>NW_012102587.1:6652040-6658947 GCF_000951045.1 Mandrillus leucophaeus
GCCTCCCAAAATGCTGGGATTACAGGCATGAGCCACCATGCCTGGCTTATTCTTATATTTCTAAAAACTTTAGCTTTGTATGTTTAGCTTATATGTTGTTTTGCACATACAGTTTTTGAAATATTTTCATAAATTGTACAATGTGTTGTTATTCAATGTCACTTTTTTATCCTATTTAGTATACAATCTTGAATTCTATCTTATTTAATATTAAATATTGCCAATCTTCTTTTATATTTGTTTGCAATTTGCCTGGTATCCCTCCTTTTATCCCTATAATTTGAATCTGTTGTTACCAATTTATTTTAAGTGTATTGATTCTAAGGGTATAAATGTTGTAGGTTTTCTTTTCTCTTTTTGAAACAAGGTCTCACTTTCTTGCCCAAGTTGGAGTGCAATGAAACTGCATCGTAGCTCACTGCAGCCTCAAACTCCTGGGCTCAAGTGATCTTCCTGCCTCAGCATCCTGAGTAGCTGGGACTACAGGCATGTGCCACTGCACCCAGCTAATTATTTTATTTTTGTAGAGATGGGGTCTCACTGTGTTACCCAGGATGGTTTTGAACTTCTGGCTTTAAGGAATGCTCCCACCTCAGCCTCCCAAAATGCTGATTTAAGTGTGAGCCACTATGCCCAGCCTGCTTTTGGTTTTTAACCCTCTCTGACAAGCTGTATCTTTTGATGAGATGATTCAGTTTGTTCACATATTTAATAATTAAATGTTTAATAATGTGCATGCCTGTCTTTTCTGTTTCCTATTGTTTTATATTTGTACTTTATTTTAAATTGCTTTTCCCCCCTTATTTTCATTGGTTTGGTCAAATTGTTACTCATCTTTTAATGTGTAGGGTCTAACAAAACTGTTACATTTTATTAATGGTTTCTATTTCCTTGTACTCACAATCGAACACGTATTTCTCTATTGTTCTTTGAAACAAGATACCAACTATTTCATGGGGTGAGACATTTCCACAGCTTTCTCCCCTTCCTCCCCGCATAAGATAAGACCACTAGAACACCTTCCTCTCTTATCCTTCCCTTCATCCCTCCTCTCTCAGTCCTGAGACGGACATTTGGAGTGTCTCCAACCTCCTCCCCCTCCCACTGCCCCTGCTGAAATTGTGTTGCTGAAATGGTTTCCTGCTATTAGTTTTTGGCTATTGTAATAATTTCCCTTGAAATATCGCCCTTCAATTTCCAGATTATTTAAGATTAATATTTCACATTTCCAGAGAATCCATTCTTCTCCATTCAGATTTTTCTCCTGTTACTGAATTATTATCTTTTTGCTATATAGCCCCCCTTTTTTTTCCTTCTGGAGCCTCAATACTTGAATGTTAGGTTCATGCATCCATTCCCCAACTTGTTTTTCATCATTTTCATCATCTTATAGTTTTGCTCTGCGTGTTGGCATATATTACTTCCACTTGACTCTAATTCAGGTCTCAATAGTAGCCACATTTTTCTTTCCTTCACTTGTTATGTTTTGTAGTTGGGAAATCCACACTTTAGCTTTTGAAAGTCTTTTTGGGCGTGTCCTGCTCTTGATTACCAATAAGTGCTCTGTTTTTCTGTTCAGTCTCAGAGATAAGGATTTGAAAGCAGACACAGCCGCAGATACAAGATAAATTAAAATACTTACAAGAGAAGAGTATATGTAACTTTGGCAATAATTTTAAAATCTAGAAGAAATGGATGATTTTCTAGCAAACAAAAGTTTCCGCAATTGACTTCAGAAGAAGTGGAACACTTCAAAAGACCTATTATGACAGAAGAGAGAGAAAGTAAACTACCTTTTAATCAACGACCAGGGCCCAATGATATCACAGCTGAATTGTATCAGACATTGAAGGATTAAGAGAGCAGCCTTCTGTGGCTAGGCGTGCACTTTGTCTGATAGGTCATCCTCACTCTGGACACCTTGAGCATTGTTGCAGGTGGGATCCCCAGGAAGGAGAGTAAGCTGGAGAGTGTCCTGCACAAGTGTATCAGGGAGTTCTCTTGGGACCATCCCTGGAGGAAAAGGGAAGAAAGCAGGGTTGAGAAGAGGGAGATAATGGAGTGTGGTGGTTGCCTCCACAAAGCCACACTCTATGAAGAGCCACTAGGCTGTTAGGACTCTTCAGAGTTGTCCTGAACCGAGTTGAGAGGGCTGGGATTTTATATCCCTGTATCAATGAGGCATTTGACATTGCCTGCCTTGGATATGCCAAGGCAACTCCCAAAGAGACCTGACAATTGAGTGCCGTTGCCAAGAGCCTCTCAGAAGCTGAGGATAGGGAGGAGCCCTTCATTCCTGTAGGGTGACACAACACAGCATCCACTACAGATGGGCTGGTAGTTTTCTTTGTTCTCCCCTGAGTTTTTGGCCTGTTACTGTGTCTCACAAGAGGCAGCAGTTTCAGAACTGGTGGTGAGTGGTGGAGCAGTCCTCTCACTGCAGCGGCAGTGAGGGTGACCATGTATGGCATCTGGAGGACATTTTCCTGGCCCCTCCTATTCTCTCAGCTGCTGGAGCAGGGAGGACTCAGTCTACTCATTCAACTCTCTCTTGGCCAGGCACATGAGAGCAGGGGGAAAGGAGGGTAGCAGCTCCTTTCCTGCTGCCTTACCATCTTTGCCACGGGGCCTGTAGGAGAAAGTTCTACGTTGGTTTCCTTGGCCACGACTCACCTTATACCCATGGCCTCATACGGGCCACACACTGGCCCCAGGAACTGGTTGACTTGGGAGAATCAAATTAATGAGATCTGTTAATGGAGAGGAAGGTAGCCGTAGGCAAGTGGCGTTCTCCTGAGAATCCCTTCCTCCTACCTTTCTCCTTTCTCACCGTGTCCATGAGACTCAAGTAAAGTATGTTTTAGTTGAGTAGCTGAAATCAGCATGCTAACTCAGCAGCCAGTGCAGCCAGTAAGAACTGGGCTGTGGGCAGAAAACAGACAAACACACTCCACTTGAGGCAAGGAAAAAGTTTAATCAGTCACCACACAGGTTCCTCAATGGAGAGTTCTCAGCCCTGGGCTATGACCCATGGGGAACCGAGGGAGGAACAATGAGCAAGCTCCTGCCACTATCCCTGCACTTCCCCATCAACGTTTATGTATTTAAGTAAAGCCTTATGTCTTATATATGAGTGTGTGCAGGGAAAATGTTTACTCAGCCTGAGGCTCTGATGCAGATCTCTGTGATCCAGGTCCTTTGAAATTTAAACATATTCATGAGGCTGAAACACAGAGGCTCTTTATTAAAGCAAAGAGGCTGTCTAAAAAAATAACTCGCAACACTGTATGTAAGCTTGGGAATAGACGTGTCAATTGAAGTACCCTATGTGGAGGAGCAAGGAAGAGCTGATGACTCCCGGAAGGGCTGCTCCATTACTCACAATGGGGCAAAAGTTAAATGCCACCAGCTGTCCTGACTGCACATCCCACCTGAGCCCAAGGGAAGCAGTGGGGAAGGCAGGGCCATGGGTGCACAGGGAGCTGAGTCTGAGTGGGATGTCGGAAGGAGACACACAAAAGGCAGACACACAGCCAAGGACAAACGCTGAAGCGTGCTCTGGGGCAGTAAGAACAGCATCAGGAAAAGCTACCGTTTGGAATGACCTGAGATTTGGAAGAAAAAAGCCAAGGACAAGAGAAAATCAATTCTTTTTTTTTTCCTCTCTCTCATTTTGTTTGGAGCCTGGAAAATACAAATGTGGCCACAATTTGGGGCCACTGGGGTTCTCTGCCTTCGGTGACCAGGTGCTCCCCAAGCCCACAGGGCAGACAGGTGTGTAACAGGGCACAGAGGGAAAGCACACCCGCCCAGCCACCCACTCCTCTCCCATTGTTTTCCTCCCAAGGGATTTTCAAGACAGCGAGAGAATGAACCCAGCTGTGAGGTGGGTAGATTAGGGAGAGGAAGGAAGCTCCCGGCCGGCCATTCATGCTAGCAGCATCATCAGCATTGACTTCATTCAAATCCTGGGCTGCCCCAAATTGTGCTTCAAATCCAGAAAGAACTCCCTGACATGAGCCCAAGGAATCCGCTGTGTGGAATCTCTGAAGACTCAGAAAGGACAAGAGGGAGGAGAAGGCTCGCAACCAACAAATGCTGTCTGGATGTTCAAAATCCAAAAACACAAAACAAAGTCAATTTCCAAATCAAAAACTAAAGGCCATTGACCTTGGCATTAATTCCCGGGGAAAAACTCCAAACGCAGTTGTTAAATGGTCCAGTTGTGCCTGTGTGAGGAGGGAAGCAGCTGGCCAGTGAGGAGGGCTCCCGAAGAAGAGCAGTGCCTCATGGACCTGGTTGATGAAGGTGTCTGCCCATCTGCAAAGCTCCTCACAGTCTCTCAGTATTGCCTGGTTCATGAGAGAGAAGCATGTGGGCTACACGGCTGCAGGGGGAGGACTCGGGTTGGATTTGACTAGGTGGCCCAGAAGCGTGTTCATGAGGAGACCTGAGTCAGCCTGAAGGGTCTCTAGTGGGTTGTCACAAGGCTGGGTTCCGGAAGACTCTGCTTTACTCAACAGGGAGACAGGCCAGCCCAGTGGTTAGAAGCACAGTTTTTGAACTTGGATGAACTTTCTATACTTAAATCTTAGCTCAATCACTTAGCAGGTGTATGATCAAATAAACTTAATGTTTCTGAGCCTTAGTTTCCCCATCTGCAAAACGGGAGATACTATCCACTTCCACTTACAAAATTTATACATACATACATAAATTATACACATACGCACATACATATATGTGTGCGAACATGCATGTGTTTGTATGCATACATATATATAATATACACCATATATATGTATGGCATATATTATATATACATGCATGGCATATTTTACATATACTTGTATAGCATATTTTATATATGCATTTATATGTATATATAAATGTGTTTATTACACATGTGTGGACAATATACTATGTAGTATATTATATATACACATATGTGTGTGCAGGTATATATATATCTCTACTTACATAATGCTTAGCACAGGCGTGGAGTGTTGTGGGTATTGAACCAGTGATTGTTGGGTGGTGGTTGTTTATCTGAGGGCACTATCACCTCTTCCTCTAGGAAGCAGAGGCAGGAGTTTGTGTCTGTGAAGGACAGGGTTGGGGTGGTTCCCAGGGCACAAATGTATGAGAACATCAGGAACTTCATGAAAGGGGAAAATTTAAGGTTGAAGTAAGCCTAAAAGAAAATAATAAATCTTGAGCAGATTTGCTAAACGAGACTGGATTGAGGGTCTCTGGCCAGCGGGAAATTTAGGAGGAAATTTAGGAGTTAGTGCAGCAATTATAGCCTTCCCAGAGGTATAGGGAGCACCAGAGTCTTTAACCAATGCCCTGTAGCTGGAAGAATAATTCACAAGCCAGGACTGTGTGTCTAAAGAGAAGCCCTGCTCATGACCAAGCAGTTTTTTCTTCCAAATTAAAAAGCAATTTACATCTGTAAATCACAAGCTGCTGAGTTCTCCCCCACACCACTATGCAAATCTTATTCTATAGGCAGACAGATTGAGACTGCAGTTTTAAAAAAAATCACCGCTCCACACAAGCTTCCAGAGGACACACTCTATGTGGCCGCGTGCACCCAGTCCATTCACTTGCTGAGCTTCTGCCGAGCGTGAGACAAAGTTCACATACCCATCTGAATTGCCAGCTCAATACAGAGAGCTCACCAAGTCCCAGAGGTCCAGCTGGATCTCAGGGAAGAAGTAGGTGATATTAAAATGAAACAGAAGAAATTCATAGCTGTTGAGCATCTCTCATGCATAAGGAGCTTTCAAATAGGAATTTTCACAAAAGAGAGCCTCAAAGATATTATCTCCATTTTACCAACGGAGCTACTGAGCATTGGTGAGGTGAGAATCCTTCCAGATTCAAGTGACAGAAGCCCAATTCAATGTAGCTTGAGCAAGAAAGGAGGTTTAGGGAAAGGGTTCTGGGGGAGCTTTTTTTTTTTTTTTGTCCATATTCATACATTTACAGAGCTCATATGTCAAAAACTTTACACAGTGATACCATTAGCCTCTGGCCCACTCCTCTCCCTCTGGACACCTATGTGTCCCACCCTGCTTAGACCCTGGCACACAAAGATTGATCAAAGGCAGTGGCCACCTCACACTGACACAGTGCTCATCCTGCAGGGGAGAGGCCTGGCAAGGTGAGGGTGAGGCTCCCGCAGCCCAAGACAGGTCCCAGACCTTGACCCACCCAGCGAGGACAAAGGGGCCTCAGGTCCCCAAACTTAGCTCACGTTAAGAGCCACCACCCACTATTGCCCCTACCATACCAACTTTTATGGGCAGGACCCTGTCCCAGCAGCACGGCAGGCTGAGGGCATGGTGGGCTTAGGCCCGAGAGCTGAGGGTGGCAGGTGCAGAGCAGCGCCGGAGAGCATGCTTCTCACAGTGCGGCTCATCACCTACCCAGAAGCGCCTGCGCATCTTCAGGTTCACAGAAAGGTGTTGTGTGAATCCTGGGGCTGTGGACCCCAGAGCCTTTGTCCCCACCTTGCTCTCTCCCCACCTCTCCTGGCTGTCTCACTCCCTGCACACTCGCACCCTCCGCCTGGCAGCTCTGATGTTCTTCGATTTATCCAGGTAGGATTACGTGCCCACCCTCTGGACCCCTCATAGTGGCACCATGGCTGGCAAGCCAGTGGTGCAGCTGAAATCTGAAGAGCAGCTTTTCAAGGCAGTGTGTGGGAGTGGGGGTGTGGATAATGAGTAGGAAGGGTATTGTTGCAGGAGTTGAAAGGAGAGTTAGGCTGACAAAAACCACCATTGTCACCGGTTTTGTTCAAAGATACCTGACTCTGAAGCAGTAGTGATCAGGTTTGAACACACAGCAGTCTACAGGGAAAACTTGCCTGCTCACATAGTGAAAAATTAGCAAAAAT
>NW_012102587.1:6659592-6677897 GCF_000951045.1 Mandrillus leucophaeus
ATGGACATTTGGGTTGATTCCAAGTCTTTGCTATTGTGAATAGTGCTGCAATAAACATACGTGTGCATGTGTCTTTATAGCAGCATAATTTATAATCCTTTGGGTATATACCCAGTAATGGGATGGCTGGGTCATATGGTACATAATTGTGGTGTTTTTTAACGTGTTTTATGTTCATTAATGTTCATTAATATTGGAATCTGCTGGGGTTGCTTGCTAAAATGCAGATTCACAGGCCCAATGTCGGACCTAGTGAGTCAGACTCTGTAGGGTGAGCCCCAGTAATCTGCGTGTTTAACAAGTCTCAGAGGGAGCAGTGGAGGACCTCAACAGTTAGGGCAAAAAGTGGCTGAGACACATTTTATCCATGTTTTTCTTGTCACCGTTATATGGAGCAGAGCTCTGTAGCTTTCAAACCAGGATTTCTTGAGGATACCATAGGCCTTTAAGAACATCTGTTCATCCATCCATCTATCCATTCATTCATGCATTCCTTCCACACCTACTGACCATCTATACACCACACCTACTATACACCAGGCACTGGGCTCGGTGCCACGAGATCAGTGAGACATGACGGCTCCCAGTTTCAAGGAGTCTACAGAGGGCAGGAATTACATGAACTGACTTTTAAATCTTCCCAAAGAGGCTAGGCACATTGATTCACCAAGCAAACTCTCTGTAATTGAGAATGAATGAAGGAGTGGAGTTTGTAGGACTGTTAAGCTTTCATTTACTGCCTGTAAAATACAAGCATATGATAAAGAATTTTTAAAAACTAGAAAATTAGGGAGAAGACGGGCACACTATAGAAATATGTATAGGGTGGCTTATCATGGGTTGAGACGATTATTTATCTTGATTGTGTGAGCATTTAGGGCTCATCAGATGCCAGCCAACTTGCTGGACAAGGGCTGGCCAGACGTGGGATCTGTAAAGTGCCTGAGGACATACCCATCACAGGTCTTACTTTGGGTCTTGGTCTATGTCATCAACAAAACCCATCTATTAGGTGCCTAATTGCCTGTTAAGCATGACATTTCTCCCCCTCCCTGCTTGTTCACTTGCAGCCTACAGCTAATTTTGAGGTAGAAGACAGGGCTTTCCATTTCACATGTCATTACCCTCTTGTCCAGGAGAAGCCAGGAGCCAGCCAGCCAGGGAGCAGCAGGGCCATTGTGCTTCCACGAAAGCAGAGTGTGAGCCCTCTTGAGGTGGCCCATAGTGTCTTCATGTTTAGCTCTGCACACCGTCCCTGCCCTGTAGCAGACACAAAAATGCTGGCTGAAAGATGCCGCTGGCAGTCTTGATCGCTGACCCCTGATGGGGCAGCCAGCCTGTCTGGCCGTCCAGGCCACCCAGCCTGGAAACAAGCACCCTCGCCGTGGGTTCTCTGGCCTGCCCAGCACTGCACCCACCCTCCCATCTGTCTGCCTGTCTCCCGGTCCTCCCTGAGTTGCAAGAGTCTGCCAAGTCCTGGGTATGAAGGTTAAAGAACCCACAGCTGTGGGCTCTCCGGGGTGGTTCCTCTTGAGCACCCTGGTTTCCTGCCTGCCATGGGGCCTTTGTCTTTGCATCCCAGCCTTTAAGTCCTCCTCAGAGGAGCTGGTTCTCATTAAACATCCACTAGCTGGTGTCCCACTCTGGCCAGTTCCCTCCCACATACAGACGCACCACGCCCCCCCAGCCAGTCTGGAAGAGGCTGACCAGCTGCACCCGCATGCAGAGTCTTCTGTCTGTGGCCTAGTGAGCAGGCTGCACATCTGTCAGTTGCCAGATGTGGCTGCAGAGTTTCCAGAGAATGAGAAGACAGAGAATCTCCCCCTAGGAGCTTGGAGTCCCTTTCAAGAGACAATGTCTGGAAACAACTAAAGCCATGGGAGAGCTTCATGGTCAGCTGGGACTGCAGGTGGTAGGAGATCCTGGGCAATGAGGGCTCCAAGGGGAGGATGGGGCTAATGGAAGGGAAGGAACAAATCCATAGGCAGCTGGGGTGTGGCTGGAACTTGGAGGAATGGGTGAAGTGAGGAGGGGCATTTGCAGGCTCAGGCAGGCCTTGTGACGTGTCCCACCCACCACTACATTTTACACTCAGGCTTCTTGTACTCATCTGGTACTGCAAGAGCTGGCTCCCATCCCCAAGCCTTTGCATGCTGGTTTATCCCTGTCCAAATCTCTGTCCCCTCCTGTGATTTCTGCAAAACCCTGTGAGCAGCCTCTTCTCTCCAAAGCCCAAAGCCCACAGCCCAGGAGAGTGAATCACCCCTTCCTGTCCCACTCCTGCTCCTCATGCCCCCACAACCTGCTGCCTGACTTTCATGGCTTGCTCTTCCCTACTATACCCTCCCTGGGACTGGCTGCCTCTTTGTTTGATTGTTTTTTAGAGAGAGAGACAGGGTCTTGCTCTGTCATCCAGGCTGGAATGCATTGTTGGGATCATAGCTCACTGGAACCATAAACCCCTGGGCTTAACTGATCCTCCCTCCCCAGCCTCCTGAGCAGCTGGGACTAGAAGTACATGCCACTTTGCTCAGCTAATTAAAAAACTTTTATCTATTTTCCTTTTGGAGAGTCAGGGTCTTGCTATGTCGCATAGGCAGGTCTTGAACTCCTGGCCTCAAGCAATCCTCCTGCCTTGGCCTCCCAAAGCACTGAGGTTGCAGGCGCAAGCCACCACACCTGGGCAAAACTGTGTCTTACCTTACTCATTTCTGACCCCATCCCACCATGAGCCCTGGCATACAGCAGATGCTCAACAAATGCCACTTGGGTCAAACTGAGCTGCTAGCCAAACCCAGCCCAATGGCATCTCTGCTGTGAGGACGCTCACTATGTATGGTGTTGGTCTGGTCATCTCTCCTGGTGGCCCTACGTCTCCACTCCTCCTCCCAGCTCTCCTTAGACCCTGACTGCTGGGAGGTGTAGGAGGAATGAGACACTCTGAGCTTCAGAGTCAGGCCTGGCCCTGCCACTTACACCGTCATGCTTGGAGCCACTTGCTTTGACTCCTGGGGCCTCAGGTTCCTCTGAATCAGTTGATCATCATAAGATCTTCACACAGTTGTGATGCTTACATGGCCCGGTGCCTGACACTTTGAAGATCCCCAATAAACATCCATTTCTCTCTCCAATGCTTAACACCTTTCTCTGCCTCCACCCATCCCCTCCCAGCCTGTCTTCCCATCCTTCAATGTCATTCTCCACCCCTAACACCTCTCTTTGGCCGAGGTGAGCCTTTCGGGGCCTAGTGAGGCTTCCCCAGATGGGCAAAGCTTCCCCACAGCATCCTTTAGCTTGTATGGTTAAGGTGGGAGAAAACAACCATGGCAGTGGGAAGCCTGGGGAGTGCAGAGGTGGGAATGGAGGGCCCAGGGAGATGGGCCCTCAAAGAGGAAAATAGAAGCTCATCAAACACCTCATCTGCTGCTGCTCTAAGGGTGTGTTTGCTGTGGCTGGAGGAAGTGGGTCTGCCCAGCTGCAGACACCCTAGCCCTGTTGAAATGTAACAGAGACCAAGGGAAGGGGAATGTGACAGCAACCACACAGGCACTGGGTCAGATCCTGCTTTGGTCACCTATTCTGCTGTGTGACTTCAGGCAAGCTGGTTTAGCTCTCTGAACCTCAGATCCCCCAGGTAGAAAATGAAGATGGTGCTGGAACAGGCCTCACAGAGGGTGATGTGAAGATGAAACAATGCTAACACCATGCTTAACATGGTTCACGGAACGTAAGAAGCATTGAATGAATTATACACATTAGTAAATATGTGCATTTTTGCAGCTTCAACAAGCCCGAAGAACAGAATGATCCTTAGGGTGCATGGAGCCCCAGGAAAACATCTGATTAAAACTGTGTTATGAAATCCACATGGAGTATAATGATTTACCGATGAAGATTTAGAATAATGAGCAGAGAAAAGGAGCTTAAGTGTGTGCTGATTGTCCAGTCAGTGCCGGTGAAGATAATTTGGAGTGAATAGGCACTGTGTCTTCCTGGTCAGGTCCAGGAGCTGTCTCCCTGTCAAATCACATACCTGGCTTGTTTCATGTTTCCTACTGTGAGAAAGAGGTGGCAGCACCATTGTAGCTCACAATGCCACAGCTTTTTGTAACCTGTATGGATTGAAACCGTATTAGTCTTTTTACCTCTGCAGTTCCTTCATGCTGTTTACTTAATGCTGGTTACATCCTTGCTCACCCACGTGCTGCCCGTGAGTGCTGACTTCAGTGACTCTGAGTTGTTATTGTGTTGCTGATGACCACATGTGCAAGCCTTGCCCTAATAATGCAAGAACAGTAATTTGTCTTCCAGTCATGTTAAATTTACCATTTGGAATTTTGTAGCATAAACATAAAACCGCACATCCTCCACCCACATCTTCTCTTGAACTTGTTAGGCTGTGATCACTGCATCGCTAGAATGTGGCCGCTGTCATCGTGGCCCACATCCCTGCCTTCCACACACCATCACAAGGGCAAAGGATAGGCAAGGAGATGAGGGGAGCAAGAAGACTGGTTCATTCCCACGTTGGTGTGTCTTAAGATGATCTGAGGGAGCATGATGTCACCACACCCATCACTGCAAGAGCATGCATCCATTGGACAGGTCCATTGGCATTCTCTCCAAAGCCCTCAGAGATGGGCATGGCCACCCCTGGAGGCTGCCAGACTTGGAATCTGTGGAGCAGATGGGTGCACTGTCCTGGGGCCAGTGACGAAAAGTCCATGGAGTAAAGGATGCCTGTCACCATCCTCACCACTCTTAGATGACATAGACTTGAGAGAGCATTGTGGTGGAAACATGCACAGTGAGACCAGTACATGGGCACACAAAGGTGGTTTGCACCCAAGGGTCCGAAGGAGATAGTGGGTAGCTCAGAGCCCTAAATTCCTCCTTTGTCCATCTTGAGTGAGGCTTATCCCCAGTCAGCAAGTCAGCACCATTCTGGAGGCCCATGTTCTTGCCATCCAGTGAAAGAAATACTATCCTGGTCAGTAGTCACAATCCACTCAGCAGACCAGCCTTCTGGAAACATGGGCTATCTTGGGACAACCCTCCAGGCATGAGTGCTGGAGCTCCTTCAGTTGTCTTATAGATTTTATGTGCAGGTAAGAGGGCGTCCGAGCACCTGGAAGGGGAGAAATATGGACAGAGGCCTTTCTGGTTCAGGTCTGGGTGGCTTGAGATGTCCAGCATAGATGGCTCTGCCAGCCCTGGAGATTTTCAGGTACTAGAGGGACCTTAGGGAAATGTCGGTGGGGGTGCTTCTAGAATCTCAGATGTACACAGGACCTGGCCTGGGCCTGGGATGGCCTGCCTGAACAGAACTCTTAGCCCTCGCTGCACCCAGGTACCCAAGGGGAACTCAGAAAATTTCAAGGAAAGTACTCCAAAGTGGGGACACCTGAGGCACAGGGCCAGCGCAGGACCTCCATGCCTGGGCCTTAGGGAATACTTCCAAAGAAAGTGCTGAATGAGATTTTTAATCTAAGGTTAATGAAAAACTGAATTGCTTAGGAATTTCTCGGCCCTGTCCAGCATTCAGCCTCATTGCTGTGGGCCTGCTGGGCTGAAGCTGGGCAAATGGGCTCAGCTTGGGCGGTGGTGGCCCAGCTCTCCCAGGGAGGTCATTACTTGCACAGAATAACTCAAAGGCTGGCATTTCTCCCTGGGCCTTGCCTTCCTGAGCCAGGGCAGGGGTTCCCAACCTGGTGGGACATTGGTATTTTTTGGGGATGTTCCCAAAGTCACACCAGATCAGTTTAATCAGGCTCTTTGGTGACTTCTGTGCTCAGAGAATGGATAAAGAGAGGGAATGAGAACAGCAAGGTCTTTGGGGCCAGCAGGTCTCAGTCCAAATCTAATTCTTTCCCTTATAAGCTGTGTGACCTTGAACAAGTTAACTAACTGCTCTGAGACCGAGTTTCCTCCTCTGTGAATGGCATGCTTATGCCTCATAGGACTGTCATGAGTACAGTGATGAAAGCTTGACTTGTAGGTCAAGCAGAGATGCTTCTGTTTTTTACTGGATGCTTCTGTTTTTTACTAGGCAAGGTACCTAACCTCTCTGAACCTTCATCTCTTCAGTTTTTAAATGAGTGTAATAGTACTACCTCCCTGGACTGTGAAGACAGAATAAGATAAAGTGTTTTATTTTATTTGTTTGCTTGTTTATTTATTTATTTATTTATTTATTTATTTATTTATTTATTTATTTTTGAGATGGAGTCTTGCTCTGTCATCCTGGCTACAGTGTAGTGGCACGATGTTGGCTCACTGCAACCTCTGCCTCCCTGGGTTCAAGCAATTCTCCTGCCTCAGCCTCCCAAGTGACTGGGTTTACAGGAGCATGATACCACACCCAGCTAATTTTTGTATTTTTAGTAGAGATGGGGTTTCACCATGTTGGCCAGGCTGGTCTCAAACTCCTGATCTCAAGTCATCTACCCGCTTTGGCCTCCCGAAGTGCTGGGATTACAGGCGTGAGCCACCGTGCCTCGTATTTAAAATACTTTAAATTTTAACACAGTACCTGCACTTTATAAGGATTTTTTACAATGTGTAAAAGTAAAGACTGTTCACTTGCCTGTACGGAGTAGAGGATCCAAATCCCCCATCCAGCTTTTAGCTGTCTCCAGTGTCACTCTCCGGCTCCCCCGGCCTGACAACACACACCTCATCAATCCTTCTCTCCCCTAACTGCTCCAGTCATATTAATCTTCCTTGTTCTTTCTTATCTCAGAGCCTTTGCTCCTGTCAGGTGCGACTGAATGATCGCCCCTCTCCTCTCTGCCAAACTAGGATGAGCACCTCATTCACGCCTTTGTCAAATTAAAATTTTCTCCATGGTGAAAAAATACCATGAACGAAGCAAAGGGACAAACCAAGGGAATATATTTACATATTCATATCCATGCAACATGAAGGGCACTTACAAATTAGTGAAAAAGAGCAATAACTCAACTTTTTAAAAAGAGGGAATGAACGCGTTTAGGCAGTTTACAAATGGGGAAGTACAAATGATCACTAAGCACGTGAAAAGAAGCTCAGACTCACTCGTCATTAAAAAACGCACATCAACACAATGAGATGCCATTTTTCACAAATATATTGGCAAAACAATGATGATGATATACAGTGCGGGCCAGGGCATGGGGAGGAAGGCGCAGTCGTGTACTGCTAATGGGAATGTAAATCAGTGCAGCCTCTTTGGATGAGAATCTGGCTATATTTACCAATAATTTTTAAATATTTGCCAATATTTAAATGTGTCTCCCTTTTAGAGGGCAGTGCCACTGGCAGGAACTGTTTGACAATTGTAATACACATGCACTGCTAGTCACTCAACAAATCTGTAGTAAGCTCCTACTACGTGGCACTGGTGGTGACATTGGGAATGCAACGTGCAGGCACCAAAACCACCTTTGTATTAGTTCCTTGTTGCAGTGGTAACAAACTGCTATAAACAGAGTTACTTAACACAGATGTATTATTTACAGTTCTAGAGGTCGGCGGTCTACTGTGAAGGTGTCAGTAGTGCTGCCTTCCCTCTGGAGGCTATTGGGAAGAATGTTTCCTTCTGTTTCCAGCTTTAGAGGCTGCCAGCACTCCTGGTTTCCTGGCCCCCTCACTCTTGCTCTGACTTTGACCCTCCTGCATTCCTCTTCCTCGGACCCTGGGATTTGCTATTGGACACACCCAGATAACACAGGATCATCTTCCCTCCTTAAAATCTTTAATTGAATCACATTTCCAAACTCCCCTTTGCCACATAAGGTAACCTGTTCACTGGTCAGGGGACTAGGATATGGGCATCTTTGGGATCCATTATTCTGCCTGCCACACTGCCTCATAGAGTTAATATTCTAGGGATAGTGATACACAAAGATATTCATGGCAGCATTATTTGTAACCTCAAAGAACTTGAGAAGCCTAACTGTTCTTTAATAGCCAGCTAGTTAAACTGGTTCCAATACAGCCATTCGGTGGAATATCAGGCTGCCGAGGATCTGAACGTGGTATCAAGGTTGTGGTCATAGGGATCCATCTCCCAGATACTTTGCTAAGTGAAAAGTGCCATGCAGAGCAGGATGAGTACTAAGCTGACACTCGTGGAAAGATAAGCACACATGTTTTTATATGTATAGAATATATTTGGAATGATACACAATAAACTGTTAACAGAGACCAGGAATAAGAACGAGGGGTTTCAGTCAGGGTGAGACTTACTTTTCACGATATAATCCGTTGCGTGGGTTGAAGGCATTTATGGGGCATCCGGAGGGTGGCAGAGCTGTGGCAGTGCTGTGGCAGTGGGCAAAGTGGCCCAGGCAGGTGACACCCAGGAGGGACAGAGCAGCGGTAATGCTGGAGGGGCACTTGGCTCAAGGTTGCATGCACACATATAGCACCCTGCTCTTGCTCAGATGACCCCAATAGAAATAGCAAAGTCTTTGAAACATGTGTTCATTCAAGCTTTACTTAAGAATGAGAAAACACACACTTTGCTTCTTTTTTTTTTTTCTCCTCTTCTCCCCCGTCTTTCTTCCTCGTCTGCTTTGCAGGGCTCTTTGGGAGGAAGCAGATGAAGTTGGGTGGTAACCACCCCCAACCACCCCTTGGTGTCATCCCTGCTAGGGAACATGTGGACAGAGAAGAAAGACGAGGGTGGTGTCAACTTTTAAGGGGCAAGCTGTGAGAAAGGAGCCAGGGAGGAAGGCTCAGGGAGAGGCTGGGAGACAAGTGGCTTGAGACTCCAAGAGAGGTTGAGAAAATCATGAGCAGAAAATGTTTCAAAAAATATACAATGCATTTGATATTTTAAAAACAGTTTTTTAAATGGGGCAAAGCAAGGGTGAACACTGTCAAATATTTCCTGTATCCATCTATCTATCTCTATCTATCTATCTATCTATCTATCTATCTATCTATCTATCTATCTATCTATCCATCCATCCATCTATCTATCTATCTATCTATCTATCTATCTATCTATCTATCTATCTATCTATCTATCTCTCTATCTAATCTGTAAATCTATCATCTATCTTATCAGTAAATAACTTAAGGCATACCTGCCAAACACAAGGCATTGTGTTAGAATCTGCAGGCAATGTTATAAGCAGCTTATACTTTATTTGGGTGAAAAGTGAAACGATCTATAAAATATTTAAATAACAGCTTAACCCCGAAGCCACAAAAGAAAAGACTGATACATTTGACTACACAAAAATTTAAAAGCTTTAGTACAGAGACGGGGGAAAAGCTTCAGGATAAACTGTAAAGGTATTTGAAATGCATATGACAGACAAAAGACTAATTTCCTTAATTTACGTTGAGAGAATCATTGAAAAAAAGACCCTAGATGAGCAGATGTGAACAGGAAGTTCTTAAACATGAAAGCTGGGAGGGAAATATTCTCATCCCAACTCATAATTAAAGAAATGTAATTCAAAACAACAACGAACCTTCGTTAGTCACATCTCAGATTGGCAAATATTAAAATGCAAATTATTACCTGGTGCTGTCAAAGGTGTGGGGAAATAGGCACCCTCTTATTGCTGGTGGGAGTCAATGGGCACAACATTTTTGGAAGACAATTTAGGAATATGTCAGCATTTCAATTGCATATACTATTTAATCCAGCAATTCCGCTACAGCTGCCTCTGCGGAGATTCACCAAGAGGCCCTGGGCAGGGGCTCCCAGCAGCACTGTTTGCAATAGCCCTGACTGCAAACAACCTACCACCACCCACTGAGGACCAGGCGAGTGAGTTATGCAGCGTCTCTACTGTGGAATATGCTGTAGCCATAAGGAAGGCTAAAAATTGGCTTGGCAGAGAACAGTATGTTCAGCGTCATGCCATTTGTGTTAATAAAAACCCTATATACTGTATACAGATTATAGTAAATCATTTTGGGGGAGGATACATGTGAAACTAATAACCATTTCTGGCTTGACACGCTGTGTGAATGGTTGTTCCATCAAGTGAGATAAGAAATGTAGGAGCAGATTCCTAAGAAAAGATGTGTTTAAAAAAAAAAAAAAAAGACTTGCCCCTTTGGTGTAAACCATGAGTCTGACTTTTGACTGTGGAGTTTAAAGTACGTCTGGGAGGAGAACTGAGTGGGGATGGGTGTAGAAAAGAAGGCTAAGGCTGGTATTGTGTATTTTATGATTTCAAGAACTGTTTTGGGAGGGGAACAACACACACTGGGGAATGGTGGGAGGTGCGGTGTGGGGAGGGTGAGCACTGGGAGAAATAGCTAATGCCTGCTGAGCTGAATACCTAGGTGATGGGCTGATAGGTGCGGCGAACCACCACGGCACACGTTTACCTGTGTAACAGACCTGTACATCCCGCACATGTACCCTGGAACTTAAAATAAAAGTAAAAATTAATTTAAAAAAATAAAACCAAAAATTTTTAAACTGTTTGAACTTTTTAATCAGCTAAATATGTTGCTATTTTATCGAGCATTTTAAATAAAATTACGTACTAAGACGACAATTGAGTAGCTGGTCCGCACAGGAGAAACGTCATTGAATTGCTCAGCGAACAGGGGCCAGGACGGGGAGTCTCTCTGACAACCCCTCTGACCACATCGTTTCTCTATTTTGTGAAGTCCTTTTGTCACTGCATCTTGTTCACTGAAGCCCTTAGGAAGATCTCCTGCAAAGTGTCTGAGATGTTCCCTACCACCAGCCCCCTTCATCTGGCCCAAGACACTCCCATAGCAGAAGTTTGTTCTGAGTAATTTCCATTTCACTGTGATCTCAAAACATCAAAGAATTGTGCTGCCCAAAGATAGAATCATTCACTGATTTGAACAACTCTGTGTGTGTGTGTGTGTGTGTGTGTGTGTGTTCCAAGGAGAGTGGCACAGTTTCTTGAGTGAATGAAGCCCTGAATTGGGAGCCAGGAGATCTGAATTCTAATCCAGATCAGCAGTCAACCAGCTGTGTCCTGGGGCCAATCTTATTGCCACCGTTGGCCTCCATTGTCTCTAAATGAAGGACTTCAACTGAAGTTATTATGCTATTCATTTACCATCTATTTATTTATTTATTTATTTTGAGACTGAGTCTCACTCTAGTGCCCAGGCTGGAGTGCAGTGGTATAATCTCAGCTCACTGCAACCTCCTCCTCCTGAGTTCAAGTGATTATCCTGCCTCAGCCTCCCAAGTAGCAGGGATTACAGGCGTGTGCCACCATGTCCGGTCAATTTTTGTATTTTTAGTAGAGATGGGGTTTCACCATGTTGGCCAGGCTGGCCTTGAACTCCTGACCTCAGGTGATCCACCCGCCTCGACCTCCCAAAGTGCTGGGATTACAAGCGTGAGCCACCACGCCTGGCAGTCATGCCATTTAATAATCCTCCCACACTAGCATTCTGATTTTTCTACATTTTGTCCTAGGCCTTGGCTCAAGCCTTGGTTATGTATTCTTCCATTTCTCTGCTTTACTATAGCAGCTCCCGTAGAGTGGAGCCTACCGAGGGCTGGAGCACACGGCACTGTAGGATGGAGAGTTTGGGCCTTGGAGTCAGATACCCCTGGATTTGAACCTCTTTTCCTCTCCTCACCAACAGTGTGGGCTAGAACAAGCCAGTTATCCTTTCGGAGGGTGGTTTCTCCCACTATAAATTGCCTTCTGAGTGGTGGCACAGATTAGAGATGCTTCCTCTCAGGGACCTGGTAGATAGTAGATGCTCAATAAAAAAATTCATATGTTTGCACCAGAAAGTATGATAGGAGAGCACAGTGTGCCCTGCTTCCTCCCCTTCTTCAAGTCTTCTCAAATGCCCTTCCTCTAGGCATTTATGTCACCATCCTGTGACTGTGTGTGTGATGTGTGTGTCATGCCCTGCTGGAATTGCCTGATGTCCACTAGACTGTGAAGTCCTGAGGGGCCTGGATCTGCACTTTCATCCCTGGATCCCCAGTACCTGGCCCAAAGAAGCTGCTCAATACACTTTTCTTAAGTAAGTGCATCCCTGTGGTTTCTTGCCACAGGTAGGCCTGAGAAGCCTGCAGGCTTTATAGGGTAATTTTCCCTCTGGTCTGCCTATGCCCCCGCTCTGTAAGTTAACCCTCTATGGATGCGAGCGACGAGGGCTCTCTGGGCACACTGATGTAAGCAGTGACACCTTGGTCTCCTTGCCCTGTGGGGATTTGGCCTTAGGCTGTCAGCTTCCGCAAGGGTCAAGTCCATGCATCCAGGAGATAGAGTGCCATCGGGTGCAGAGCTGGGAGCATCTGTAAACGTAGCCCACCAGGGGAGGAGGCTGATTTTTAATTGCAGCCTCTTTTATCAATGGCAGCAGGGGCCACAATCAGCATCACAGAGTCGCCTTTATTGCCTCTGAGAACTTTCCACACTTGGGGTGCCATGGGAGGGCCTCCTCAGCAGGCCCAGGTGGCCCCAAAGGGTCCCTGCTGCCCATGCCAATTGGACAGCTCTTCTCAGGCCCCGCAGGGAAACCCAAGCTTATCCCTCCCTGACTTGCCTGTCTCCTGCATTCTCTGTTTTGGTGACATTCTTAGGCACCGCAGCTGGGAACCTGGAATCGGCTAGGACCGTGCCTGCTGTTCTGTGCATTGTGGCCCTCCCATCCCATGCCCCTTGGCCTGTCCCTGCCCCATGCTGTCGTGGCTGGGCTGCTGGGCTGGCCTCCTCCCTGGTCGTGTCCCCCGAATGGCCAGCCCCATACTGGCTTATGCAGCTCCCTCCTCCCGCAGTGTCTGCTTCTCTCCTTGTTGCCTTGTACTCATTTTCCAACTCAGGTGGGGCTCCCAGGGGAAGGCTCTCTGCCCTTCACCAACCCAGGTGGGTTCTCATCCTCCTTTGTGTCCCTGCACCTCATACTAGATCATCTAGTTGTCTGTTGATGGTTCTGTCCCCGCAGTGGGCTGAGCACCTTGAGGGTCCGGCTGGCCCAGGTCACATGCCCAGCACCTGCTGCAGGCCTGGCACTTAGAATGAGCCCAGGTAAGTTTGTTGAAACATGATTAAACCAGAAACACTCCTCAGGAAAAGAGCTGGAGGAGAAAGGCAGCTTCTAGCAGGGGAAAGGGGGCTATCAAATGCCAGAGGGCATGAGACAGCAGGTGGTCACCGAGACCATGGGTGAGTGTCCGCTGGAGTGGGCCTGTGCTGCCCTGCCACCCAGGCAGGCCTGTGGCCGGGGCCACTCTTCAGGGTCTCTGGGCCTCTGGTATCCAGCAACCTTACTTCACAGATGGCGCAGCCCAAAGATGGGTTGTGTGACGGCCTCCTCTTGGCTCCCTTCTCTTCTCACTAACCAGCCCTGATCCAGGAGTCTTCCATGCACAAACTGTAGGAGATGGTGGTGGTGTTTAAATGACCCAGTCCCACTCTTCCTAGTCCAAAGGAGGAAAGGGGACCTGGAGGAGAAAGACTTGGCTTGACGCCATAACCCACTATTTGGCAGACAAGGGACTAGAACTCAGGCTCCTTGACTACTTTGATGCTTTCCCACTACAGAACTCCTAGTCTCCCCAGGCTCTTCAGAAGTCCCTCCAGCAAACCTGCTGGAGTAGCCACCTCCTCCTGCCCAAATTCTTTACCCCGTGGGGGTTGGCATGGGAGGAGGGCGACAGGTATAGGGGAAGACATGGCTTTCTGGGTTAACCTTAGGTTTCGACCACCAATTCTATTGCTTACCGGCTTGCTGTGTGGCCCTGGGCAAATAACCTAACCTCTCTGAGCTTGTTTTCTTCTTAGTAAAACGGGCACTCTAGCGTGTCATGGGATTGTTCTGAGGAATTAATGTCTATAAAGAACCCCACAGAGTACCAGTTCACAGTCGGGGGAGTTTCCCAGCGTCCTAAGGGTGCTGGCCCCCTGCACGTAGCTTTTTGAATGCCATCTGCCCAGGGTCAGCAGTGGATTTGTTATCACGGGGGTTCGGAAGGAGAGGGCGAGGAGGGGGTTTGGCGGAGCCTGGGGCCGGTACAGCTGAAGAGGGGAGTATCTCTTCCGAGGTGGGAGGGCTGGGTCCAGGAGGCGCCGGCCGGCCGCAGGAGCCTTAGCGAGGAGCCGCAGCCTCTCCCTGTCCCAGCGCCGCCCGCCAGCGCGGAGACGGGCCGGCTCCTGGAGGGTTGAGCACGGCCTGCAGCGCCCCCGCGTGCCGGCAGAGAGAAAGCAACCTCCTACAGCGCGGCCGGCAGCCACTGGACGAAGCCCCCTCTTCTACTCTGCAGGGACAGGGGCCGGGCAGCCGAGGTCACGTTTGTGGGGCCCAGCGCCCCGAAACTCACCCTTCCCCAAGCTGTTCCCCAGTCTCCAGCCCTGCCACTACCTGCAACAACCAGTCATCCGCCCAGGGTTTGCCAAGTTCCTCCGGGGCCAAGCACCCGTGTGTACCAAGCAGCTTCTGTGTGCCATGGAACACCTGCTACGTTCTTCCCAAGCCCCGCCAAGGTGTGGAGATGTAGAGAAAAGCTCTCATCAGCGGATCCAAGCACTGCAATCAGAAAATCCAGGAAAATACTGTTTTAACATGCATTTGAACAAATCTGCAAATTTCGCGTTTTATCTTTAATGTTATTTTGAGGAGACAAAATAGAGCAATTTTGTCCGTGTTCATTAAGGTTGTACTATATGGAGTTAGGGAGCGGGGTGCAGGAAGGAATCCCAATCTGGCCCTGGGCCTGGTAGAAGTTCACGTCAGAGGCCCTGCTGGCCCTCACCTTCCTGGGCCACTCTAGCTCATCACTGTGCTGAAATCACACTTCCTAGTGGTTTTCTGTGGACCCTGGCCTTGGCGCAGGAACTGGGTTTCTGATCTTCCTATCAGCGGTGTTCAGCACAGTGCCTCATGGATAGCAGGCATGTGTCAATATCTGCTAAGTTGTGGTAGGGAAGATCCAAGCGTGAGATGGTGAGGTTGGGGACACGGTTGTGACAGGTACAAAGGAAAACAGAGGGCGGCACAGGATGAAGCAGTGAAGAACGCTTGGGTTAGGACATTAAACTATCAGCAGCCATCAATGTATTAGAGCTCCCAAATTTGCCCTTCTTGGGAAATGGGACTTAACCAGGAGGCTAGCCATGGCAAGACTTGGTGCCTAGCTGGGTAGAAAGGAGAGGGAGCAGATGAAGGTGCTGCACAGGTGTCTTCTGCAGGATGAGTGGAGGACCACTCATCTCTACACACACCCGGGTTCAAATCCTGCCTTGGCCTCCTACCAGCTGTATAACTGTGAACACACAGCTCCTCATCTGTAAATGGTCCTTGCAGTATCTACCTTGCAGGTTGCTCTACAGATTACATGAGAGAGCGTGTGCCTGGCACAGGGTGAGCCCTCAAACGATGGCCTCCTGACGATCCCTGACACTTTCAGGAAAGGCAGCAGCACACCCTCCCCAGTCTAGAGCTGGATCCTTCTCCCTTGACAACCCGCCAGCCCCTGTTCCTCCCCATCCGCTCAGCTGCTGACCTTGGCTCATGCCCTCTAAGAAAATAGAAGCAATTTTCAGATGAGAACTCCTTCATCCCTCATCTTCCCACCACCAGATCCACCGGTGACTGCATCTTTATTCATAGTTTTGTCTTCCTTACTGCTGTACTGGAAAAACTATTCCTGTTCCCACCGATTGCTCAGGATCCTTTGCCCTCTCGTCTTCATAACGACTCTGCTCCTGAAATTATGCCCTGTCTCTTGAATTATTGATTTCTCCCTCTCTATTGGGTCATTCCCATCGGCATACAAACAGGATGTATTATATTTTGCTCTAAAACATCAAGTTCTCTCCTCCACCCCATCTCTCTCTCCCCCATCTTCAGCCTCATTTCTCTTCTCAGCCCGCCCAGCATCCGTGTTCTCTGGACACTGTACCTTCTGTTCTGGAGTGGGCCCGCCCACCAGTGACACAGAGCAGACCTATGGTGACCAAGACTGAAAGTCTGAGCTCAGGAGGAGGAGAAGGTTTCTGGGTTTTTTGATGATGCATATTGCACTTTTATTGTTTGCTTTAAACAATTTTTTTTCTGTTTATAAGCTTACACTCGTGGTAGACAACCCCCAAGCCATGGAAAAGCATTAAAAAATAAAATTAAAATCAATCATAATCTTTTTACCAAAGAGAAATATTTTGGTGTGTTTTCTTCCATTTCTTTGTAACTTTCCCCTCAGCGTGTACATTTTTAAAACAATTCATTTTTTAAATATGTATATATTCACTGTGTGCCATGCACTGTGCTCAACAATGGGGTTGCAGCAAGGTAGATACGGCCCCTGCCTCAGAGCAGAGAGAGACAGTGAGCAGTTCCAGACCTCGCTGAGTACCATGATGTTAGCAGAATCCAGGTGTCTGAGCTTCAGGACAAAAAGGGTGGAGGGAGAGATGAATGACCACAGGCGCTCTGAGTACTTAGACTAAAGCTGACCTCAGGCTGGAGAGTAGATTCCAGATAGGTGGAAAGTGGTGATCTGAAAGCTGAGAGGTCATCAGGGCCCGATGACTGAGGACGTCTTACACTGTGGCTGGGAGTAAGGACTTCCTTGTAATGGCAGCAGGTGGTCTTGGAAGTGTTTTAGACAAGGGAAGTGACTAGATCTGAGGTCCTTCTGGCTGTTTTGGTCTAATGGATAGAAGGGAGCATGATTGAAGGGAGAGAGACCAGTTCAGAGGCTATCGCAGTCTTCTAGGCCACGAATGGTGTGGCTTGGGCATGGAAGGGGTAAGGGTGGAGTGGCTGGGGTTGGGAAATAAGAGGACAGACCCAAGAAGCATTGAGGGAGACTCACAGGTCTTTGGTGCTGGATTGACTCTGGAGTGGAGATGGTGAGGGAGAAGGAGGAAACTGTTCTTATTTCACTGTAGTCCTTCTGTACATATTGTTTTACAACTTTTTCCTTAAATATATCGTGAATGCTTCCCCATATTCCTAAGCATCCTCTGTAATATGGTTTATAATAATTATGAGTCTATAATTACATTTAATGTACTATCATTTAGTTAACCAAACCTCTACTGTTGGTCATTGACTATTTCTAATTCTTCTCTAGAATAGAAGCAAATCTTAGCTCAAACGTATAGTCAAATAAAGTGAAATACCTTGGAAAACCCCTTAAGTCATCCATGAAGTACAGTATTCATTGTTTCATATACACACCACATATACTAATGTATATGTGTAAAGACATAATGTGTAGCCTATAATAAAGAAGATATGTATGAAATAGCACTTTAGACTACCGTTTAAATGGCCGCTTTCTTTACATGTTTCTGAACACAGGTGGTAGAATTTACATAAGTTAAAGACACATTTGTGTGACTCCACAGTGCTCTTCATAATACTCCAAAGAGCTCACATGTACTTCTGTGGGTTGGCAGATTGTCTCATTAGCCTGGTTCTGCACCCCTCCTGTCCACGCCCTTTTCTATGTGGCTTTACCATCCTTTCACTCTAGGTAGAGTGAACTTCCTTGCTCTGACTTTGGGCTTGATCATGTGACTTGCTTTGACCAGTGAAATGTGCCACTTCTGAGTCCAGGCCTTAGGAGAAATCAATGTCTTCCTGCTTGCCTTTGTATCCACTGCTTTCACCAGAAGAGCTCCAGAGAGACAACAGATGGAGCAGACCTGAGCCTGAGCCTGAGCCACAGCAAGGAACCAAGTCCAGCTGGTCCTGTGGCTTGAGGCAGAGCTGCTTAGTCGAGTCCAACTTAGCCAATCCCCAGCTGACCCAAAGATGTATGGATCAGCATAAATAATTGTTGTAACCTACCATCTAAGTGTGATTTGTTACACAGCAATAGCTGACCAATACAGTTGGCATTTTGATTAGTTTTTTTGTTTGTTTCAAAAAATCTTGGATTGCGGAAAGGATTCCCTATTTAATAAATGGTGCTGGGAAAACTGGCTAGCTATATGTAGAAAGCTGAAACTGGATCCCTTCCTTACACCTTATACAAAAATTCATTCAAGATGGATTAAAGACTTAAATGTTAGACCTAAAACCATAAAAACCCTAGAAGAAAACCTAGGCAATACCATTCAGGACATAGTCATGGGTAGGGACTTCATGTCTAAAACACCAAAAGCAATGACAACAAAAGCCAAAATTGACAAATGGGATCTAATTAAACTAAAGGGCTTCTGCACAACAAAAGAAACTACTGTCAGAGTGAACAGGCAACCTACAGAATGGGAGAAAATTTTCGCAATTTACTCATCTGACAAAGGGCTAATATCCAGAATGTACAAAGAACTCAAACAAATTTACAAGGGAAAAACAACCCCATCAGAGAGTGGGCAAAGGATATGAACAGA
>NW_012102587.1:6678947-6700651 GCF_000951045.1 Mandrillus leucophaeus
AAAAAAAAAAAAAAAGCTTGGGTTACATCTTGCCATTTTGCCCCTTTCTGTCACTGAAAATACATCTCTATTTCTATTCACAGTGGGTACTGGGGCCTGTTTTCTCCCTGTCTCGTCAACATCAAGGATTTTTTTTTAATTGCCAATTTAACATGCAAATAAATGTTCTCTCTTTTTTGCATTTGTTTTATTATAAGTGAGGATAAACATTTAGAAAATATGTTTACTAGCCTATGGTCTGTCTCTCTGTGAGTTTTTGGTTTATATTCCTAGGACTTGGCCTTATTCACTTCTGATTACCCTGCCGCAAAGGGGAACTGAAGAGTGTTTCAACAAATTCCTTGAAGTCGGCTTAATCACCTGGCTAATCCCACAGACTTAGAACAACACCATCAGGTGAGTGCTATTTGTGTACAATTTTAATAATAAAGATTCCTATATACTGTCTGATTCATTTTGCAACAATGCATGTTTTCTGAATGCCTCTTGAATCTAGCATGGTGCAAGCAAAAATGTATTTAAAACTGAAAGACCAGAAGATGAGTTTTAAAGACTAAAGACCAAAGGAAAATCATTTTATTTCTCTCAGCCTCAGTTTTTACATTTTTGAAATGAAGATAATAATGGAGTTTTTCACACAATGTTGCTGAGAGGAATAAAAACAATCATGGGTATTTAGTGCAAAGATATAACGCATCTAGCATCTAGCATGTTACAAATCACACGGTAAGTCAGTCTTAGATTCTTACTGAACTTTCCTTCTTTACGTGGGTGGGCTATATTGATAAAGAGAAAGGAAATATTTCTCTGAAGTGAGAGCAGTCAAAAAGGTTTTCTAAAGGAGGCACAATTTGAACTGGGCCTTAAAGGGTGGGGAGAATTCTGGAGTGATGGAAGGAAGAAGGGAAGGTATGCTGGGTGGAGACGTGGTAAGAATGAGGCTTGGTATCAGAAGCGATTCTAATCAAGCTATGGTTATTCAGTCCCCAGTATGTACCAAGAGCACAGCAGTCACTCCAGATGGCAGTATTTTCATTATCATTATTCCCACCTTACAGATGAGAAACAGAAACTCAGAGAGGCTTTGTGGCATCCCCAAAGCCACACAGCTGGTCACTAGTGCTGGGATCTGAATCTGATCTCAAATCCTATTCTCTTTTCAGCAAACCATCTAGCAGCCAGGGATTCTCTGAATCTCTCCAGTGCTTTGGAATCTCTGGCCTCTGGAGAGAACGTGCCTTCGGGCCACAGAGAGCATGGGAGCCTCCAGCCCCGTGGTGGCACCTTCAGGACTCCCTTCCACTCCCCAGGCAAGGCTGTGCATTTGGGGCAGCCCCAGGCCAGGGACCGAGCAGGGCAGGGCAGGGCACTAGGGTCTGTTACTCCTGCCCACCCAGGACCCCTCTGAGAGGCCATCTTTGCTCTGCATCTCCTTGTCAATGTAGCCAAGTCAGGGCATGTCTGCATCACAGTCTGAGGCTCTCCTGTTCATCCCACTCCCTCCACTTTTTCCCTTTCACAGACGCTACCCCCAATACGTCTCTTGCACTCCTCACTCCATCTCTGTCAGCTTCTGGAGGAGCCACAGACTCACCATCCTAGACCTCCCAAGCCTGGTGCTTATGGGAGGGTCTGAGAAGACCTATCCACCTTGTGCAGAGGGCTCAGTGGGGCCAATGTTGGGGAGGGGTGAGCTGGGAAGGGTCTTAAAGGATGACTACAACAAAGGCTGAGTGCCTACTGTGTGCTGTCTTTTTGTTTGTGATTTCAATGAATCCTCACAAGAACTCTATGAGGAAGAAACTGTTACTATTTATTTTACAGGGAAGGAAACTGGGCCTGGAGAGGCTTGATGCCTTTCTTGTGCAGATGACAGAGCTGTTGTACAGCAGCACCAGGACCCTAATCTGGGCCATCGGAGTCCAGAACTTTTGTTCTCAGCCACACCACTATGATCTGCCCTGTGGGTTGCCCTGCTAGGCGAGGGAGTGGCAGGAGGGCTTGCGCACAGGATTTCTTTTTGAGAGGCCCACCATCTCTGTCCTGCCCAGCCAGTCTGCAGAGAGCTGCAGGCCTCAGCCAGGAAAGGAGCATAGGAGGGAAGACACATTTCAAGTGGACAGTGCAGCCACGTCTCCCGCCACAGAGTCATGTGGAAACCATGCTTCACATTCAGCGGCCCCAGATGACGTCGTAGTGCTGATTTTACCCAGTTGTTCACCAACTACAAAACCAGTGTCCTGATACACGGCAGTCATGTGCATGCGGTAGCCCCTGTGGATCTGAAAGAGAAATCTCTTCAGCTTAGCACAGCCTGAGAGCTTATGGGTGGAGTCACCTGGCAGAGATGCCAGCAGCAGCAACCCTCCTTTCTCTCAATCTTATTGGTGTCAGACAGACCTGAGTTTGAATCCCAGCCTTGCCCTTCCTAGCTGTGTGTCCTCTGTAAACTAATTTTTATCAGTTGCTGCATAACAAGCCACCCACAAACCTAGTGGTGGTAAGCCACAGCCATTTGTGATTTCTCAAGAGTTTGTGGGTTGGTTGGGCAGGTAGTTCTTCCGCTGTGGACTGAACTTGACCAACTCAGCTGGGCTTACTAATGCAGCCGTGGTTAGCTGTGAGCCAGCTGGTGAACAATGGTCTCAGCTAGGGCAACTGGGCCCCCTCCACCTGCTCACTCCCCCGCTAATGGGCTAGCCAGTCTTGTTTTCATAACACAGCTTGGATTCCAAGAGAGAGCAAGCCAGTGCAAGGTCCCTTGAGGCCCAGGCTTGGAACTGCTTCCCAGCACTTTTGCCACTTTCTGTTAGCCAAAGCAAGTCTTTGAGACCAGCCCAGAGTCAAGGTGTGGGAAGCAGACCTTGCTTCTTGGGAAAGGAGCTGCAGTCACATTGTTAGTGCCATGAATATAAGCTGGGCAAAGCACAGCCAGCATACCACATTGCTTCACCACTCTGAAGTTGAGTTTGCTCATTTATAAAATGAGAATAATATTATTTATATTATGTGATACCCTAGTGTAAGGGAAATGGCTGCACTTTAGTCAGGAATAGGCCGAGGCAGCCAGCTGGCGCAGCGTGACTCAGTGGGTTTGGAGTGCAGGCGCACACGCCAAACATTATGTAACCATGCCACGTGAGGCACATTATGTAACCACTCACACATGCTCATGTGAGGCTCAGAGCCACTGTTGTCTGTAAAAGGTATAACTACCTTGCTGACGCTGTACATATGGCTTGCACTCATGGCTTTCTTGTGCCCATGGCTCACTCATGCCCACAGCTGGCTTGTGTCCAGAGAGAGAGAATAAAACCATATTAAAACTCCTTACGATTCCTCGAGTTGTTCTTCCAGCTACCTGCCACTTGCCCACTGACTCCCCTCGGACCTCAGTCAAAACCTGACACCTGGCGTTCTGTGTTCTTTCAGTAGATGGTTAGTCAGTTGTTGCCACAAGAAGGGACACAGGATAGGCTCAGGAAAACAAAGTCTTTTATACCTACAGGTCCTAGAATGACAGAGTCACTGTATGCCAAGAAGGGGTCACATCCTCCCCACCCTTTAAGGTCCAGTTCAAATTGTGCTTTTTCAGAAAACCTTTTTGATTACTCTCACTCCAGATAACTATTTCCATTCTGTAAATCCCACTTGTGTATGGAAGGGAAGTTCAGTGAGACTCTAAGACTGATTTCAAGCTTACTATGTGGTTTGCAACATGGAGAGTGGGCTTAGCCCAGCAGGCAGGGAGCTGAGAGAGAGCAAGGACCCGGGGGCAGGTGGAGTCAGGGTGGAGCACAGAGCACAGGGCATGAAGAGAGTTCATGTGTGTGCTGGAATGTTACCAGGTCACGGTCAGGGGAGGACAAAAAGGGGGAGAGAGAGCTCACCATGAGAGATGTTATGTCTGAATGACTGAAGAGATGGTCAAGACTAAGGTTGGCCATAAGTGACCTTCACCTTCTGTGTCACCACTTCCACCCTCTCCTTCCCCTGGCTATGGACATGAGAGAATTCAATGAAATGTTGTGGTGCATGGAGTGGGCACATCATTGGGGATGAGAGGTATGAACACACTGACACTCAGCCACAGTCAATGATGTTGAGCTTTATTAACGGCCCCTCTCCGGAGGCTGCTCAGTTGTCCCTAGGGAACTCCTCAGAGATCTTCTGCCTTCCCATGTGTGAGCCCGAGGACACTCAGGAGCAGAGCAGTGAAAGGGTTTCCCGGTCAGATGCTGCACTCCACGCCTGCGTCCTCCTCGTGGCTGCAGTCGTGAGAGCCCCAGTTACTCTTGCTGCAGTTCCACAGGGTACTCTCCGTGCCCCGACACTGAACATTATCCAGCCAGATCTGCCCAGTGCCTTGATAGAGAGAAAGCAAGAGAGAGAGAGAGAGAGAGAGAGAGAGAGAAAGCAAGAAGGGTAGGATTAGAGTCATAGCAAAGCAGCCACATGTGTGCCTGGGAGATTCCATCCGGGATAGACTGCCGAATTTTCTCACAGTCATTCTGGCCCATTCTGGCCCAATGTGCTGATGGCTGGCTTAGCCTACTTTTTTTTTTTTTTTTTTTAACAATGACTCTGCCTCCATTCTATTCTCTACCCTTTGACGAAAGTCTCATGCAAATATTTAATACTTAAACCCCACACTATTTGAAATATCTTCCTGGGGGTTTGGGGGTATCCTAATGTTTAGTCTCCTCCCTGCTAACTCACTCCTACTGTGTCCACCTTTCTCACATGCCTCTGTAATCATGCCATCGCCCTGCTCTAAAGCTAGCATTTGCTTTGGGTTGGAGTAAGGACAGGGAGCACTTGGGGTTGGGAGCAAGCGGGGAAACAGGCCTCATGTCCTGCTGGGGCAGCTTCTATGGCCACAGAAAAGGGCTCTGCCTGGGGACTTAACTCCTTTGCTCAAGGTTTGAACTTTTGGCTGAAAGACATAGGCTGAGTCTACAGCATCTGAAGACATTTTCCCCAAATTTTAGTAAGCCCCTGCTCTGATTTGTTTCCTCTTCCCTTCCCATCTTCTCTTTAAACATGATCACAGCCAAGACTGCTGGTCAATCCAGGATGCTAGTTTGCAGATAGCTGGAGCGAACGTCTGTGTTTGCCTGCCCTGAATCTTCTCTCTGTTCTTCTAGTTCCAGCAACTCATCTGTCCTTTGGAGAGCCATCTCCGGCAAACACCCTCAGCCATGTGGCGTTCTGACTCCAGGGCTGGATGGACATTGACTGAAGCAAGGCCAGCCTTCACTGTCAGCGCTGGAGAAGATAGGTCATCTTTCTGCTGGGGTGGCCAAGCTGGAAGGACGCATACCTGGAGCCCTGTGCTGCAGAGATTTCTGGTTGCTTGGACCAATTCTTTTCTTTTAAGGCAAACCACACTGAGTCACTCGCCAACACCCCACCAGCGAGAGAAAGCCACATCCACACCTCTGAGGAAGAGGCCCTTGGCTGGTGACTCACTTACCAGCTCCCACCTTGTACAGGGCCCTTCCTCTGGAGTAACCCAGCATGCGGCAGAAGACGGTGGCGTCAGAATTGTGCCAGTCATCATCGCAAATGGTCCCCCAGATACCACCGTAGTAAACTTCAGCCCGGCCTCGGTTACTACTGCCAACAATTCTGACGGACACTGCGTTTTCACCTGGGTGAAGAAACACACGTGGGAGAGGTGAGGAAGGCCCCTTGGGGCTTTGGGTAAGTATGGGCTCTTTCTTTTCATTTTGGAGTTCTACAGTTAAGGAAAAGAAATGCCCCTGCTTGACTGTCACCAGAGCCTGGAAGATCCCACTTTACAGCACCCACCCAACCTGGCATGCAGCCTCCGTGCACCTGAGGCCTGCGGGCACAAGGCCAGGGGGGCAGGTGCCCCTGTGGCTGGTTTGCAAATTGCATACACCAGGTCTTGTCACGTGTTGTGGAGAGAAAAAAAAGAAAAGTTGAGAAAAGAGAAGGAAGGAAGGAAAGAATGGAGGGAGAGAAGGAGGGAGAGAGGGAAAGGAAGGAGGGAGGGAGAGGAAAGAAAGAAGGAAAAGGGGAGGAAGGGAGGGAGAGAGAAAAGGAAAGGAGGAAGGCGAAAGGGGGAAGGAAGGGAGAGAAGGAAGGAAGTGAGAGTGGCTGGGGAGGGAAACTGCTAACTGCTGCTGTGTGCCGTGGGCAGGCTCATTCACGGGATTAGACCCTCAACTCTTCCCCAAAATGAGAAATTTATTTGAGAACCGTCTTTTCCCCCAACACACACAATTTTCAGGTACAGAATTGACTTTAAAGCACACATTAAAGAGAATATAAATAGTGATTACCTGTTTCACCTTTTTCTCCCTTTACTCCTCTCTCCCCAGAAGATCCTGTCATGAGGAGAAAACCCACACAGTTTGAAAGAAATCCAGGCAGGATGCCTTTGCCTGCATTTGCAGGAGTGGGGAGCAGGTGGAGGGGTGGGGGTGGTCAGACTCTCCCTGGGTCTCGCCTGTGGCCTGGCATTGTGGGTACAGGACGTCCTGTGGGTGTCAATGATTAAGCAGGAAGAAACGGGCCTGAGCTATAGCAAGAGGGGTTGAAGTTAGATTGGTGAGGGACGCTTGGTCTGGTCAGGGATACGGAGTGGGATGGGCTCATCTCCTTCATGCAAACCGTCTAGGGGTGTTGGGTCATGGGGCATGGCTCAAGTGCACATTCATATCCCTGCCTCGGATTCTAGAGCTGCGCCTAATCCACTGCTGTGTGCTCCACGCCTAGGACAACCCCCAGGCAAGACTTGCCAATTAAGGAAATAAACCTCTACCCTCCTGGGTTCTGAAAACCCCCAAAACTCTTAAAACAGGGCGTTTCCTGTTTTCAGGTACAGAACTGGCTGTAAAGCATAGTCCTAAGAACCAAGGAATCAGATACAGAGGCCTTACCTTTCACTCCCTGGTCTCCCTTCTGGCCAGCTTGTCCAGGGGCTCCCTTGGAGCCTGCCAGCCCCGGGCTCCCCTGTTCTCCCTTCACACCTGCAGGGCCTGGAAGGAGAGACAGTGCCCTGGTCAGGTATCCTGCTTTGCCTTCCCAAGAGAGACCCAAGGGCCTTGCTGTTTAACAAAAGAGTTATTCTTAACTGCCAGACCGCCCCCATGGCTGGGCTATCTGAACGTTCAGCCTGTCTTTGGTCCATATGGGGGCTGCACTGGTCTCTCAACTCTTAGGTAAACGCTGTCGAGAACAGGCAGGCTAAAATAGCTGGTGGTATTCCACAGATTGTTGGTCCTTCTGGAATTACATAGTTACGTGGAAGTTCTAGCCATGCTGGGAGAATTTGCTAGAATGTTTCTAAGCCTCGACGTCTCCTTTAGTGAATTGAAATAGTAACAGAGGCCGGGTACAGTGGCTTACTCCTGTAATCCCATGCTTTGGGAGGCCAAGGTGGGAGGATGACTTGAGGTGGGGAGGCCAAGGCTGCAGTGAGCTATCCTGGCACCACTGCACTCGGGACTGGGTGACACAGAGACTTTGTCTCTAAAAAAACTGAAAAAACAAAACAAAACACAACACAAAATGGTAATAGAATATCTAGCTTAGGAGGAAGAAAAGTTGCTCAAGAAAGGTGTCTGAAAAATTTCACTTTTGCACTCACAGGGGCAGGGCTGTCGAGAGGCCTAGAAACATCCTGCAGCTGGTGCCGGCTCAGGACCCAACTGAAGCACAGGCTCTGGAGGTGAGGATAAGAATAAGAAAGCCCAGCGACAGGCAGTGGGAGGCAGACAGGAGAGGCTTGGGGGCCAAGGAGAAGAGGCAAGTGGGCCACAGCTGAGGCGGGGAAGCAGCAGCCGTGGATGGAGCAGAAGGGGCACATCTCCATGGCGGTTATACAGCCTGGAGCCTCCGCCTGCACCCCTAGCTCTCCTGACATTTTCCCCCTTTGCCATCCTCAGCCCCTGCCCCACAAGCTACACCCCTCAGGATGCTGAGTTCCTGTTATTCCCAGGTTTTGCAGTGGAGAAATCTGAGACTTGAGTGACAGAGCCCTGGAGTCTTAACCTCCACTTTAGAAGAAGGTCACAGCTGTGTGTTCAAAGTCAACAAGACCTGCCCTCTGAGTGGGCAGGCCTTCCCCGTCATCACCCCGAGGGATGAAAATGCAGTCAGCCCTTTACCTGGAACTCCTGGTTCTCCTTTTCTTCCTTGCTGTCCTTGAAGTCCTAAGATCAAAACAAAAAAAGGGGGGGAGGAGATAATAAAACTTAGATATTAGACATTTTTAATCTTAGACAACCTCTATCTTTTGTCTGATTAATGCAGATGGAAAGATACATTGGTTCTCCACGATTGTTTAAAGCCTCTTCAGCAGATCATAAAAAGAGACAGTCTGCAGATGAATGAGAACAGGTGTATTGGGGGTGAAACAGCAAGGTACTGGATGAAAGCCTGGATTAGACAGACCTCAGATGCACCGCTGGCCTTCCCTGCCCACCAGTAACCTGACCTGGCATCTAAATCCAATCCCATTCCCTGCTGTTGCATTTATATTGGAAGAGAATTGGGAGATATCTGGTAAATAAAGTAATTGCCAAAATAAAGTTATTGCCAAAAGACTGTGGAGGGGGCTCAGGGGCCACCAGGAGCTTTGGGGGTCCTCATCTCTAATAGATGCTCTACAAGTATTTATTGGTTTATTTCATTGTAGCCCCCAATGGCTAAAGATTCACGTGGCTAAAGGGTCTAATGTCCAGAAAATGGAAAAATAATAACCACAATCATTGGTGATTATCCTATTGTAGTTAATGTTAAAGTTGCCCCATTCTTCCTTCTTTCTGTCCATTCATCCTTCTTTTTCAGTAAAGTTTCATGGAAGACCCACTGTCCCCAGCGCCCTGCTGGGTCAGTGTGAGATAATAATTTGTTCATTTAGCAAGATCATGTCCTCTTGATTCTAAGTGCCAATATTTATTTTATTTCAGAGAAATAGGACTCCTCAAAGCAGTTACACAAACTTGGGAAAATGCAAGCTCATTATTGACTATCAATAACAGTTACTAGAGGGTAACAAGGGGAACACCAACAGTGAGTCATAAGTATCTGTGCCCCTGGCCAAGCACGGAGCTCAGTCAACCTCCTTGCAGTTGCCTTGGGGAAGTTTCTGCCTGCCCTGCCCCACCTCTCATTTCAATCCCTGGATTTTCCAAGCACCTGCAGTGTGCTGGTTAGTGGAGGGAGAGGCAAGGGGCTGGCAAGACTCTTCAGGGCCCCTTCTTGGAATAATGAGCAAGAGCAGTTGTGAATATCCCTGAAATCCAGGGGCATTTCAGATCCCACCCCCAGGCTTGGCACTGCCTGGGGAGGAGGGCAGGAGAGCCAAGGGGCTGGCAGCTGCCGCTGCAGACCCAGGCAACAAGAGAAGCAGGAAGCACCAGAAGATTCTGAGAGGGCATGTACTTCTGTTCCTCATGTTAGGGAAAGGGACAGAACTGAGGCTGGGATAGGTTTTTGTAAGAGTTAGAGGTGCTTAGAGGTCAGCCCCTGGCAGACAGGCCCTAGCTTACACCGGGCCATTTGTGTACACACCTGTCCCTCTGAATAGAATGCCTCACCCCTTTGGTTCACCTGGGGAACTCACATTTAGCTTGTAAACTCTGCAAAGATGATATCAGATGTCACCACCTGTGAAGCCTTCCCTCTCTCGCCCAAGACATGATATCCTTTCTCCCAAGGTATTAAAGCAAAGTGGTTCCACAGTCTGACAGCCTGGGCTTGAGTCCACTTCTGTCTTATACTGACTTTGTGACCTTGAACCAGGTGTCCCTGCTCTGAGCCTCAGTCTCCTTCTCTGAGTCTCCTTGTTGCCTCCTGAGGCAGTTGTGAGGCTGAAATGAAATTGTGTGTGTCAAGTGCTGAGCCTGGTGCCTGGCCAGTGCTGAATAAATGATGTCACAGGACCCTGTGGATCCTGTGTCCCCTCCAGGTGGGGGAGGACCTCAGGTAGCGAGGTTGAGTCCACACATGAGCACCAGGATTGCTGCACAGGTAGCACCCAGCAAATGTCTGCTATTGACCTGAAGGGCTGAGCTGAGATTGTCCAGGAGAAGCGACAGATGTTTCTCTTCTGCTTACCTGCATCTGAACAGCATATGTCAAGATGGGTTAGGAGAAAGATCACATTCTATATGTCTATGATGGTGATGAAGTAGGAAACAGTCCACATCACAGTGTCTTGGGGTCCCTGAACCCTGTCTCTAGGGACATGCTCTTAAGGTAGAGATTTCTGCAACATGGCACCCTCTGGGATGCAGATAGAAGGGGCCGAGAGTCTGGACGTGGACTGTTTCCTACTTCATCACCATCACAGACATATAGAATGTGATCTTTCTCCCTACCAGTCTTGACATACGCTGTTCACATGCGGGTAAGCAGAAGGGGCCTCAAAACACTGTGACCTCCCTTTATTGTGACCACCCAAAGAGATGCACCCCTCCAACTGTCCTCTAAAGCACTGAACAGTAAACGCCCTCTAAAGACAGGAATCATAGGAAAGCCCCTGTTCACCAGGTTCGTGGCCCCAAGCCTGACCCTCCCTCTTTGCTTCCCATACTCTCCCTTCCTAGCTCCTCACCTCCAGGGGACTCAGCATTTTCTGCTGCCTGCATTGTGCCAGGCACTGTGCCAGGGGCTTTACATACATTGCCTTGTTTGATCTTTCTGCCACCCTCCAAAGCAGTGTGATTTCCCTCCTTTACAGAGGAGAAAGTACACCCTCAGAGATGCTAGGTGAGTTATCCAAGGTCACATAGGAGTGAATGGGGAAGTCGGGGCTATCACCCAGGCCCAGCCTCCCACTGTTCCCTGAAGGCACCTTTGTTCCACTAGTACTAGGCTCACTCCTCTCCGGAGTTTCACTTGGTCTATGCACTTGGTTCCCAAGACACCTCCAGCCTTCCTGCAACCATTTTCCCCCTAAAAGAGGAGTAGTCAAACTAGAGTATACATCAGAATCATCTGGGTGCATCTTGTTAGTAAACAACTTGCTAGGGCCCACCCAGAGTCACTGACCCAGTGGGGCTGGAGTGGGAATCCAAGAATCCACATTACTAACAGGTTCCCAGGTGATGCTAATGCTGCAAGTCTCAGGACCACATTTTGAGTAGCACTGCCCTAAACAACTCTCATTCATTCTTGAGGAACCAGGTCACAGCCCACCTCCTATGAGCAGCCTTCCTTGTCTCTACAGGAACTTACAGCCCCTCTGGCGTCTGAACCCTCCCAGACCCACAGTTCATATGGCAGAGGTTGGACCTTGATGAAATGTCTTCTGATATGTGTTTAATGGGTATTGGAAATTAGCATTGAGGTTTGTGTGATTTCTCTCCAAGCCTCACTGGACTCTAAGAGAACACTGGCTGAGTGGTTGTTCGTGGACTAATTGATGGAGGAACTAGTAATTACTTCACTATAAATCAAGGCAGCAGCCTGATAGGATCAGCTCCTGCAGAGTAGAGGGAGAAATGGCCAAAAAATAGGTTCCAGAGCTGCTTGTTGTAAAACTACACTGGAGAACAAATAAATGCTGAATTTTTCTTCTTAACCATAAGTAAGCTGGCTTTCCCCAAGTATCACAAGCTTATCAAGCTGAGAGGGCTCCAAATATTTACTTGCAAAGTATTTTTACAGAAAAAATTTTCCCCCAAGAAACATGTGTTACGTTAGAAAACACATGCCTTCCAGTTGTTTAGTGTTGAGCTGGTGTTCTGACTAAAGTCTTCAACTGTTCCTGCTCCCAGGGAAGCTGCCTATTTCAAACCTAGAATGCTGTGAAACTGTCAGGGACCTGGTGTTTTTCTACACTGCTTGCACGCCACAGAAAAGGAAACAGGATCAGCAAAGTCAAGTAGCTGAGCCTGTGGTCACCCAGCAGTCAGGGGTAAGTTCAAGTTGAGGCTCAGGTCTCCTGATTCTCAGTGAAATGGAGAAATTTCCAACACATTAAAATAACTTCCTTCCTTCTTCCCTCCCTCCCTCCCTCCTCTCTCTCTTTCTTTCTTTCTTTCTTTCTTTCTTTCTTTCTTTCTTTCTTTCTTTCTTTCTTTCTTTCTTTCTTTCTTTCTTTCTTTCTTTCCTCTCCTTTCTTTTTCTGACAGGGTCTCACTCTGTTGCTCAGGCTGGAGTGCAGTGGTGCAATTATAGCTCATTGCAGTCTCAAATTCTTTGGCTCAAGTGATCCTCCTCCTCCTCCTTCAGCCTCCTAAGTAACTGAGACTACAAGTACATGCTACCATGCCCAGCTAATTTTTTTTTGTATTTTGTAGAAAGGGGGCCATTGCTGTCTTACCCAGGCTGGGGAAACTTTCCTAAATACCATACCAACTTGGAGGCTAGGTGCTACCTGGCAAATTGAGGATTGAGTGAATAACTGACAAATTGGCCTTGTGGTAAGAAGTGAGATGAAGGATAAGGGACTCAAAATTGGGGTATATGTAGACTTCTGCAGAGCTCTCTAAGAAACTTAGAGAAAAATGAGGAAGAGTTTTATAAATGACAATTTAGTGATTTGACTTAGTAGAATTTAATAAATTATTGGACTATCTCAGTACTTAGATATGAGGAATGGAATTAACTGAGAAATTATACCTTCTAATACAGATGAGAAACATCTTCAAATACAGATGAGAAAATGGATTTTGTGTTATTTGCACTTCGGTTTTGCCCGAAGAGGAAAATAAAAGGGCATGGAAAATTCACACTGTTATAGTTTAGACATAAAGGCCATTGAGATAAAGAATTTCCAATCAGATTGATGTTTTGGAATTTAAATGTTTTGGCTGCTTCTAATGTTATTTCATGAGGTAGAAACAGTAAAAAGAGAAATGTCATGATTACAAGCTGAAATGGAGTCCTTCCTTATTTCTAAACAAATATTATATCAAAATAGCTAAGGCATGTAGAGCTAAAATTGGATTATTATTCTGCAATCTTTGAAAGTGAAAATGTTAGAAATACTAAGTGATGGAGACTGGACAGGGTCTGTTTCTAGCAGGTAAAAAAAGTGACCCTGAGAGAAGGTTCTGCATGCCTTGCTTGATAAAATGTGGAGGTTTTCTTCCCCCCAGAATGGAAGGAATTTCCCCTTTGTCTTATTTAATATGAGCTGGCTCCTCTCTCTCAAGAGGGGCAAACAAGAGGAAGCATTTCACCTGAATAGGGTAGAGTGTGGTCAGTGGCTGTGGGGGAGGTAGAAAGGCTTGGTGACCAAGCCAGGATTTACCCATTTATGGAGGAGTGGAAGGTGTGGCTGGGGTGGGGACAGGGTGAAGGTAACTGATTTCTCTCAAATCATACACTCTACATTCTTCCATAAAACCGAATCTGGAAAAGCACAACTCTGGAATCAGACTTTGGGATTCACTTCTGAATTCAGTTCATGCTCCCTGTGATACTGTGAGCAAAGGTTTACTCTCTCTGAGACTTTGCGTCCTCGGTTGTAAAGGAGAATGGTAAGTTCAGTGTGATCATAGGGGTCAAGACCCAGGCACAGTGCCTGGCCCAGAGGCACTGATAACAATGAACAGACCACTCATCTTTTAAAAATAATTAATGCGCAGTAATGAAACCTAGCTGTCACCTAGGTCAAGTCAATATACTGTAATTTTTCTGTTTTCATTTAAAGTGGCTAGATATTCTCTTGAGAGATTAATGATTTTATTTACAAAATGGGAAATACGTCAGTTTGGAAACCTGGCTTGATATATCAAAACTGGCCAAGCACTGCAGTGGCTTTAGTTTGGGGAATACCGACATCCTGACATTGACAAGTATACACTGTCCTCCATGATGGGGAGATCGGGCTTCCACTCTCCGCCTGCCCCTCCTTCTCCCACTTCAGAAGTTGTCAAATGTAATCTTTCCAGAAGTTTATTAGCCTATGACTCCAGGATGATCTACAGACCCAGCCAGATTAGTCAGATTATGGTCCTATTGGAATTCCCCTCTGAGATGTGCATGTGGACTGTCAGCTACTTAGTCAAGGCAAACATTTGGACTTCGGTGGGCAACCTGCACAGTTTTAGATAAACGGGAATTATCACAAGCCCCAACTTGAAATGCAATTCCTCATGTTTATTTGGTCAGCCAGGGGTAACCCCTAGAATTTGCTGGCTGGTATTCACTACTAGGCCTAATTATTGGAGAACGCCATAAGAGTGCTCAACAGATATACAAGGTCTCAATGATGATGAAATTAAAACGATCCCCAAGCTATGGGCCAAAAGTCTTTTGCTAAAATGGGTGTGGGGTCCTGGGTACATAACTAAGAACTGTGATAGGGCCTGAGAGCTTCATGTTTCCTCCCAGGAATGGAACAAGCTGTTACCTTCTGCTCCGATCTTTTCTGAACTGGGATGAAGGGAGGAGGTGTCACTCATCAGCACGCCCTGATGGTGGGGCTGGAGAGGAAGACCTCATGATAGACTGTACTAATAAGACCCCAAGCTTTGTCTTGTATGGGCTTAGATTTGAACCTGGCTGTGTCTCTTAATGGCTGTTTGACTGTAAAGTTGCGCTACGGAGAGTGCTTGTCCCACTGGTGTCAAGAAGATGCTCATTAGCAGGACTGCTTTTGTTCTGCAAATCCTCCCAAGATGCAAAGGGCGGGGCAGGATTCCCTACCCTCAGACTGTGGGAGACCCAGGCTTGGGGCTCGGAGAGTGAGCACAGTGCTCCTGTGGGCAAAATCATGTTTTACCTCCAATACTCTTGGTTAGTCAAGAAACATTAGTCTAGCAGTCGGGGCGGGGACAGAGGGTGGCTACCATTTACAACCGAGAGATTAAAGCAATCATCTCCATGAAACCACACAGAAGGTTCAGGGGCAAGAGAGCATCAGGTCTATAGTCAGACAGATTCTGAGACTGGGGACCAGTGAAGATGGAATTATAAGATCAGAATGGACAGTGAACAAGCCAGGAACGTCTGACGACCATATCCAGATGGAACCTTTCCCATGGTGAGACCTTGCTGGTGGCCTTCAGGTGGCATCCACATGGGATCAGGTAGCAGGGATCCTCCCATACCAACACATCATCCATGAAAAACACAACTGCTGTGGGGCTGGACAGATTACAGGGACAGAAAGGGTGTAAAAGCTGCCCTTGCCATGGCTCCCGACAGCTTTCAAAAAAAACCCAAAAGTTCAGACCCAGGGTCCAAGGTTTGCCGGGAGGTGGTGATGAATGAATCAATCAATCGATTAGAACTGTGGAGGACCAGGTCCCAGTGTGGGTCTCTAGCACAGCGTGGGGGGTGAGGGCATCCAGGTTGTCCGACACAAGCATGACCTTCTTCTCGGGCAGAGGACAGGGGTGGAGGCAGACTGTCTACAGATGTCCTTGGCAGACATGCAGCTTTACATCATAACCCTGCCTTCCCCATAGCCCCTCCTGCCTGCTCCTGGCTTTCCAATGTATGCAACAGTTCTCCATAGAAATACCCAATCAGAGCGTGCCCACACCATCAGGCAACAGTCTCTCTGTTCACTGCAATACCCTGCATGTCTGAGGGCAGAAAGGCAAGAATTGGTCTTATGCATTGTGATAGTAGTCTGGACTTTCTAGACCAAGTGAGCACACTGCGACTGGACCAAACTGGCTTATAAAGTAGACTATATTGGTACAATGGTTTACGACCTAGACTAAATGGACATGATGGTATACAACCTAGATTGGGTTGGCATTATGGTATAAACTCATCTTTGTGAGTTTGGCTAGTGTGGGTCAGTGCTCCCAGGCTGCTCCCTTAGGAAAATGTGGAAGAAGAGTTTTCTGGATCCTCCAGCCTGAATCCAGACTCCTGGACCCCCTCCTGGGGGTCCCAATGAAGGGTCAGCAGGAGACAGCAGAAACATACAGCTGGGAGGCAGACCAGGGAGATGGTATGAGCAAGGTGCTTTGCTCTCCTCCCTGATGCAGGAGGTTTGGTCATGGCATTCAAGGCCTTTCATGAGCCATGAGAAGAGAAAGAACAGCCCTAGGCCGTTGGGCTTAAGTGATCCTGGCAGGGGCAACTGCCCTCCATAACCAGGAACCTCAGAGGCCAAGGCGCAGAAGATCCTCTGCCTCCTCCGTGGGCCTAACAGGAGGCGGTTTTTCTCCCTATCCATCCTGCCACCCAGCAAGCCCACCTACTCACCCACCGCACCCTCTGTTACCTGTGTCCCCTTTGCTTCCTTTCAGGCCCGCAGCTCCTGGACTCCCGGGGCTCCCTGGAAGTCCTGGACAACAGACACCACAGAGGGCATAAGGGCTGGACTAGGCAGGTTTTCACACATCACTCTCTGTGCTCGCCACGGGACCCAGGATCTCACCTGTTAGCCCACGGGAGCCAGCACTGCCAGGCTCGCCCTTGGTACCTGGCTGTCCCACTGCACCAGGAGGGCCTGGAACACCCTGCAGTCCAGGTTGTCCTGAAAGGAAAGTAGTGACTGCCAGGCTGTGGTGGTTGGCAGAGGGCCCGGCTGCCCCAACCCCTGGTGCTTCTGTTCTCAGCACTGAGACATGTACCTCTTAATACCTTAAAGTCCTCTTGGCAGATTTAACAACTCTCTTTAGAAGCCATGAGCTAGCCCTCTTAGTAGTAGGAAAATGATTCTCAGCAACTTACTAATCTTTTCCATCTGCAGGGTTTGGGACTTACGGACTTACTAGGATCTCTGGGTGTGACTGTCTAACTTCTTGCCATGGGTGGCAAAGTGGGGTGAAGTTTAGAAAGAAACATCAGTGAAGCCTGCCTCCCGCTGGCTGCTCTGTTCCTGTTAGTCAGGGCCAGGTTTTAAAGAAACCCCAGGTGCTCTGGGTGAACACTACAATGAAGCAAAAGATGGTGGAGTCAGGTCCCCAACTTCACTCTGCCAGGAACAGTGGTAGCTGGGATGACGCCAAGATTCTTGTAGTTCTTACCTGGATCTCCTTTAGCTCCAGGAAAACCAGCCAAACCTAAGATGAAAAAGAACTTTTAGGAATTTTTTTTCCCTTTGGCTCAACCAGCCAGAAAAAAAAAAAAGAAATACCTAGAGGTCAATGGATGTGACCACGCGCTCTCTTACCTGGTGGGCCTGGCCTCCCTGAGTCACCTTTACTCCCCTGGGCTCCAGGAGGCCCCATGACCCCTGCATCTCCTTTCATGCCCTTGTCCCCTTTGCTTCCTGAAAAACCAAAAAGTCTCAGTCAGGTGTGGGAGGAACGCCAGTCAGGCCACCATGTCCTCCTCTGACACTTCCCATTCCACTGAAATCCCAAATCCTAAACTCCCTGGGCTCCTACTTGGTGCCCACGAGTGGAAGATATGACCCGCTGCCCTCAAGGAGTGGACCACTCTGCCCCAGAGACAAGAAAGAAACTCATGAAAATTTGGTGAGGTGACCTGGTATGGCTGACAGTCAACAGAAAACCCTGGTCCCCTTGGGAGGGACAATAGCCCAGGCTCAACCAGCACTGTCTGGCTCATTTTCGTGTCTGCATTTTGGCAATTATTTGACTTCACTTCAAAAAATGAAACCTGAGTATTCCAAAAAGCAGATCCCAAATGCTGAGAATAGCAACTTTGAGGCGTCAACAGACAGAAAAACATTGCAACAGCTCATATTCCTGCCAGCACTTCAGACATGGGCTTTCCTGGTACCCAAGATTTCAAATTTTCCACTTATCATCAGAATTCAGAGCTCATCCTAGCCTGTCCCCTTCTGAGTCCTCTGTCGCTCCCTCCTCTCTTGCTGGTGCCTGGTGCATATCAATTGACAGAGGCTCCTCACTGGGGTAGGGCTCTGCGACTTCTTTGGTTTAAGGGTGGACTGCCTGGACCTTGCCAGCCACTCAATGCAGGACACTACTGGTAGGCTGCCGAAGTCCCACCATCAGCTGGGTGTCCGTGCTCACCTCCACTCCCCTGGGGTTGGGGAGAGTGGGGCAAAGGTCTAAAGAGGAACATCTCACTTCAACACAACATTTTAGGCTTTCAAAAAGGCTTATTGGGAGGCAATTTTGTTAAAAGGCATTTATTGCTCCATTCTATGATTTTGATAATTCTGAAGCTGGGGAGGACTCAGGCATGACACCAGCCTTCTCTCCAGTGACTTAGAAAAGGGGGCAGAGAGCTCTGAAGAGGTGAGGAAGAAGGGAGAGCCCTGGGTCTTGGCATTGAGTGCTGTGAGTTCATGAGTTGTGAGGCTCATTAATCAGACCCCTTGAGATGGCTGAATGCTTGAAGGGTGGCTGCTCCTTGAGGAAGACAAAGCAATCCTAAGGAACTTGGTTGTGGCTGAGCCGTCCTATAACAGCTGGAGGGGCAAAAAGCAGAGAAGGCTGTTCTTGGCCATTCAGAGTGTCCACTCTGGAGACGGGGCCAACGGCACCTGTTAGAAAGCACTGAGAACTGTTTCCCTGGAGGAATCTGTTGGTGCCTTTTTTGCTGTGGGCCAGGACCATCAAGTTACAGCATCGCTGGGCCACATGAGGTTTCTTCAGAATGGTCTGGGCCTGCATCTGCATTGCTATAACTTCCACTCCCCAGCAAAGGGGATGGCTTTGGGAAGAGGGCAGTCAGAGGACCACATCAGTCAGAGGACCACACTCTGGCTCTAGCCAAGGAAGCACAGCTGCCTCTGACTTCAAAACTTTCCAACTGCAGCTAAGTAATATGGTGAGGAAAATAAGCTTGTCCCCTGGGACTTCGAGTTGGTGGCTTATCTGTCTACTAGCAGGAAGAGAATAGGTAAAATCTCAGCACCATTGGGGTCAGGTCTCCCTTGGTTTGCATAGCCCAGCTACTGGCAGTGGATTGAGCAAGCCATGGGTAAGAGAGATCTCATGATCTTGGGAAATGAAATTTGGCAAGAAGAGGAGTGGGCTGGAGTCCTGAGTTTCGAAGAACTCAAACTGCTGCCTTTCTCTTCACCGACCACAGCGTTTCCAGGCCTGAGTCTTGGTGTGGATTCTATGCTTGCCTTTGTGACAGGGTGATTGGGAAGCAGCATAACTCAGACTCAGTGGGCAAAGACCTAGCTGTGGTCCCTTCTCTGGGGCTGGCGGGACCACTTTGAGAAAGTATGGGTTTCCCTTTCCCATCTATAGAGAGAACTATGTTGTTCCAGCTTTGGAAGGATCCTCAGAGGTCAACTGCCCAACCATCTTCCTGTGCCAGTATCCCCCATCAGCCCAGCCTAGAAGAATTCTGCAGCCCCTCCTCCCATCCCAGCAGTCAGCTTCCCGCTAAGACCAGTGCCCACCCAGTTCATCAGGGGTCAACCCCAGGTTCTGAATCATTCTTCCTCCCTTGCCTTAGCACAGTTGGTCCTCCTGAAACCTTAGTCCATTGGTCCCTTGGTCCTTATTCTTCTGCTGGGCACCACCTTGGGCAAGACCATTTTCTTTCCCACAAATGCCCTTTGAATATTTTAGGATGGCTGACACATCCCTGCTAAGGGCTGTCATCTTGAGGGCAAGCCTTCCCAGTTTTTTGTAGGGAATTCCCATGTGCCAGGTACAGTGGTACACATCTCATATGTCTTATATTCCTGCAGTAATTCATCCTCATTAAAGGTTTGTATTATTATTAGTCCTCTTTTCTAGGTGAGTAAATTGAGGCTAAGAAAGGTTAAGTCATTTGCCCAAGGTCACACAGTTAGTGAGCCATAGGAGAACCCAGGTCTGTCTGATCTTGAAACTGAAGTCCTTCCCTTTCTACCTTACGGGATAACTACTACTACTGCTACTACTACTACTACCGCTACTACTACTACTATTACTATTACTATTACTATTACTATTACTATTACTGTTACTAGCTGTCATGTATTTGATGCCTATTACTAGTTATCAGATATTTAATGCCTATCGTGTGGCAGACAGTTTGAAAGCATGGTCTCTAACCCTTATTACTGTCTTGTAAAATATGTCTAATTTAATTACTATTTTAATTTAATTACCATTCTTTTCTAAAATGAGAACATTAAAGCTCAGAAGGGTGAAGTATTGCCTTAGTCACACAGGTGACCAGGTGCAGAGGAGGGATGGGAACTAAGCCCACCTGGCCGCACAATCCTCACTCTCTGCCATTCACTGCAGAGCCTCCCCGATGGCTGCAGGAGGCTGAGAGGTGGAGAGCGTGGCATGCTCAGTCAAGTCCAGAGCCTCTAAGCCAGTGTTTCTCCGAGTTTGGTGCCCAGACCTTCAAGGTCAGAACCGTCCAGAGCATTTGAAACAGACTCTCGAGCCCTCCCTGCATTTTAAGCAAGCACCCAAACAGCTCTTATCATATTGGCCCGTGGCTTGAGGAACACTGTTCTAGAGATAGCACCCTCAGTCAGTGGGGGATTCTGGCTGGCTGGGGTCTCCCTCCTGGAATCAACCCTCTTGCCCTTGTCGTCAGTCAGTCTGCCCTGCTTCCCAAGGCCCAGTGCAGGCCCACTCTCCTCATCCCCTCGGCTTCCTCTCTGAGCTCGTAGCACTGCCTGTGCCCCGACTTGCCATAGTCATGCCTGGAATGACATTGTTCTCCCTCTCACATTGCATCTCTTTGCTCACCCGGGAAGAAGAGACCCATCCAGAGATTCCCATAGACAGAGCACTGCCCTGCCCTCAGCACTGAATAGACCTAATGGGACAGAGGTCAGGCCCCAGTTCCCTCAGGCCTTCTGGCAAGCACCAACACCCCCAATACGGCCCTCACCTGGGAGGCCCAGGTCTCCTTTATCTCCCTTAGTTCCAGTTTCCCCTTTTGGGCCAATGAGACCCCCATCGCCTTTGCTGCCCTTCTCTCCTTGGGGTCCTGGGGTGCCTGCAAAGAGAACGGCTGGTGAGGTGGGCTCCCACTATCCTTTTGGGGACAGGCTACTAGAGGCAAAGGGGCAGGAAGCGTTTGGGAGAGAAGGGAATGGGACCCCCAGATTTCTTCTGGGGGATGTGCTAGCTCATTTCTTGGGTGGTCTTGAAGAGGTGTGGCAGGACTCAAGAGAAGAGGACTGTAGGGCGGGCGGTAACCTTCTGGGGCTGGGGTGCGGCTGTGGAGAGAGGTCGGGGGGAACTGCCCCAGTGCCTCAGGGAATGCATCATTTGTCCCTAGCAGAGCAAGCACAAGTTACCAGTGGCTCCTTGCTTCCCTGGAGCACCCTGGGGTCCTTGGAGGCCTGTGAGGAAGGGAAAAAGAGCTCAGTTGCTGTGGTCTGAGAATGTCTAAAATGTCTTTAATCAGCTGACATTCTAGATCCGCTTAGCTGGGAAGGTGCCCAGAAGGAGATCTCTCTCTCTCTCTCTCTCTCTCTCTCTTGCTCTCTCTCTCTCTCTCACACACACACACGATTGCACAAACACAAACAGCAGAGTCCCTGGCAGTTCCAGGCAGTGTTTGCTCTTGCTACGGTTTGAAAGCGTCCCTCAAAAGTTCGTGTATTCGAAGCCTGGTCCTCAATGCAACAGGTCCTAGTGGGAAGGTGTTTGGGTCATAGAGGCAGATCCCTTATGAAGAGATTAATCCCATCTGGCAAGATGGAGTGAGTTCTCACTCTTGTGGGACTACATTAGTTACCAAGAGAGCTAGTTCCATTTCTCCACCACGTTTTGACTCAACACAAGGCCCCAACCAGAAGCTGCCAGAGGGAGCTACCCAATCTTGAACTTCCCAGCCTGCAGAATCATGAGCTTCTATTCTGTGTGAATTACCCAGTCTCAGGTATTCTGTAATAG
>NW_012102587.1:6701184-6702711 GCF_000951045.1 Mandrillus leucophaeus
TGGAAGCACAACAGCCTGCTTTGTGGATCTGTTTCAGTATGTGTGTTCCAGAGGATTTGGGCTGAAGAAGGGGTTGCCTGGTTTTAGTGCTAGTGATTGCACAGTCCTGCTCTGATCCCTCTGTCAGGGCTGTGTGATGTGCCTGCCTGTCAGAGTCCTAAAGAGAAGGGGAGGCTCCAGCTCTATTCCTTCTTGAAGGAAATGACTGAGCTCCTCAGGCTTCTGGCTTTTCCTTCAAGCCAGCCTCAATGGCTCCACTCTGGTGAGTTTCAGGCACCTAGCCTGAGTCCCTCTCTCTCAGAGGAAAGAGGATGGAGGGAGACCCACTCCCCTCTGAGTGAGCTTGCTCTGCTCAAGCCCCCACAGGCTGAGTGTGAGTGTGTATGCATGAGGGGTGTGAATGTCTACGAATGTGTGTGAGCATATGCATAGGGATTGTACTTGTGTAAGTGCAAGAATGCAAATATGCACATAGATGTGTGCTCAGACATGGGTGTGCATGAGTATATGCGTGTGTATGAGTGCATGTGTGTGCATGAGTATATGCGTGTATGTGAGTGCATATATGTGCATGAGTATATGGGTGTATGTGAGTGCATGTGTGTGCATGAGTGTGATTATGTTTGTGCGTGAGTGTGAGAATGCGAGTATGTGCACAGATGTGCCCTCAAACATGAGTGTGAGTGTGTGTGGTGTGAATGTACGTGCACACCTCTGACTGCACCATAAACCTTCCTTCTTATGGTCTGCCTATCCTCCCCCCTTAAATCCTCCTCAGAAAACCCCCTGCTGGACACAGATCAATAGGCTCTTTGGGGTCCCTTCTATTAAATTTCTTCCCAAAATCAATTTCTGGAGGATTCTCCCTTCTAAAAAGTTTCCTTTCTTGTAACTGGTGTGTTTTCTTTCTGCCTCAGCAGCCTGGCAGCTTAGAACCCTGTTTGTTTACTCCCAACTCCCTTGTAAATCCTCTCGTCTGCCCTTTGTCTAGTAAAGGTCTTAATGTCTTTGCATCTTCACATCCCAGCAGCCTTGACCCCTTGGGGAATTTGCAAGATGGAGGTTCTAAATGAAGGGTGGATGGGAGCACAGTGAAATGGAAAACCAATGTTTGGGTTTGTCCCTGGGGAGGGACAGCTCTGGGTCCCCCATTCTCTGACTGGGCCCCGTGAACCCATTTATATTAATAAGATGGCTGGACAGAATTAGGCAACAGTCTAAAAAAATGGAAACTAATACTTTCCCAGGAACAATCACGAGCTTTGGGTCATTGTCTCTAATCCCCCCCGCCCCTGGCAGCCCTGTGTGGCCCTCTCATCCCCAATCACAGAAAAAGAAACTGAGGCTCAGTTTCTTTGGAAACATCAGGAAACATTCCCAAGGGCACAGAGCTAGTCCAAGGTGGAGGTGCATGTGCCTGAAAACAGAGTCCCTGTTGGACCAAGGAGGCCAACTTTCCGAAATGGCACTGGCAGACTTACATTCTCACACAGAGGAGCGGGTAGGAGTCACACCCACCAGCCCCAC
>NW_012102587.1:6702761-6719723 GCF_000951045.1 Mandrillus leucophaeus
CTGGAAGGGGGCTGAGTCTGCAACCCGCGGCAGTCACTCTGAGAAGCTTGCTGTGTATTTCTGGGCACACAACTGGCACCTACTCACCTGCCTCTCCCTTGACTCCCGGTGGGCCTTGGGGTCCTGGTGGGCCTGGAAGGGAAAGGGAATTCAGAGTGAAGCCAAAGAAGGAGGAGGAAAATGATTAAGGGTCAACAGAAAAAGACCTGTACCTGTTGCTCCATCTCGTCCGGCAGCCCCCTTGGCTCCCTTCTCAGCAGGTGGCCCCGGTGGGCCAGGGGCACCAGGCATGCCCATGGCCCCCTTATGACCTTGAAGACCTGAGGAAGAGGAGCAGAGACACTAATGAGTCAGCCAACAGGATGGGGCAACAACGCCACGCAATCACTCACATGGTGATTCATTCAACAAACGTTCACTGAGCATGGAGATGAGCCAACTGTGTGGAAAGAAGGAGAGAAGACAGAGTTTCTCCTGCAAGAAACCCATGGCCTAGAAAGCAAAAGAGAGACACTGAGTCAAACAGTCCTGGGGGCAGGTATTAGCACTGCCCCTTTAGCTGGGTGACCTTCTGCAAGTTACATTATCATTTTGAGCCTCAGCTCCCTCATCAGTAAGACGGAATTAGTGTACTAGTTACACATGGATGTCCTGAGGTTACCATGTGGGGACAATCATGGAAAACATACAAGGGAAGCTCTGGATAAATGGAGCCTATAATTTCTAGAACTCACATGATTCTGTACCATTTCCAAGGACCACTTTGCAGATGGAGTTTCACTGGAATCTCACAACAACCAGAGGGGGCATACAGGGCTCCTCGTCCCCATCGCCAAGGTGGGCAGTGATGTTCTGAGATGCCCAGGTTTTGCCTGAGATCTCACCTTTAGAGTGTGACCACAGATTCCAGGTCTCCCCAGGGCAAAGCCTGCATCATTGCCAAGCCACTGTGGCGGTGAAGCCTGTGATGTGCTTTCTATTTCAAAGTAGAATCCCATCCAATGTGTGGGATCCATATGTCCTATCATTTTATATATGCAAGGCTGGAAGGATGGAGTTCCAACTGGTGACTAGAACCTCTCACTTCAGCAAGGGATCCCTTTTGGATGTGTCTCTGGAGAGAGAATCATTTCAGGGTTTGACATCTGTTTCCACTGATGAGCGGCATGACCTGGATAGGGGTCTTCACTTGGCCTAGCCCTGGTTTCTTGCTCTGTACATGAGAATAGCACATCCACCCTACATGGTCTTCCGGAGGACAGCAGAGGCCATGACGCATGGAAGAAACCCCGTGAAAGGGGCTCTTACTATTGACCAAAGGGAAGGGACAAGAACCTCAGAGACCCCACGATGCCAGAGATAAGACCCCTCCCCTGCAGAGCTGTCCCTCCTCCTGGGTGATCAAAGCTGGAGGTTTCTGCCTCTGGCACTTCTGAGGGAAAGTGCCCCACTACTCCCAGGCTAGAAAGGGATTTTCAGGGTAAGCTCCTAGGATCCTGTGCCCATTAGTGTCAGAATCTCTACCATCCCTTCTCAGGAAGAGCAGTGCAAGCTGTTCCGGCTCCACTGTGGTGGCCTGGTCCCCTGGGGGCAGGGATAGGGATAGGGCTCAGGCTCAGGACTCTAATTCAGCTTCTCCAAACCTGCCTGCATCATCTTGAGTGAGTTGATGTGCCTCTGAACCCCAACAGTTGCTTAGGGTTAGTGTGAGCAGTCAACAAACCCTAAAGCAAAGTGCTTGTGCTTATCTAGGGGCGCCCTCAGGGCCTGCCTCATCCTTGCCCCTCCATAGCCTCATCTCCCCACACCATCCTGTTGCTCTTGTGCTTCAGACACAGGAACCTTCTTTCTCTGTGGTCTTTGACTCACTAAGCTCCATCCTGACCCAAGGGCCTTTGCACACATGGCTCTCTCTGCCTTGCCTGCAGGCAGCTCAGGCTAGCTCTCTGCCTTCTTACCCAGGGAACTGCCCCATCCTTTCAGAGCAGTGGCCAGGGCTGTGACTGCATCAGGCTCCAAATTGGTTGCCTCCTAAACAGGAAGGCTCACGAGGGCAGAGCCTCGTCTGTCTTCTTCATGTCTGGATCCCCAATGACTATGGCAACTTCTCATCCTCATGGAATTTTCAATAGATATTTGTTGGGAGGAAGGAAAGAAGTCCAGGATTGATAGGGGAGAGAAACAGAGAGACAGGTGGGTTTTGCAATCCTCTTCCCTGAAGCTTGGCTGAGGAGCAGTTCCCCTGACTGTGTCCCAGGCAGCCTGTGTGGGAAGGCAGTTCCACAGGCAGGCTCTCTCCAGCAAGACCATGACTTCTGGGTCCCACACCCAGCCCTCCTCCCCTGCCCACCTATTTGTCACTGGGGCCTTTTCAGCCAAGGAACCTCCTGGGAGCCCTGACCAGGCAAGGCAAGCCATGGGGAAGGGGAGAGAACACAGCCTCCCTGGGTGGGAAAGGGCGATGGGCGGGGAATCTGGAGAGGCACGTGGTGCCTGAGGAGGAGCCGAGAACTCTATAGCCCCAGCTGCTGGAAGAAGTTTCCTGTCTCTGGTTTCTGGGCACAAAAAGAAAGAGTGGGAAGAGAGAGACAGACAGAAGTCAGAGACAGAGAGAGACTGAGAAAGACATGGAGAGTGAGAGTTAGAGGTTTTCTCTATGTACACGTATCTATATTCAGAGAGAGACGGAGAGAGGGAGACATGGAGAGAGAGAGTTGGAGATTTTCCTCTATGTACACATATATCTATATTCAGAAAGAGAGAGAGAGAGACATGGAGAGAGAGAATTGGAGGTTTTCTTTATGTACATACATCTATATTCATACAGAGAGAGAGAGACATGGAGAGACAGAGCTGGAGGTTTTCTCTGTGTACACATATCTATATTCAGAGAGAGAGAGAGGGAGACACGAAGAGAGAGAGTTGGAGTTTTTCTTTATGTACGCACATCTATATTCATACAGAGAAAGAGAGAGCCAGAGGGAGCCCATGTTCTGTGCTCTGGGATGAGGTGGGCAGCACTGTGCCTAGGGTGGGTGACAGGCAGATTTTGAAGGTTGTACTGAACCCATTGGGTTGAGAAGAAGTTTAAGCATTGATTCTGTCAGCAAAGGCAATTGAAATTGTTGAAACTGCCCCTCCTTGAAGGAGAGGAGCCAGCATTCATCAGGCTGGAGGCTCTGCTAGCATTAGCATTTAGTCTTCTGAAGTATAACAGAATAACAACCATAATAACAATAGCAAATAATAGTCATAATAATGACGAAGGCAAGAACATCATTGAGTACTTGCTCTCTGCTGGACACTCGACTAAGAGGTTTACATTTATTGTTTTATCCTGACACTAATCCTAGGAGGTCCTACCATTATCTCCATCTTATTGGGGAGGACATAGAGCTCAGAAATGTTAGGTGATTCGCTCAAGGCCATCCAGTTTACAGGGGAAGATCCAGGGTTTTCTGTAGGTCCACCAGTCTCCCAAGTCCCTGCTTCCATCATTTTGCAAGGTTGCCTCAAAACCCTCCCTAGTCAATAGTGTGATCTGGGCCGTCCTTGAAATATTATGGGACCAAAGGATTCTGTTCCGAAAATGGCATGTATATTTATCCTCCGGGGGACATTTCAACCACTCAGCTGATGAAATGGAACAGGGCTGTGAGTGAAGCGTGTGTGCAACACAACACATGTGGGTTGAGGAGGGAAGAAAAGGCAAACAAGCCATAGCCTTGTCCTCAGAGAGCACATGCCATTGTCAGACAGCTTTTGCACAGCATCTCGCTTGAGTCCTACAGCAACTCCGTGAGGCGAGTCAGATTACCTCCACTGCTTCCTACACAGGTGAGTGGCTGAGGCTCCAGAAAACTTAAGCAACTGATCCAGAGTCACACAGCCAGTAAGCCCCAGACCCAGCATTAGCACTCAAGTCGGCCTAACTGCACAGCCTGTGCCTCCATGACACCTGCCTACCATCATTACTGCCCTGTAGGAGAGAGGAGTCAGACACCATGGAAATGAGCACAGCACCTCTGATGGGAAGTGCTATGTATGTGGTAGGTAAGAGTCACCTGGAAGGAGTGCTTATGGAAGACCAGGAGAGAGAGGCTGCCCTGGCAGCTGGAATGCTGCCTGGCCTGGCCTGGGAAGGTAGCTAGATTTGGAAGGGCGGGGTGGAGAGAGGAAGCCACTTTAAGTAAGGAGGGGGATCATAGCCCAGGGGCTGGGAGTCCAATTAAGGTCCAGGAACAGAGAGGAGACTCAACTGAAGACAAAGGAGGCTGTGGGGACAGGGGAAGGTAAGCTGGGGTCAGATGTCCCGACCCAGAATGGCAGAGGCCAAGGCGACCTTCTGGGGAGGTTTTGTGGAAAGAGCAGGGTGGGTGTCAGTGGAAATGAACCTACCTGGAGGGCCTTGTTCACCTTTGATTCCAAACATCCCTGCAAGGGAAGGAGAGTGAGCTACGGCTGAGCTGTGCGGCACCCTTGGCCCTAGCCCCAACTGAGAGTGCCCAGGCTCTGCAGAGGGAGGGTGAGCCCTCCCATGTGAGACTCCCATCAGACTGTGGGGGTTTGGACAACAGGAGCCAAACACCTGGCTGTTTTTTGGGAAAGAGTCCTTGGAAAGAGCCAGATGCTTAGCTGTAACTAGCGGACTGCACCCTGAGACCTGTAGATCCCTGGGAGCCTCGGAGGTGGGGAAAGGAGGTTGCTTCAAACCAGCCTGAGGAGGTAGAACCCCTTCGTGTTGGTCAAAATGAGCTCCTTCACATTTCAAGGAAGAGACACTCCCATGATGTCTGAGTGTCTGAACCTGGACTCCATCCATCTACCCACAGCTATTACTCCTCTTCACACCCCCACTCAGCCTTCATGTTTGCTCCCAGGGAGGCTCCTCTGGAGTGATTTGCCTCCTGGGTCTGTGCTGGGCGTACCCCTTGGTCACAGGACCCAGCCATGGGATCACCCTCCTAAGCCTCAGCTCACATGGGGCCCAGAACAAGGAACCCTGCTGGGGCCGGAGCTCTGTGTCACAGAGGAAACCCTACAACAGTTGGGCCACACCTAGCAGCTGGTTTTGCCCAAACTGTCTGAGGGCGAGGCTCTTCCCATTTTGGGGCAGCCTGAGAGAGGAGAGGGTGAAGCCGCAAGACCCTGAAAGCTACGAGGGAAGGGGCACCCCCGGGGTTTTCACCCTTGGCTCAGTTTTCCCCAGCCTGCAGTTCTACCACCCAAGCCACCATGTTTCCCCCAGCAGGTCTGGTTGTCCTCCTCCCTCCAAAGTCCCTATATTGTCTGAACTAGTTTGGTGGCTTGAGTTGCTCTCTCCCCAACCTCATGTCAATGTAAGTCAGCTGTGGAAGAGTGGTCCAGAGAACCACCCCAAGCTCTGTGTTTTACCCTCCCTCCTAGACATTCTGGATCCATCTGGGGATTCTGGGTTCAGACTTGGCATTGAGCTTGTTGCTCTAAGTCCCTGGCTCTTGGAGGTCACACTTTGCTTGGACAGGGTCATTAATTTCCTGGTTCCTGATCTGGCTGTCTCCCAGACCTCTGTTGAGAAGTCCCAGTCCAGAGGGGAGGAGGCCAAACCTGGGTTCTGAGTGAAGTTGTCTACCCGCTGCAGCAAGTGCTCGTGGCTGACACGGACCCAGGTGAGTTGGGACTGCAGGACTTGCAACCTCGATGCACCCTGAGCCAGGCGTTCTCCAGAGTGTGTTGACCGCAGCAAGGAGAAGGGCAGGCTGTCCTCAGCCGACAGAGTGTCATTGAGGAGATACATCTCCAGGACCCGGAGCCGCTCCTGCAGATTCAGAACTGGGCCCCACCCCACAGCATTCTTTTAGGGACTGAGGCATTTGAGCATATCCCTGACATTCTTGTGTCATGTGTGCATAACTTCTACGGGCCCTGAATTTGTAAACACAAATTCCATGTGCTGTCAGACCTAGCGTAAGCACAGAGCCTTTTCTACATCTTGACCATGTGCGCTCCACACTCAGGCATGATATTGCACAACCACAAAACATTTCTGCATGGCCTAAAGCTGTGCCTACTGCATCCATAATCAATCTCCAACCTTCAGGCAGTTAAGGCCTTCCTGCATGCTCTGGGTGTGGATGCATGACAGCTAACATGCTGGCCTGACATAAATATATGCAAGCAGTATTTGTGTGTGATCTTAATATATACATGGTGTGTTTATGACAACTTTGCATTCAGCGTTCTTGAGTGACTTCAGTGTCTGCTCATGGAATTACTTCATGATTCTAACCTTTAGATTGGGAATACTTCAAAAGTAAAATCATGTTCAAATGGACACTTGGATCAGCAAAGCCCTTCCCACTCAGAGGCTGGGAGTCTTAGATGTCAGACACGTGTGGCATACCCTGTGTGAAATTATTGTGTCTTTCACTGCTTAGACACATAGGCTCCCAAGTGCATTCTCGATGTCTCTGTCTCCCTCTCTTATGCACACATACACACAACATACACTACCTTCTTTGCTTCTCTCATCACTGTGGCTGCCAGGGGCTGAGACTCTCTCCCAGTGGATGGGAGGAGTGGCTTAAGGTTCTCCACTCAACCTGAGTCCTTCATCTAAGGGACCCAGCTGGGTCACTTCTCGCCCCCAGGAGGGACTACACAGGACCAAGCCTGCTTTACCTTGGACCACTAGCAGCCCAGCACCAGCGGTGAGCAGGATCAGGTAGATGACCACCACAGCCAGGGAGAAGTTCACCCCATTTCTCCTCTTGGGCTTTGGATCTGAAACACAAGCCAGGCAGAAGGTGGCTGCTGCAGAGAGCACAGCACAGGGAGTCCCCGCCTGCTTCAGGCCCTACTCCATGTGAGCAGGGGGCACCCTGTGAGGTCAGCTAGGAAAGACACCAAAAGCTCATGAGCCCCAAATCATCCCCTGATCCTCCTTCTCACCACAAAGCAAAAATTGCCACTGTTGGTCACTCATCTGTGTGGCTGGGCAAGCAAACATCTGTGCCATATATCATTTGCTGGAAAAGGTGTTATATCAACCTTGTTCACCACTGAAGCCCCAGCATGGTGCCTGGCCCTGCTGGGTTCTCAATCTGTATTTGTGGAATAAATTATGAATTAATGTGTTTAAATTTCAAAACTCTGGGAGGAGGAAGGTTGTTCCCACTTAGCAAACAAGTAGTGAGGCTTGGAGAAATTAAATAACTTATTAGGATATAAGAAGCAGATCTGGAATTCATGTCTAGATCTTTTTTTTTTTTCTTAAGATTTGTAAATTATAAAAGCAAAACATGCTTGATATATTTTATCAAATAATGTACAGGGCATGACAAGGGTTAATAATCATTCCTCAACCCCCTAAGGTCCTAACCCAATGAGGCAAGCTCTATTAGCACTCTGGGGTATGGTCTTCCTCCCATCCCTCCTGCTCAGAAATCCTACAAACCCATAGAGCCTGAGACAGCCTTTTTTTCTTTTAATCTTACAAACGCTATCATAGAACATAAAATATCACACATTGCTTTTCACAATGAAAGATTTTCATGGACATTTTCCTAGTTTTCTTTGTAGAGAGAGATTAGCTGCCTAATATTCCTTAGAGACAAAAGCCATAGTTCATGCTAATATTTCCCTTTTGATGAGCTGTTTCCAGTTTGTGACATTACAAAAGAGGCTGTAATAATTCTTGCCTGGAAGTCCTGACTCTAGCCTTTTGTCAGCTGTTACTCTGTCTTGTTTAGGCGTATTAAAGGGAGGGTCCCAGATGCAGAAGGCCCTGCAGCTCCTACCACTCACATTAAATGAGCACCTATTCCACACCAGGCATTTACCAACATCATCTCTAATCATTGCAGCAACCCTGCAAGGTAGGCATGGTTACGCTCCTTTACAGAGGAGAGAACTGGGGTTAAAAATTAAGGTGGCAGGTGACACAGCAGGCATGTGACCCCAGGTTGGTCTCACTCCAAGGCCTGAGCTTGCCTCACTAGCCTGCACAGACCACTGCCCCTAGGAAAGATCCAGTTGAAATGGGCCCCAAGGGCACATCTGAAAGGGAAAGAGATTATAATTAAGCAGCCCAAGGGGATGTGTGCCCAACCATGTTTGCTTCTGTGATAGGGGCAGGTGGGTTTTAACTATTTTGACAGATGCACTTAAACCCCAGATCTTCTCCTATCGCCTGCAGCTCCTGTGTTTACCCTGCTGATATTCCTTCCAACCCCTGAACAGCAGGAAGCCCTGCTTGAGAATTGCCCAGAGGAATAATGGTCTAGAGGTAGCTCTGGCAGCACAGAGAGGAGTGGTTTTTTGGTGGGTTGATTCTTTAGCTAGCGGTACTCGATTATACTCAGTTTAGCATGGAGTACCCCGTCTCCTCTGCACCCCACCCCCCAGAATCCAGGCTTACACAGCTGCCTGAGTAAGCCCCACAACACATAACCTGGCCAAGTCATTCTCTGCTGTCAGCCCGTCAGTGGGGGCTCACTGCTCCCCACCTGGGACCTGAAGCCCCTCTGGCCAGCTCTCCTGCGGCTGCACTTCCATGTCACACCACCACATGGGTCCTGACTAATGGCCAGGCCAGATGACAATTGGTGGCATTTTTCTGACTTGGGGCAATGTATGTCCCCTGAATACTGGCTCTCCTCCTTCTGTTTCACAAGACTAATTTCTGCTCATCCTTTGGAAGTTCAGTAGAGCCCTTCCTGTTTCAGGACACCTTCTCTGGTTCCTCTGGGCTGGGTGGAACCCCCCTTGGCTCTCCCACATCACTCTGTTTCTCTCTTCCATAGCACTGATCACCCTGGATTGTGTATGTTTATATCTCTGTCTCTTCAAATGGCCTGGAAGCTCTTTGAGCTGTATTCCAGCACCAATATGGTACCTGGCACACAGTATGCTGGGAAGATGATGACAGAATAGATGAATGAATGAGTGGCTGCAGAGGTTTGGATGCTGAACATGTGCAGAGTTTAGAAGTGTTGAAAGAACATCAGGAATGCAACTCAGGGCCTCGAGTATTCATGCAACCATCATGATGAAGATGAGTAACACACAAAGGGAGCCTCACATTTAACACAAGGTGGTGGATGGAAAATTGGCAAATACAGTGTCATGGACAGCACTGTTTTCGGACAGTGCTAAATTTTATGAAACATAACATCATGGGAATGGAAAGGTAAACTGTGCTTTAGAGATACAGGTAATAGAGATGTCGGAGGTTGGAGCAAGCATGAAAAACACAGATATTTTAAAACCATATGGTCAGAGCATGGTAGAAGGCATGTGAGTAAGGACACAATGAGAAAAAATGAGGTATGGTAATGCTGTGACAGTAGTTCATGGATAGCTATCCAGGCCCAGAATGCTTTTTAAATTCAGAGCTACCGCCTGGCATAGAGGCAAAGTATTTTAGAAACTGGGAACGTTGAGCCTGTAGGCCTATCTAACTCATTCTGTACAAAATGGAGAGTCTGATGAAGTCTTTAGCCTCTACACTGTTCATTTCATCTCTTAGAGGATAGAAGAAACTATAAAGAAAACATCTGTTCTGGATCAGGTTTGACCAAAGAGGAAGAGCTGCTTGACATGAGAGGATAAAAACAGCCTCTAGTAAATAAGAATGGCCTTCCCATACTTGGTAAGTATGGGAAAGGATTTTAGGCAAGCAGGTTTCAGATATTTGACAGCTCTGTTGTCTGACCCACAATGAAAATGTGGCTCCAGAGGGAAATAAAAATAATGTTTCAAGTCTGCAAAAGATCCCAATGAAGAAAAAAAGGCTGCACACAAATTCTAGTCTTTCCAGGTCTGCCACCTCCTGGGGTAGCAGGTAGTGCTGGTAGGGTGTCCTCCTCCCATACTATAACACTAGTGGACATTGAGCAGGAGTCCCCACTCTACCCTAGCACTGGGTTGCCTGGTGAGCAGACCCAGAGAAGTGATGTCTTCCCTTTGGGCCTGATGTATCTCACTTCCTACCTGACAGCACCAGGCAGTACTGGAACGTGCCTTCTGCCCTGCAGGAAAGACCAGCAGGGGACAAGCAAGAACACTAATGGCACCAGGTAAACAAAGTGGACCAGAATAACACTGACAGGGCTCTGAAAACTAAATTGTCATTGTACCGTAGCCCACACAAGTCAGCCAGAACATACCTAATAAACCTAAACTGTGTGACTATGTGACTGTCTACTAAAATAGAAGTTTTAAATAGGACCCAGAATCTCCCAACATACTATACAAAACATCTATTATATAATGGAAAATCACCCATCATACCAAGAATAGAGGAAATCACAACTCAGATGAGAGGAGACAATCAAGAGATACCAGCATTGAGATGACACAGATGTTAAAACTATTCCACAGGAATTTTAAAGCAGCTGTAACAAAATGGATTAGTGAGCAATTAAAACTATTTTTGAAACAAATTTTTTAAAAGCTCACCAAAAAAGTATAACAATAAAAAAAGAACTGAAAAGAAACGATTGAACTAAAAAATACCAGTTAAAGAAAAAAGACTCAGTAGATGGGCTGAATAGTGTAATAGATGTAACACAGGAAAGAATCAGTGAACTCAATGATAGAACAATAGAAATTACACATCTGAAAAACAGAGAAAGTCAGCTGGGAAAACAAACAAACAAAAAAATGTGAACAGAGCTTCAGAGACCTGTGGGCCAGTAACAAAACACCTACAATTCATATCATTTAATTCCTAGAAAAAGTGTGAGGCTTTAAAAATATTTAAGCAAATAATGGCTAAAAATTTTCTGAATTTTGTGGAAGTTCTAAACCTACAGATTAAAGAAACTGTAAAAATCCCAAACATGATAAACTCAAAGAAATCCATATCAAGACACATCATAATTAAAAAATTGAAAACGTAAAAAGGCAGAGAAAATTAAACATCTAAAGAAAAAGAAAAGTCTAGAAAGCAGCCAGAGACAAATGGTACATTACTTATAAAGGAATACCTTTTTTTTTTTTTTTTAAAGATGATGTCTCACTCTGTCACCCAGGCTGGAGTACAGTGGCATGAAGTCTGCTCACTTCAACTTCCATCTCCCGGGTTCTAATGATTCTAGTGCCTCAGTCTCCCAAGTGGTTGTGATTACAGGTGCACACCACCATGTCTGGTTAATTTTTACATTTTTAGTAGAGACGGGGTTTCACTATGATGTCCAGGCTGGTCTCAAATTCCTGACCTCAAGAGATCTGCTTGCCTCAGCCTCCTAAAACGCTGGGATTACAGGCATGAGCCATGGTGCCTGGCCAGGAATACCAATTTGAATGACAGAAAATTTCTCATCAGAAACTACGGAGACCAGATGTAAGAGGTGCAGCTTATTTTGTGTTTTTTTTAGAAAAAGAATTGTCAACCAGAAATTCTATTGCCAATAAAAATACGCTTCGGGAATGGACAAGAAAGAAAGACACTCTCAGAGAAAGAGAAATGGAGAGAATCTTTTGTGGGAGAACTAACTTTAAAGAATGATTAGAGGAAGTTCCCCTAACAGAAAGGAAATGATGTAGTAGACTAGAATTTCAAAAAAGAAAGACAATAATAGAATGAGTAAAAATAGGGATATATACTACACCATCCTTCTCCTCATGAGTTTTAACAATCACATTAGATTTTTAACACAAAAATTATACCACCTGATGTGGTACTCAGTGAATGTAATGGGAATATGACAATTACATTTAAAAAGTGGAGAAGGCTAAAGAACATAAATGAAAGTAATATTTCTACACTTGACTCAAAATGGTAAAATGTTGATATGTTCTGTATATATATTGCAATATTCATGCTGTGATAACTTCCATATATATATATATATCGTATATATATATGTTCTATATATGTGTATCCTATATATATATATATAGCAATAAGTAGAGAAACCCTTAAGAAAACTATTCAATAAAAAACACTATAAATAAATCAAAATGGAATTCTAAAACTTGTTCAAATAATCCACAGGAAGGCAAGAAAAGAGAAATATATGAATGGGAAACAAAGAAAAAATAACACACAATAAGATGGCCAATTTAAGCCCTGACATATCAATAATTACTTTTGGTATAAATGGTCTAAATCAGAGGACAGATATTGCCAAACTATATTTAAAAACATAATCCAACTATGTGCTATAAGTAAGAAATCAAACAATAGAACTTCCAAATACATGAAGCAAAAACTGATTTAACTGAAAAAAGAAATAGAAAATACACAATTATAATTGAGACTTTAACACCCACTTTCAGAAATTGATAGAAACTCTGCAAAGTTACAGAAGAACTAAACACTACCACGACTGACTGATAGTATCTAACGAATACACAGAGTACTCCAGGTAGCAACAGCAGAATGTACATCCTTTTCAAGGACACATGGAACATTCACCAAAATAGACCATATCCTAGGTCATAAAACAAATTTCAACAAAATGAAAAAAAAAGATCATACAGAATATGTTATTTGGCAATAATGCAATAAAATAAAAATCAACAATGGATAGGCAACAGGAAAATCTCCAAACATTGGGAACATTTAAAAAAGGGCTTCTATAAAATGCATGGGTCATTAAGAAAGTCTCAAAAAAAAATTTTAAACTAGAAATGAAGTTTTGGAGAGGTTCCAAGATGGCTGAATAGGAACAGCTCCAGTCTGTAGCTCCCAGCATGAGCGACGCAGACGACAGGTGATTTCTGCATTTCCAACTGAGGTACTGGGTTCAACTCACTGGGGCTTGTCAGACAGTGGGTGCAGCTCCCCCACGGAGCAGGGCAGGGCATCGCCTCACCCAGGAAGGGCAAGGGGTGGGGGAATTCCCTTTCCTAGTAAAGGAAAGCTGTGACAGATGGTACCTGGAAAATCGGGACACTCCCACCCTAATACTGTGCTTTTCCAACGGCCTTAGCAAACAGCACACCAGGAGATTAAATCCCATGTCTGGCTTAGAGGGTCCCATGCTCATGGAGCCTCACTCACTGCTAGCACAGCAGTCTGAGATCAAACTGCAAGGTGGCAGCGAGGCTGGGGGAGGGGTGTCTGCCATTGCTGAAGCTTGAGTAGGTAAACAAAGTGGCCGGGAATCTCGAACTGAGTGGAGCCCACCACAGCTCAAGGAGGCCTGCCTGCCTCTGTAGACTCCACCTCTGGGGGCAGGGCATAGCTGAACAAAAGGCAGCAGAAACTTCTGCAGACTTAAACATCTCATTCTGACAGCTTTGAAGAGACTAGTGGTTCTCCCAGCATTGAGTTTGAGATCTGAGAACCGACATACTGCCTCCTCAAGAGGGTCCCTGACCCCCGAGTAGCCTAACTGGGAAACAGCCCCTAGTCGGGGCTGACTGACACCTCATACAGCTGGGTGCCCCTCTGAAACAAAGCTTCCAGAGGAAGGATCAGGCAACAACATATGCCGTTCTGCAATATTTGCTGTTCTGCAGCCTCCGCTGGTGATACCCAGGCAAACAGGGTCTGAAGTGGACCTCCAGCAAACTCCAACAGACCTGTAGCTGAGGGTCCTGACTGTTAGAAGGGAAACTAACAAACAGAAAGGATTATCTGAAGAAGGCTTCAGATAATCAGTAATAACAAATTTCTCTGAGCTAAAGGAGGATGTTCAAACCCATTGCAAAGAAGCTAAAAACCTTGAAAAAAGATTGAACAAATGGCTAACTAGAAGAAACTGTGTAGAGAAGTCCTTAAATGACCTGATGGAGCAGAAAACCATAGCATGAGAGCTACATGACGCATGCAGAAGCTTCACTACCTGATCTGATCAAGTGGAAGAAAGGGTATCAGTGATTGAAGATCAAATGAATGAAATGAAGTGAGAAGAGAAGTTTAGAGAAAAAAGAGTAAAAAGAAATGAATAAGAAATATGGGACTATGTGAAAAGACCAAATATACATCTGATTGGTGTACCTGAAAGTGATGGGGAGAATGGAACCAACTTGGAAAACACTCTTCAGGATATTATCCTGGAGAACTTCCCCAACCAACAAGGCAAGCCAATATTCAAATTCAGGAAATACAAAGAATGCCAGAAAGATACTCCTCAAGAAGAACAACCCAAGACACATAATTGTCAGATTCACCAAAGTTGAAATGAAGGAAAAAATGTTAAGGGCAGTCAGAGAGAAAGGGCGGGTTACCCACAAAGGGAAGCCCATCAGATTAACAGCGGATCTCTCAGCAGAAACTCTTCAAGCCAGAAGAGAGTGGGAGCCAATATTGAACATTCTTAAAGAAAAAAATTTTCAACCCAGAATTTCATATCTAGCCAAACTAAGCTTCATAAGTAAAGGAGAAATGAAATCCTTTACAGACAAACAAATGCTGAGAGATTTTGTCACCACCAGGCCTGCCTTACAAGAGCTCCTGAAAGAAGCACTAAACATGGAAAGGAACAACCAGTACCAGCCACTGCAGAAACATGCCAAATTGTAAAGACCATTGATGCTAAGAAGAAACTGCATCAACTAAGAAGCAAAATAACCAGCTACATCATAATTACAGGATCAAGTTCACACATAACAATATTAACCTTAAATGTAAATGGGCTGAATGCTGCAATTAAAAGACACAGACTGGCAAATTAAAGAGTCAAGACCCATCAGTGTACTATATTCAGGAGACCCATCTTACATGCAGAGACACACATAAGCTCAAAATAAAGGGATGGAGGAAGATCTACCAAGCAAATGGAAAACAGAAAAAAGCAGGGGTTGCAATCCTAGTCTCTGATAAAACAGACTTTAAACCAACAAAGATCAAAAGAGACAAAGAAGGTCATTGCATAATGGTAAAGGGATCAATTCAACAAGAAGAGGTAACTATCCTAGATATATATGCACCCAATACAGGAGCAGCCATTCATAAAGCAAGTCCTTAGAGACCTACAAAGAGACTTGGAGTCCCACACAATAATAATGGGATACTTTAACACCCCACTGTCAACATTAGACAGATCAACGAGACAGAAAGTAAACAAGGATATCTAGGAATTGAACTCAGCTCTGCACCAAATGGACCTAATAGACATCTATAGAACTCTCCACCCCAAAGCAACAGAATATACATTCTTCTCAACACCACATTGCACTTATTCCAAAATTGAGCACATACTTGGAAGTAAAGCACTACTCAGCAAATGTAAAATAACAGAAATTATAACAAACTGTCTCTCAGACAACAATGCGATCAAACTAGAACTCAGGATTAAGAAACTCACTCAAAACGGTTCAACTACATGGAAACTGAACAACCTGCTCCTGAATGACTACTGGGTACATAACAAAATGAAGGCAGAAATAAAGATGTTCTTTGAAACCAATGAGAACAAAGACACAACATACCAGAATCTCTTGGGCACATTTAAAGCAGTATGTAGAGGGAAATTTATAGCACTAAACACCCACAAGAGAAAGCAGGAAAGACCTAAAATTGACATCCTAACACCACAATTAAAAGAACTAGAGAAGCAAGAGCAAACACATTCAAAAGCTAGCAGAAGGCAAAAAATAACTAAGATCAGAGCAGAACTGAAGGAGATAGAGACACAAAATCCTTTCAAAAAATCAGTGAATCCAGGGCTGGTTTTTTGAAAAGATCAACAAAATTGATAAACCACTAGCAAGACTAATAAAGAAAAGAGAGAAGAATCAAATAGATACAATAAAAAATGATAAAGGGGATATCACCACGGATCCCACAGAAATACAAACTACCATCAAAGAATACTATAAACACCTCTATGCAAATAAATTAGAATATCTAGAAGAAATGGATAAATTCCTGGACATATACTCCCTCCCAAAACTAAACCAGGAAGAAGTTGAATCCCTGAATAGACCAATAATAGGTTCTGAAATTGAGGCAATAATTAATAGCCTACCAACCAAAAAAAGTCCAGAACGAGACGGATTCACAGGTGAATTCTACCAGAGGTACAAAGAGGAGCTGGTACCATTTCTTCTGAAACTATTTCAATCAATAGAAAAAGAGGGAATCCTCCCTAATCATTATATGAGGCCAACATCATCCTGATACCAAAGCCTGACAGAGATACAACAAAAAAGAGAATTTTAGACCAATACCCCTGATGAACATTGATGCAAAAATCCTCAATAAAATATTGGCAAACTGAATCCAGCAGCACATCAAAAAGCTTATCCACCACGATCAAGTTGACTTAATCCCTGGGATGCAAGGCTGGTTCAACATTCGCAAATCAATAAATGTAATCCATCATATAAACAGAACCAAAGCCAAAAACCACATGATTATCTCAATACATGCAGAAAAGGCCTTCAACAAAATTCAACAGTCTTTCATGCTAAAAACTCTCAATAATTCAATACTGATGGAACGTATCTCAAAATAATAAGAGCTACTTATGACAAATGCACAGCCAATATCATACTGAATGGGCAAAACCTGGAAGAATTCCCTTTGAAAACTGGCACAAGACAGGGATACCCTCTCTCACCACTCCTCTTCAACATAATGTTGGGAGTTCTGGCCAGGGAAATTAGGCAAGAGAAAGATATAAAGGGTATTCAATTAGGAAAATAGGAACTCAGATTGCCCTGTTTGCAGATGACATGATTGTATATTTAGAAAACCCCATCATCTCAGCCCAAAATCTCCTGAAGCTGATAAGCAACTTGAGCAAAGTCTCAGGATACAAAATCAACGTGCAAAAATCACAAACATTCCTATACACCAAAAATAGACAAACAGAGAGCCAAATCATGAGTGAACTCCCATTTCACAACTGCTCAAACAGAATAAAATGCCTAGGAATCCAACTTACAAGAGATGTGAAGGACCTCTTCAAGGAGAACTACAAACCACTGCTCAACAAAATAAAAGAGGACACAAACAAATGGAAGAACATTCCATGCTCATTGATAGGAAGAATCAATATTGTGAAAATGGTCATACTGCCC
>NW_012102587.1:6719773-6720453 GCF_000951045.1 Mandrillus leucophaeus
AAGAGATGTGAAGGACCTCTTCAAGGAGAACTACAAACCACTGCTCAACAAAATAAAAGAGGACACAAACAAATGGAAGAACATTCCATGCTCATTGATAGGAAGAATCAATATTGTGAAAATGGTCATACTGCCCAAGGTAATTTATAGATTCAGTGCTATCCCCATCAAGCTACAAATGACTTTCTTCACAGAACTGGAAAAAGTGACTCTAAAGTTCATATGGAACCAAGAAAGAGCCTGCATTGCCAAGACAATCCTAAGCCAAAAGAACAAAGCTGGAGGCATCATGCTACTTGACTTCAAACTATACTACAAGGCTACAGTAACCAAAACAGCATGGTGCTGGTACCAAAACAGAGATATAGACCAATGGAACAGAGTAGAGCCCCCAGAAATAATACCACACCTCTACAACCATCTGATCTTTGACAAACCTGACAAAACAAGAAATGGGGAAAGGATTCCCTATTTAATCAATGGTGCTGGGAAAACTGGCTAGCCATTTATAGAAAGGTGAAATTGGATCTCTTCCTTACACCTTATACAAAAATTAATTCCAGATGGACTGAAGACTTAAATGTTACACCTAAAACCATAAAAACCCTAGAAGAAAACCTAGGCAATACCATTCAGGCCATAGGCATGGGCAAGGACTTCTTGAGTAAAACACCAAAAGC
>NW_012102587.1:6723231-6727747 GCF_000951045.1 Mandrillus leucophaeus
TACAGATCCTGCAGCCATTAAAAAGAAAATAAGAAAATACTATCACTAACTTTATGCTCACAATTTAAAGGAAATGGGCCAGTCCCTGAAAAGCCACAAACTATCAAAACTCAGCCAAGGTGAACTAGATAATCTGAATATCTATAATCATTAAATAAATCTAAATTTTAATTTAAAAACTCCCAGAAAAGAAATATTCAGGCCCAGATAGTTTTACTAGCATATCCTAATAAACATTTAAAGAAGAATTAGCATCAATTTTACACAACCTTTTATAGAAAAGGAAGAAACACTTTATAACTCATTTTATGAGGTCAGAATGATCCTAACACAAAAATCAAAGGCAGTCCAAAAAAAAAAAGAAGGAAAGAAACAAACAAAACTCTCTCATGAACTTTGACACAAAAATCTTCAGTAAAAGGCAAGCGGAGAACAAAATCGTGAATGAACTTCCATTCACAATTGCTACAAAGAGAATAAAATACCTAGGAATACAGCCAACAGAGGATGTGAAGGACCTCTTCAAGGAGAGCTACAAACTGCTGCTCAAGGAAATCAGAGAGGACATGAACAAATGGAAAAACATTTCATCCTCATAGATAGGAAGAATCAATATCATGAAAATGACAATACTGCCCAAAGTAATTTATAGATTCAATTGCATTTCCCATTAAACTACCACTGACATTCTTCACAGAATTAGAAGAAACTTAAAATTATATGGAAACAAAAAAGAGCTTGCATATCCAAGAAAATCCTAAGCAAAAAGAACAGAGCTGGGAGGCACCACACTATCATACTTCAAACTATTCTACAAATCTATAGTAACCAAAGCAGCATAGTACTGTTACAAAAATAGACACAGACTAATGGAACAGAATAGAGAACTCAGAAATAAGACCGCACATCTACAACCATCTGATCTTCAACAAACCTGACAAAAACAAGCAATGGGGAAAGGATCTCCTATTCAATAAATGGTTCTGGGAAAACTGGCTGGCCATATGCAGAAAACTGAAACTGGACCCCTTCCTTACACCTTATACAAAAATTAACCCAAGATGGATTAAAGACTTAACTGTAAAACCCAAAACTATAAAAACCCTAGAAGAAAACCTAGGCAATATCATTCAGGATATAGGCATGGGCAAAGATTTCATGATGAACTTGCCAAAAGCAACTGCAACAAAAGCAAAAATTGACAAATGGGATCTAATTAAACTAAAGAGCTTCTGCACAGCAAAAGAAACTATCGTCAAAGTGAACAGGCAACCTACAAAGTGGGAGAAAATTTTTGCAATCTATCCATCTGACAAAGGTCTAATATTCAGAATCTACAAGGAGCTTGAACAAATTTACAAGAAAAAAAACAAACAACCTCATTAAAAAAGTGAATAAGGGACATGAACAGACACTTGTCAAAAGAAGACATTCATGTAGCCAACATACATATGAAAAGAAAGCTCAACATCACTGATCATTAGAGAAATGAAAATCAAAACCACAATGAGATACCATCTCATGTCAGTCAGAATGGGGATTATTAAAAAGTCAAGAAATGACAGATGCTGGTGAGGTTCCAGAGAAATAGGAACACTTTTACACTGTTGGTGGGAATGTAAATTAGTTCAACCATTGTGGAAGACAGTGTGGTGCTTCCTCAAAGATCTAGAGCCAGAAATACCATTTGACCCAGCAATCCCATTACAAACCATTCTATTATAAAGATATATGGCACATGTATATTCATTGCAACACTCTTCACAATGACAAAGACATAGAATCAACCCAAATATCCATTAGTGATATCCATATGGATAAAGAAAATGTGGTACATATACTCCATGGAATACTATGCAGCCATAAAAAGGAATGAGATCATGTCCTTTGCAGGGACATGGATGGAGCTGGAAGCCATTATCCTCAGAAAACTAATGCAGGAACAGAAAACCAAACACTGCATGTTCTCACTTATAAGTAGGAGCTGAACAATGAGAACACATGGACACAAGGAGGGGAACAACACACACTGGCGCCAGTCAGGGAGTGGGGTTATGGGGAGAGCATTAGGAATAATAGCTCATGCATTCTGAGCTTAATACCTAGGTGATGGGTTGATGGGTGCAGCAAACCACCATGGCATATGTTTACCTATGTAACAAACCTGCACATTCTGCACATGTAACCTGGAACCTAAAATAGAAACAATTTTTTAAAATTTTCATTAAAAAATTAGTAAATAATATCAAGCAATATATTTTAAAAATTATATGCCACAACAAAGTGGGATTTATTCCAGATATGCAAGGATGGTTCAATAATTTAAAATTAATCAATATAATCCACCAAATCAGCAAGCTAAAGAAGAAAAATCATAAAATTGATGCAGAAAAAGCACTTGCCAAAATCCAATTCATAGTAAAACTATCATCATTATAATTCATAAATATGACTCATAACAAATAATAAACTCACAATAAAAATTCTCAGCAAACTAGAAATGGAGGAGAACTTCCTCAACTTAAAAAATTGCATCTACAGAATATCTAAAGCTAATATCATACTTAATGGTGAAAGACAGGGCACTTTTCCCTTAAGATTTGAAACAAGGCAAGGATATCTGTTCTTGCCTTCTTATTCAACATAGTACTGGAAAGTTCTAGCCAGTGCAATAAATAAGGCAAGAAAAAGAAATTAAAGGCCTACAGATTGTAAAGAAAGAAATTAAAATGTTCTTATTTGTAGAGTACATGACTATCTACATAGAAAACTCCACAAAATCTACAAAAAACTTTTATTTTTATTTATTTATTATTATTATTTTATTTTTCCATAAGTTATTGGGGTATAGGTGGTATTTGGTTACATGAGGAAGTTCTTTGGTGGTGATTTGTGAGATTTTGGTGCACCCATCACCCCCGCAGTATACATTGCACCATATTTGTAGTCTTTTTTCCTTCAACCCCCTCCCACTCTTCCCTCCAAGTCCCTAAAGTCCATTGTATCATTATTATGCCTTCATGGCTTAGCTCCCTCATATCAGTGATAACATATGATGTTTGGTTTTCCATTCCTGAGTTACTTCACTTAGATTAATAGTCTCCAATCTCATCCAGGTCACTGAAAATGCTGCTAATTCATTCCTTTTTATGGTTGAGTAGTATTCCATCATATACACACCACAGTTTCTTTATCCACTTATTGGGGTTCCACGATTTTGCAATTGTGAATTGTGCTGCTATAAACATGCAAGTGCAAGTATCTTTTTCAAATAGTGACTTCTTTTTCTCTGGGTAGAGACCCAGTAGTAGGATTGCTGGATCAAATGGTATTTCTACTTTTACTTCTTTAAGGAATCTCCACACTGTTTTCCATAGCAGCTGTCCTAGTTTACATTCCTATTAGCAGTGTAGAAGTGTTCCCTGATCACCACATCCATGCCAACATCTACGGTTTTTTGATTTGTTGATTATGGCCATTCTTGCAGGAGTAAGGTAGTATCACACTGTGGTTTTGGTTTGCATTTCCCTGATCATTAGTGATATTGAGCATTTTTTTCATATGTTACTTGGCCATTTTACATCTTCTTTTGAGAATTGTTTTTTCACATCCTTAGTCTACTTTTTGATGGAATTTTTTTTTTTTTTTCTTACTGATTTGTTTGAGTTTGCTGTAGATTCTGGACATTAGTTCTTTGTCAGATGTATAGATTGAAGATTTGCTCCCACTCTGTGGGTTGTCTGTTTACTCTGATGACTGTTCCTTTTGCTGTGCAAAAGCTCTTTAGTTTAATTAGGTTCCAGCTATTTATCTTTGTTTTTATTGCATTTACTTTTGGGTTCTTGGTCACGAAATCTTTGCTTAAGCCACTGTCTAGAAGGGTTTTCCCAATGTTATCTTCTATAATGTTTACAGTTTCAGGTTTTTGGTTTAATTCCTTAATCCATCTTGAGTTGATTTTTACATAAGGTGAGAGATGAGGATCAAGTTTCATTCTCCTACATGTGGCTAGCCAATTATCCCAGCACCATTTGTTGAAAAAGGTGTCCTTTCCCCACTTTATATTTTTGTTTGCTTTAAGTATTTGGGTTTATTTCTGGGTTCTCTGTTCTGTTCCATTGGTCTATGTGCCTATTTTTTATACCAGTACCACGCTGTTTTGGTGACTATGGCCTTATAGTATAGTTTGAAATTAGATAGTGTGATGCCTCCAGATTTGTTCCTTTTGCTTAGTCTTATTTTGGCTATGCATGCTCTTTTTTGGTTCCATATGAATTTCAGAATTGTTTTTTCTAACTCTGTGAAGAATGATGGTGGTATTTTGATGGGGATTGCATTGAATTTGTAAGTTGCTTTTGGCAGTATAGTTATTTTCACAATATTGTTTCTACCCATCCATGAGCATGGGATGTGTTTCCATTTGTTTGAGTCATCTATGATTTCTTTCAGCAGTGTTTTATAATTTTCCTTGAAGAGGTCTTTTGACTCCTTTGTTAGGTACATTCCTAAGTATTGT
>NW_012102587.1:6728360-6731361 GCF_000951045.1 Mandrillus leucophaeus
AGACACTTCTCAAAAGAAGACATTTATGCAGCCAGCAGACACATGAAAAAATGCTCATCATCACTGGCCATCAGAGAAATGCTAATCAAAATCACAATGAAATGCTGTCTCACACCAGTTAGAAGTCAGGAAACAACAGGTACTGGAGAGGATGTGGAGAAATAGGAACACTTTTACACTGTTGGTGGGACTGAACTAGTTCAACCATTGTGGAAAACAGTGTGGCTATTCCTCAAGGATCTAGAACTAGAAATACCATTTGACCCAGCCATCCCATTACTGGGCATATACCCAAAGGATTATAAATCATGCTGCTATGAAGACACATGTGCATGTATGTTTATTGTGGCACTATTCACAATAGCAAAGACTTGGAACCAATCCAGATGTCCATCAATGATAGACTGGATTAAGAAAATGTGGTACATACACACCATGGAATACTATGCAGCCATAAAAAAGGATGAGTTCATGTCCTTTGTAGGGACATGGATGAAGCTAGAAACCATCATTCTGAGCAAACTATCACAAGGACAGAAAACCAAACACCACATGTTCTCACTCATAGGTGGGAATTGAACAATGAGAACATTTGGATACAGGGTGGGGAACATCACACACTGGAGTCTGTCATGGGGTGGGGGGAGGGGGAAGGGATAGCATTAGGAGATATACCTAATGTAAATGACGAGTTAATGGGTGCAGCACACCAACAGGGCACATGTATATATATGTAACAAACCTGCACGTTGTGCACACATACCCTAGAACTTAACGTATAATAATTTTAAAAAACTAGAAATGAAAGAAAATGAAAGTACAATATATTAAAATTTATGGGATAAAACAAAAGCAGCTCTGAAAAAGAAAATTTATACCACAAACTGTTTACACTAAAAATAAAAAGGGCCTCCAATCAACACACTAAGTTTTTTCCTCAAGAAATTAGAAAAGAACAAAATAATTCCTGATCACCAGAAAAAGGAAATAATAAAGATAAGAATATAAATAAATAAAATTTAAAGTAGGAAGATAGAGAAAAATCAATGAAACAAAACTTGCTCTTTGAACAAAATCAATAAAATTGACAAATCTCTAGTAAGACTGACAAAAATTAAAATGAAAGAAGACACAGAGAGCCCATATCAGAAATGAAACAGGTGCTATTACTACAGATCCTGCAGCCATTAAAAAGAAAATAAGAAAATACTATCACTAACTTTATGCTCACAATTTAAAGGAAATGGGCCAGTCCCTGAAAAGCCACAAACTATCAAAACTCAGCCAAGGTGAACTAGATAATCTGAATATCTATAATCATTAAATAAATCTAAATTTTAATTTAAAAACTCCCAGAAAAGAAATATTCAGGCCCAGATAGTTTTACTAGCATATCCTAATAAACATTTAAAGAAGAATTAGCATCAATTTTACACAACCTTTTATAGAAAAGGAAGAAACACTTTATAACTCATTTTATGAGGTCAGAATGATCCTAACACAAAAATCAAAGGCAGTCCAAAAAAAAAAAGAAGGAAAGAAACAAACAAAACTCTCTCATGAACTTTGACACAAAAATCTTCAGTAAAAGGCAAGCGGAGAACAAAATCGTGAATGAACTTCCATTCACAATTGCTACAAAGAGAATAAAATACCTAGGAATACAGCCAACAGAGGATGTGAAGGACCTCTTCAAGGAGAGCTACAAACTGCTGCTCAAGGAAATCAGAGAGGACATGAACAAATGGAAAAACATTTCATCCTCATAGATAGGAAGAATCAATATCATGAAAATGACAATACTGCCCAAAGTAATTTATAGATTCAATTGCATTTCCCATTAAACTACCACTGACATTCTTCACAGAATTAGAAGAAACTTAAAATTATATGGAAACAAAAAAGAGCTTGCATATCCAAGAAAATCCTAAGCAAAAAGAACAGAGCTGGGAGGCACCACACTATCATACTTCAAACTATTCTACAAATCTATAGTAACCAAAGCAGCATAGTACTGTTACAAAAATAGACACAGACTAATGGAACAGAATAGAGAACTCAGAAATAAGACCGCACATCTACAACCATCTGATCTTCAACAAACCTGACAAAAACAAGCAATGGGGAAAGGATCTCCTATTCAATAAATGGTTCTGGGAAAACTGGCTGGCCATATGCAGAAAACTGAAACTGGACCCCTTCCTTACACCTTATACAAAAATTAACCCAAGATGGATTAAAGACTTAACTGTAAAACCCAAAACTATAAAAACCCTAGAAGAAAACCTAGGCAATATCATTCAGGATATAGGCATGGGCAAAGATTTCATGATGAACTTGCCAAAAGCAACTGCAACAAAAGCAAAAATTGACAAATGGGATCTAATTAAACTAAAGAGCTTCTGCACAGCAAAAGAAACTATCGTCAAAGTGAACAGGCAACCTACAAAGTGGGAGAAAATTTTTGCAATCTATCCATCTGACAAAGGTCTAATATTCAGAATCTACAAGGAGCTTGAACAAATTTACAAGAAAAAAAACAAACAACCTCATTAAAAAAGTGAATAAGGGACATGAACAGACACTTGTCAAAAGAAGACATTCATGTAGCCAACATACATATGAAAAGAAAGCTCAACATCACTGATCATTAGAGAAATGAAAATCAAAACCACAATGAGATACCATCTCATGTCAGTCAGAATGGGGATTATTAAAAAGTCAAGAAATGACAGATGCTGGTGAGGTTCCAGAGAAATAGGAACACTTTTACACTGTTGGTGGGAATGTAAATTAGTTCAACCATTGTGGAAGACAGTGTGGTGCTTCCTCAAAGATCTAGAGCCAGAAATACCATTTGACCCAGCAATCCCATTACAAACCATTCTATTATAAAGATATATGGCACATGTATATTCATTGCAACACTCTTCACAATGACAAAGACATAGAATCAACCCAAATATCCATTAGTGATATCCATATGGATAAAGAAAATGTG
>NW_012102587.1:6732011-6735089 GCF_000951045.1 Mandrillus leucophaeus
GGCTATTGCAAACGTGGTTGAGTTCTTGATTTGATTCTCTGATTGGTCACTGTTGGTATAAGGAAGAGCTATTGATTTGTGTACATCAATCTTGTATCCAGAAACTTTGCTGAATTCTTTTATCAGTTCTAGGAGCTTTCTGGAGGAGCCCTTAGGGTTTTCAAGGTAAACAGTCATATCATCAGCAAAAAGGGACAGTTTGATTTCCTCTTAACTGATTTGGATGCCCTTTATCTTTTTTCTCTTGTCTGATTGCTCTGGCTAGGACTTCCAGTACTATGTTTAAGGGGAGTGGTGAGAGTGAGCATCCTTGTCTTGTTTCTGTTCTCAGAGGGAATGCTTTCAATTTTTCCCCATTCAGTATTATGTTGTCTGTGTGTTTGTCATAGATGGCCTTTATTACATTAAGGTATGTCCCTTGTATGCTGATTTTGCTGAGGGTTTTAATTATAAAGGGATGCTGGATTTTGTTGAATGCTTTTTCTGCATCTATTGAAATGATCATGTGATTTTGTTTTTAATTCTGTTTAGGTAGTGTATCACATTTATTAACCCGGGAGTGTTAAACCATCCCTGCATCCCTGGTATGAAACCCACTTGATCCATGGTGGATTATCTTTTAGGTATCCACCATAACTAGTATTTTGTTAAGGATTTTAACATCTATGTTCACCAAGGATATTGGTCTGTAGTTTTCTTTTTTGGTTGTGTCCTTTCCTGGTTTTGGTATTAGGGTAATGAAGGCTTCATAGAATGAATTAGGGAGGGTTCCTTCTTTCTCTATCTTGTGGAATAGTGTCAAATGGGATTGGTACCAATTCTTCTCTTAATGTCTGATAGAATTCTGCTGTGAATCGGTCTGGTCCTGGACTTTTTGTTGTTGTTGTTGTTGTTGTTGTTTTCCTTGGGGAGGTGGGGTAATTTTAAGCTAGGAAGGTTGCATTTTTCCAGGAATTTATCCATCTCTTCTTGGTTTTCTAGTTTATGTGAGTAAAGGTGTTCATAGTAGCCTTGAATGATCTTTTGTATTTCAGTGGTGTTAGTTGTAATATATCCTGTTTTGTTTCTTAGTGAGGTTATTTGGTTTTTCTCTCTTCTTTTCTTGGTTTATCTTGTTAATGGTCTATCAATTTTGTTTATCTTTTTAAAGAACCAGATTTTTGTTTCATTTATCTTTTGTATTTTTTGTTTCAATTTTATTTAGTTCTGCTCTGATCTTGGTTGTTTCCTTTCTTCTGCTGGGTTTGCATTTGGTTTGTTCTTGTTTCTCTAGTTCCTTGAGGTGTGACCTTAGATTGGCTGTGCTCTTTTAGACTTTTTGATGTAGGTGTTTAGGAGTATGAACTTTCCTCTTAGCAACACCTTAGCTGTATCCCAGAGGTTTTGATAGGTTGTGTCATTATTGTCATTCAGTTCAAAGAATTTTTTAATTTCCATCTTGATTTCATTTTTGACCCAATCCTCATTCAGCAGTAGGTTATTTAATTTCCATGTATTTGCACGGTTTTGAGGGTTCCTTTTGGAGTTGATTTCCAGTTTTATTACACTGTAGTCTGAGAGAATGCTTGATATAATTTCAATTTTCTTAAATTTATTGAGGCTCATTTTATAGCCTATCATATGGTCTGTCTTGGAGAAAGTTCCATGCACTGTTGAATAGAATGTGTATTCTTTGGTTGTTGGATGAATTGTTCTGTATATATCTGCTAAGTCCATTTGTTCCAAGGTATAGTTCAAATCCATCTTTTCTTTGTTGAGTTTCTGTCTTGATGACTTCTCTTGTGCTGTCAGTAGAGTATTGAAGTACCTCACTAACTATTATTGTGTTGCTGTCTATCTCATTTCTTAGGTCTATTAGTAATTGTTTTATAAATTTGGGAGCTCCAGTATTAGGTGCATAAATGTTTGGGATTGTGATATCTTCCTGTTGGACAAGGATTTTTACCACTATGTATGTCCCTTTTTGTCTCTTTTAACCTCTGTTGCTTTAAATATTGTTTTGTCTGATATAAGAATAACTACCCCTTGCTCACTTTTGGTGCCCATTTGCATGAAATGCCTTTTTACACCCCTCTATTTTAAGTTTATGTGAGTCCTTATGTGTTAGGTGAGTCTCCTGAAGGCAGCAGATAGTTGATTAGTGAGTTCCTATCCATTCTGCAGTTCTGTATCTTTTAAGTAGAGCATTTAGGCCATTTATATTTAATATTAGTATTGAAATGTGAGGTACCCTTGCATTCATCATGCTCTTTGTTGCCTGTACTTTGTTTTGTTTTTTGTTTTTGCTTTTTAACTTATATTTTTGTATTACAGGTCCTGTGTGATTTATGCTTTAAAGAAGTTCTGTTTTGATGTGTTTCTGGGATTTGTTTCAAGATTTAAGGCTCCTTTTAGCCGTTCTTGTAGTGGTGGCTTGGCAATGGCGAATTGTCTCGTCATTTGCTTGCCTGAAAACGACGGTGTCTTTCCTTCATACAGGATGCTTAGTTTTGCTGGATAAAAAAAATTCTTGGCTGATAATTGTTTTGTTTGAGAAGGCAGAAGATAGGGCCCCAATCCTTTCTAGCTTGTAGGGTTTCTGCTGAGAAATCTGCTGCTAATCTGATAGGTTTTCCTTTATAGGTTAACTGGTGCTTCTGTCTCACAGCTCTTAAGACTCTTTCCTTCATCTTCACTTTAGATAACCTGATGACAATGTGTCTAGAGGAAGATCTTTTTGCAACGAATTTCCCAGGTGTTCTTTGTGCTTCTCGTATTTCCATGTCTAAGTCTCTAGCAAGGCCAGGGAAGTGTTCCTTGATTACTCCCCCAAGTATGTTTTCCAAGCTTTTAGAATTGTCTTTTTCCTCAGGAGCATCGATCATTCTTAGGTTTGGTTGTCTACCATAATCTCGGACTTCTTGGAGGCTTTGTTCATATTTTCTTATTCTTTTTTCTTTATCTTTGTTGGATTGGGTTAATTCAAAGACCTTGTCTTTGAACTCTGAATTTCTTTCTTCTACTTGTTCAATTCTATTGCTGAGACTTTCCAGAGCATTTCACATTTCTAAAAGTGTGTCCAAAGTTTCCTGAATTTTT
>NW_012102587.1:6735139-6769316 GCF_000951045.1 Mandrillus leucophaeus
CATTTTATAGCCTATCATATGGTCTGTCTTGGAGAAAGTTCCATGCACTGTTGAATAGAATGTGTATTCTTTGGTTGTTGGATGAATTGTTCTGTATATATCTGCTAAGTCCATTTGTTCCAAGGTATAGTTCAAATCCATCTTTTCTTTGTTGAGTTTCTGTCTTGATGACTTCTCTTGTGCTGTCAGTAGAGTATTGAAGTACCTCACTAACTATTATTGTGTTGCTGTCTATCTCATTTCTTAGGTCTATTAGTAATTGTTTTATAAATTTGGGAGCTCCAGTATTAGGTGCATAAATGTTTGGGATTGTGATATCTTCCTGTTGGACAAGGATTTTTACCACTATGTATGTCCCTTTTTGTCTCTTTTAACCTCTGTTGCTTTAAATATTGTTTTGTCTGATATAAGAATAACTACCCCTTGCTCACTTTTGGTGCCCATTTGCATGAAATGCCTTTTTACACCCCTCTATTTTAAGTTTATGTGAGTCCTTATGTGTTAGGTGAGTCTCCTGAAGGCAGCAGATAGTTGATTAGTGAGTTCCTATCCATTCTGCAGTTCTGTATCTTTTAAGTAGAGCATTTAGGCCATTTATATTTAATATTAGTATTGAAATGTGAGGTACCCTTGCATTCATCATGCTCTTTGTTGCCTGTACTTTGTTTTGTTTTTTGTTTTTGCTTTTTAACTTATATTTTTGTATTACAGGTCCTGTGTGATTTATGCTTTAAAGAAGTTCTGTTTTGATGTGTTTCTGGGATTTGTTTCAAGATTTAAGGCTCCTTTTAGCCGTTCTTGTAGTGGTGGCTTGGCAATGGCGAATTGTCTCGTCATTTGCTTGCCTGAAAACGACGGTGTCTTTCCTTCATACAGGATGCTTAGTTTTGCTGGATAAAAAAAATTCTTGGCTGATAATTGTTTTGTTTGAGAAGGCAGAAGATAGGGCCCCAATCCTTTCTAGCTTGTAGGGTTTCTGCTGAGAAATCTGCTGCTAATCTGATAGGTTTTCCTTTATAGGTTAACTGGTGCTTCTGTCTCACAGCTCTTAAGACTCTTTCCTTCATCTTCACTTTAGATAACCTGATGACAATGTGTCTAGAGGAAGATCTTTTTGCAACGAATTTCCCAGGTGTTCTTTGTGCTTCTCGTATTTCCATGTCTAAGTCTCTAGCAAGGCCAGGGAAGTGTTCCTTGATTACTCCCCCAAGTATGTTTTCCAAGCTTTTAGAATTGTCTTTTTCCTCAGGAGCATCAATCATTCTTAGGTTTGGTTGTCTACCATAATCTCGGACTTCTTGGAGGCTTTGTTCATATTTTCTTATTCTTTTTTCTTTATCTTTGTTGGATTGGGTTAATTCAAAGACCTTGTCTTTGAACTCTGAATTTCTTTCTTCTACTTGTTCAATTCTATTGCTGAGACTTTCCAGAGCATTTCACATTTCTAAAAGTGTGTCCAAAGTTTCCTGAATTTTTAACTGCTTTTTTTCTTTAAGCTATCTATTTTCTTGAATATTTCTCCCTTCGCTTCTCATATAATTTTTTGGATTTCCCTGCATTGGGCTTCATCTTTCTCTGGTCCCTCCCTGATTAGCTTAATAACTAACCTCCAGAATTTTTTTTTTTTTTTCAGGTAAATCAGGGATTTCTTCTTGGCTTGGATCCATTGCTGATGAACTAGTGTGATTTTTTTTTTTTTTCTGGCAGTGGATTGGGGGGTGTGGATGAGCCTTGTTTTGTCATATTACCAGGGTTGGTTTTCTGGGTCCTTCTCATTTGGGTAGACTCTGTCAGAGGGAAGCCTAGGTCTGAAGATTGCTGTTCAGATTTTTTTGTTCCACAGGGTGTTCCCTTGATGTAGAACTCTCTCCATTTTCCTGTGGATGTGGCTTCCTGTGAGTCAAACTGCAGTGATTTTTGTCTCTCTTCTGGGTCTAGCCACCCAGTGACTCTACCCAATTCCAGACTGGTACTGGGGGTTGTCTGCACAAAGTCCTCTGATGTGAACTGCCTAAGGGTCTCTTAGCTGTGGATACCAGCACCTGTTCCAGTGGAGGTGGCAGAGGGTGCAGTGGACTCTGTGAAGGTCCTTAGCTTTGGTGGTTTAATACTCTATTTTTGTGCTGGTTGGCCTCCTGCCAGGAGGTGGCAATTTCCAGAAAGCATCAGCTGTAGTAGTGTGGAGGGGGACTGGCGGTGGGCGGCCCTAGAGCTCCCAGTATCACATGTCCTTTGTCTTCTGCTTCCAGAGCAGGTAGGGAAAGATCATGAGGTCCAGGGATGGGGCTAGGTGTGTATGATCTCAGAGTCTCCTTCGGCAGGTCTTGCTGCAGCTGCTGTGAGGTATAAGGGTGAGATTCCCAGGTCACTGGAGTTGTGTACCTAGAAGGATTATGGCTGCCTCTGCTGAGTCATGCAGGTTGTCAGGGAAGTGGGGGAAAGCTGGCAGTTACAGGCCTCACCCAGCTCCCACACAAACCAAAGGGCCAGTCTTACTCCCACTGTGCCCCCAGCAACAACCCCAAGTGTGTTTCCAGGGGGAGGGTGAGACAGCCTTGAAAACTTGCCCGAAGCTTTGTCTGCCTCCCAGCTGCCAAAGAAAAGGACTTTAACTCTTCCCCTGTCTGTGAAGTCTGCAAGCTGGATTTGTGCCCTCCCCCGAGTTCTGGTCAGGAGGCTTCTCACCCTGTTCAAATTGTTACAAAGTTCAGCTAGAGAATCCCTTCTCCCTGTGGAGTGTTATCCCCTGCTCCTCTGGCCACTTTCCTGATGGATCCCTGTGGTGCCAGCCAGGCATGGGCTGCTTGGGGACCCAGCAAGCTCCCAGGGCCTTTCTGCTGCTTCCCCCACCCCTATATTTCACTTGGCTCAGCTCTTTAACTTGATCAGCTCCAGGTAAAGTTGGAAAGTTCTCCTGCAAACAGATCTTCAGCTTCTCCAGTGGGGATGTGTGTTCAGGAGATGAGGGTCTCCCTTTCCCACTTACATGGCTGGGGCACTCACAGTATTTGGAGTGTCTACTGGATCCTCCAGGAGCAGGCCACTTCCTTCAGAGCGTCTGTGGATCCTCTCAGGATTGCTGATTTGTTCTTGCAGTTGATATGGAGCTAAAGTTCACAAAGCAAGCCTCTGCATGCTGCTCTGTCTGGAGCAGAAATCTAGTCCCACCTCTCATGTACCATGATCCCCCCACCTCCAGAAAACTTTTAGAATGAATAAATAAATTCACAAAGTTGGAAGATACAAGATCAACACATAAAAATCAACCACATTTCTATATACTAACAATAAATGGAAACCAAATTAAAAGCATAATAGAATTGACAATCACACCAAATGGAGAAAGTAAAAAGTTTCCTCTTCAAAGTTTTCCTTCTTGTTGAAGAATAAATTGTGAGTGTTGGAAATGATGGTTTCTTTTGAGAACTAAGTTTCTTCAAGCCTCCTTGCTTTGTGTTTAATAACTTTTTGTTAAGCCCTAGCCTATGTAACTGCTGAATGTGCTCACAGGCCCATTCCAGCTCACAGCCTATGCCCCTTCTTTATTTGGGAATGTTATTGCTTCCTTAAACCTTTTGTAACCAACTTCTTTGTTCTTCCCTGTACTTACCTATTTAGGAAAGTTTTAGGCTATTAGCAAATTGGGTATCAGTTTAAGATTGTGAGGTCCTGCTCCAGCCAATGGATGCAGGACACACAGTAAGGACGACCCAAATGCGTAAGGGATAAACATGTCTGCTTTTCCTTTGTTCAGGTGTGCTCCCGCCCTTGTTCCATTTGCAATTGAGCACCCGTTCTGCAGAAAGTAAAGATGGCCTTGCTGAGACATCTTTTGTCTCTGTGCTGACTTTCCTTTGTGGCACCAATTATCTATTTCTAACAATTTTGATATTTCTAACAATTTTTGTGGCAATCGTATGGGGATACATTCTCCTCTAGGGGCGTCTCTAGTCCTCTTTCATGAGGAGGCACCACACCACCTCTTGCCGTGGCCTCAGACATAAGGGACCAAGACCTACCTGGTGCGAGGAATAACCCGAGCTCTCAGCAACGCAGAAAGAAACTGGCCAGCAACCTAGCTTAAAATATCCTCACATACTGCGGCAACGACTTTGTGCACAGACCAAGGAAGGAAAGCCACAGGAGCCGGTAAAGTACTTCCTTGGTGATGAAATTCTGGAGGGCTAAATGTGCATGTGCGTGAATGATCACAGACAACCCTGCTTGCAGTGTTGTTTGTGTGGATGGTGACAAGTCCTACTGCTGGATGGAATGAATGCGTCCTCTCTGCGGTTCCGTAGCTACCTCATATGGCTTAGGGCGGATCCTGCCATGGGATTTATACTGGCATGCCAACACTAAGAGGGGCCTAATTCTCCCTTGGGGGAGCGGCCAGAGAGGACAGCACAAGTGGGAAGTGTGCGAGGGACCTTCAGAGGGGGAAAGGGAGAAACCAGGTCAACCTCCCAGGGTAGGCAAGGCAAGACATCCCCTGGTTTGAGGGGTTGAGCCTTCCAGGACAGGCAAGGCAAGACATCCCTGGTTTGAGGGGTTGAACCGTCCTCAAATTTCAGGTGGTTGAACCTCAAACAAACCTCTGGTAGTAAGAAAAATATTCAGAACTCCCCTTTCCCTTCTTCTCGGGGGTAAGAAAGAGGCTAAGCTCCACTCCTGCTGGTTGCTTCCCAGGGGAAAGGGAAGGAGAAGGGAGAACAGCAGCATAAGCGGCTGGCAGAGGCAGGGAAAGACCAGCAGAGAGGAAAGAGAAACTGGGAGAGGAAGTAAGGGAGAGAAAGAGAGAGAGACAGAGATACAAAGAAGGAGTCAAAGAGAGAGAGAGAAAGAGAGAGACAGAGAATCAGAGAGAGAGCGAGAAAGAGAGAAAGAGACAGAGATAAAGAGGGAGTAAAAGAGAGGAAGAGAGAGAGTCAAAGAGAGAGAGAGAAAGAGAGAGACAGAGAATCAGAGAGAGAGCGAGAAAGAGAGAAAGAGACAGAGATAAAGAGGGAGTAAAAGAGAGGAAGAGAGAGAGTCAAAGAGAGAGAGAGAAAGAGAGATAGAAGCAGTAAAGAGAAAACAGTATACCCTATTCATTTAAAAGCCAGGGTAAATTTAAAACCTATAATTGATAATTGAAGGTCTTCTCCATGACCCTATAACACTCCAATATCACCTTGTTGTCAGTGGGAACAAGGGCGTAGCCCGAAAGCACTGAGGCCACTGACAACCCGTAGCTTTTCTAATAAAAAATCCTTAACCCAGTAACCCACAGATGGCCCAAATGCATTCAATCTGTAGCAGCAACTGCTTTGCTACCAGAACAAAGTAGAAAAATAACTTTCAGAGGAAACTTCATTGTGAGCACACGTCATCAGGTCAGAACTATCCTAGGTCAAAACAAACAAACAAAAAAACAAAAAAACCCCAAAAGCTAAAAGGTAGCTCACTGACTCAAGAACCTTAAGGTATGAGGCTATTCTGTTAGGAAAAAATGATTTGACATTAGCCACTGAAAATTCCCTTGACCCAGTAGGTTTCCTAACAGAGGATCTAAATCTTAATTACCAAGAAAAGGTGCCACCAGACCTAGGAGGAACTCCCTTCAGGACAGTATGACTGATGGTTCCTCCTGGGTGACAGGAAGATAGATGGTTCCTCCCGGGTGACTGAGGGAAAAAGACACAATGGGTATTCAGTAAGTGATAAGGAAACTCTTGTAGAAGCAGAGTTAGGAAAATTGCCTAATAATTGGTCTGCTCAAAAATGTGAGCTGTTTGCACTCAGTCAAGCCTTAAAATACTTACAGATTCAGGAAGGAGTTATCTATACCAATTCTCAGTTAAATTTGGATGAAATTAGGTTTTATTAATAGCAAAGGATAATTGAAACCCAAAACCTACAAGGTTTTCAACAAAAGTAAAGTTTGCTAAATGTTGACAGTGTAATGCGTATTATCCTAACTCCTAATCTTGTGGTCTTCAACAGTCTAGTCCACAGACATGAAGTAATTTCACTTTGGAAAAGAATGGTTATCACCTTTGAGGAAAAAAAAAAGGAGGGGGGAGAATTTATGTTAAAAGGAATGTTATATGGTAAATTCTTGTCCTAAAACAAATTAACTGGTTGTTTAAATAAAGGGATGTTTGCAACAACTCAGAAAGTTGAAGTATATCGAAGAATTGTCTGTGAAAGTCGTGAAAAAAAAAAGTCGTAAAAGGGAATTTATGCAAGAAATGTTGTATAATTTAAAAGTGATTAGGCCTTCTGAATGTGAAACTATTGAAGAAACAGTTTATATGCAAGGTATGTAAGGAAAGTAAAATATACTTTTGGTAAAAGGATTATAAAGAGGCATAAGAATATGGATTTTCACCTACATTAAAAGGTTAAAAAAAATTTGTTTTGAAGGTTTAAGCAAGTTTTGAAACTTAAATTGTAAAGGAAATTCTGTGTGTAAACATATTGGCTAAAGTTAAAGGGGTGTCATCCAGTTTTTCTGTGAACTGGACATTAAAATAAAAGCACAACAGGTTTTCCTTAAAGCACTAACCTGCTCTTTAACAAAAAATTATAAAAGGTTAAAAACAGTCTATAAAAATCTTACCTTATGGTCAGACATTAAAATTAGATAAATATGTCTACAAAGTTTTATTAAAATTAAATTTAACATTAATAACACACTAATATAAAGGTAAAATTTAGCTTATATGATATAAAATCATACAGGAAGCATTGTCAAATATAAAATGGTGTTTGGCTTTCTTTGGTCTAAAAACTAATAAAAATAGGTGCTAAAGAAAATTTCTCAGCAAGAAGGCACCAAGGACTGTAAAGTCCACTGTTGATATCCCCACATTTTAAACAAAAGATCAGTTTCTTAGAAATTGTATACTTGGTTTATCCTCCACCTTCTCTTCCCTTAAAACAAAAAGTCTTTTAGCACAGGTGCCACCCTTGGAGTTTCCAGTACACCAGCACAAGCCTGGGGATCATATTCTCCTCAAAGGGTAGAAAGAAGGGAAACTTGGGCCAGCGTGGGAAGGACCGTATCTTGTGCTGCTAACCACCGAGACTGCTGTTCATATAGCAGAAAGGGATGGACACATCATACCTGAGTCAAGCAAGCGCCATTATCCTCAGAATCATAGGCCATTGTTCCTGGATCAAACCCTACCAAATTAAAGCTAAGGAAAGCTTAGTCTATCTATCTTTTCCTTTCCTTTCCTTACCCAGTGCTTATATCCATTACTATTCCTACCACCAGCAACTCTAACCCCACTGTAGGGCGCTTCTGTGGTTTAGGAACAGAGGTCACTGGAAAGGATCCTATAGGCACCTCCTACAGCTGCCCCTTTTCCAAACCTACAAAATCAAACTATGACTCGCCTCATGCCAAATGACAAAAGCAACTTCTCAGTAGTATAAATGGGAGACCTACGGCAAACCATAGCCATTGAAACAGGGTATAAAGATGTAAATGCCTGGTTAAAATAGATTAAATATTCTGTTCACACTTTAAATAAAAGTGACTGTTACGCTTGTGTGCATGGTAGGCCAGAGGCCCATGTTGTTGCCTTTCCACTAGTATGGTCCTCAAATCAAGCGGACATGGAGTACATGGTAGCTGTTTTTCAAGATTCCACCTCCTGGAATAAACAATGGTGTCAAGCTCTTTTTCTGCTATTTCCTGAAGTTCAACACCCTGGGGGTCAGTCCTTGAGGGTCATCCAGCCTCCAACTTCCAAAACCAATTTTACCTCATGTCTCCAATGACAAGGGGGAAAATCTGGCATTCCTTGGAGACATAACAGGGTGCAATGAAGTCAGGCACTTCCAAGAGCTGCCCCATCAGTCTGCCCTTATTCATACATCTGCCCTGAGTGGATGCATGGTGGGATTGTGGAGGACCATTACTGGACACTCTGCCAAATAATTGGAGCAACACTTATGCTCTAGTTCAATTGCCTATCCCTTTTACTCTGGTATTTTGTCGACCAGAAAAGGAAAACAACAACAAAGTAGCTTCAATTCTTACCTCTTTAACAACTATAGTAAGTATACTCTTTCTTCTTAGGTATTATGTTGTACCATATATCCTGGAGTTAATCCAAACAATTAAGCCAAGACATGTTAAGCAAGTTTGAAGAGGAAAAGTAAAAAGTAAAAGAGGAGGGATTATAGAAAGTAAAAATTTCCTCTTCAAAGTTTTCCTTCTTGTTGAAGAATAAATTGTAAGTGTTGGAAATGATGGTTTCTTTTGAGGACTAACTTTCTTCAAGCCTCCTTGCTTTGTGTTAATAACTCTTTGTGAAGCCCTATCCTTTGTAACTGTTGAACATGCTCACAGGCAAGTTCCAGCTCACAGCCTATGCCCCTTCCTTATTTGGAAATGTTATTGCTTCCTTAAACCTTTTGTTACCAACTTCTTTGTTCTTCCCTGTACTTACCTATTTAGGAAAGTTTTAGGCTATTAGCAAATCGGGTATCAGTTTAAGATTGTGAGGTTCTGCTCCAGCCAATGGATGCAGGACACACAGTAAGGACGAACCAAATGCCTAAGGGATAAATACGTCTGCTTTTCTTTTCTTCAGGTGTGCTCCCGCCATTGTTCCATCTGTGATTGTGCACCCTTTCTACAGAAAGTAAATATGGCCTTGCAGAGAGATCTTTTGTCTCTGTGCTGATTTTTCTTCGTGGCACCAATTATCTATTTCCAACAACTTTGGTATTTCTAAGAAATGAAATATTTAGATATAAATCTAACAAAACATGTACAGGATCTGTATGCTGAAATTTTTAAAAATTTAATTAAAAGAACCAAAGACCTAAGTAAATGGAGAGATGTACATGGATTGGAAGTCTGCATATAATAAAGATATCAGTTCTCTCTACATTTGTCTATAGATGTAACACAATGCCTATCAAAATTTCAGCAAGATCTTTTTGTAACCGTAGACAAGCTGACACTTAAATTTATGTAGAAAGGCAAAAACCCTAGAATAGCTAAAGCAGTTTTGAAAAGAAGACTAAAATTTGAGGAATAACTCTGCCTGATATTAAGGCTTACAATATAACTATAGTAATCAAAGCACTGTGGTATTGGCAGAGGGACAGTCACATAGACCACTGGAACAGAATAAAGAATGCAGAATGAGATGCACACAAATTTACCCAAGTTGTTTTTGACAAAGGTGTAAAAGCAATTCAACAGGGAAAGGATAGCCTTTCAATAAATGGTGCACGGAATGATGATATATCCATGGTCAACAAAATGAAACAAATGAAAACCTTGGCCTAAACCTTATACGTTATACAAAAATCAATTCAAAATGGATCATAAGCATGATCTGGGCATGGTAGTATGAGCCTGTAGTCCCAGCTACTTGGGAGGCTGAAGTGGGAAGATCACATGAGCTCATGAGTTTGAGGCTGCAATGCACTGTGACCACACCTGTGAATAGCCACTGCACACTCCAACCTGGGCAACACAGTGAAAGCCTGTCTCTAACATATAAAAATAAAAATAAAATAGAGCGTGAACTTAACTGTAAAATATAAAACTACAAAAATTTTAGGATAAGATAGAGAAGAAAATCTTCAGCAACAAAGGATGAAGAGCTCTTAGACTTGACACTGAAAGCACAACACATAGATGGAAAAATTGTTAGGTTGGACCTTATCAAAATTAAAAACTTTTGCTCTGTGAAAGATGCTGATATGAACATAGCAATACAAGTTACAGACTGGGAGAAAATATTTGCAAACTGCATATCTAGCAAAGGACTTCTATACAGAATATATAAAGAATTCTTAAAACCAAACAGTAAAAAACAAAAGATCCAATTGAAACATGGGCAAAAGACACAAAGAGTCATTTCACTGAAGAGGTTATACACATGGCAATTAAGCACATGAGAAGATAATCAACATTACTAGCCATTAGGAAAATGTAAATTAAGTCTACAATGAAATATCACTACACACCTATGAGAATGTTTACATTTAAAAATAGTGATAATGTCAAAGGTCGGCAAGGTTGCAGAAAACAGGATCAGTTGTACAATGCTGCTGGAATGTAAAATGGTATAGTCACTTTGGAAAATATATTGACTGCTTCTTGTAAAACCGAACATACACTTAGAATCCTGCAATTACACTTTTGAACATTTACGTTGGAGAAATGAGAACTTAAAGTCACACAAAAGCATTTACAGAAATGGTCATGGCAACTTTATTTGTAATAGCCCCCAAACCGAAAACAACCCAAATGTCCTTCAGTGGGTGAATGTTAAACAGTCTCTGATACATTCATATCAAGGAATGCTACTCAATAAGAAGAGCCAACTACGGATGGGTACAACTTGGATGGGTTTCACTATATGAAAAAAAAATCAATCTTAAAGAAAGTCACATACTGTGTAACTTCTTTATGTAACATTCCCAAAATGGCAAAATTATAGAGATGGGAAGCTGATTAGTGGTTGCCAGGGGTTGATGATTGCTGGTGGGGGAGTGAGGGGTATGTGGGGTTATTTAGCATAGAATTGGTAGAACTATATACATACCCACGGATGAGTGCATGTAAAATTAATGAATAAGCTCTATGGATTGCACCAATATCAATTTCCTGGTTGTAATTTTGTATTAATGCAATGTAAGATGTTACCACTGGGGCAGAATGAGTCAAGTGTCAGAAAAGCTTCTTCTCTGTACATTTTTTTGCAACTTTCCCTGAATCTATACCTATTTCACAATAGAAAGTGAAGACAGAACTCTACATTAAAGCCAGATTTTAAAAGATGTTGAGAAATATTGGTATGATAAAGAGCAAAGTCAGAACAACGACCTGAAATAATAGCAGTCGTGTCAGCAAGACTGAGCCTGAATGGACTTGAGGGTTTGGGTTTGTTAAAGGTCGCTCTAGAGTATCTTAAGGGTGGGAAGAAAGGATGGTTAGGCTCACTACTGAGACACAATGGTTAGTGTTAATTAAAACAACAATAAAAACCTTAACTTTTCTTCTTGTATTTTGTTTCAATCTTCTCTCTCAGGAAGAATGTTCTTCAGACTGAAGTTGGTGGGAAGCCTGAAGTAGTTGAGAAGCTGGGGTAAGAGGTCCCGACAGGGCCAGGTGTGTGGCTCATGCCTGTAATTCCAGCACTTTGGGAGGCCGAGGGGGGCAGATCACTTGAGGTCAGGAGTTAGACAGCAGCTTGGCCAACATGGTGAAACCCCATCTCTACTAAAAATATAAAAGGTAGCCGGGCATGGTGGCGGGCACCTGTAATCCCAGCTGCTACGGAGACTGAGGCATGAGAATCACTTGAACCCCGGAGATGGAGATTGCAGTGAGCCGAGATTGCTCCACTGCACTCCAGCCTGGGTGACAGAAGAGACTCCATCTCAAAAAAGAAGAAAAAGAAAAAAAAAAAAAAAAAGAGGTCTCGACAGATCACATTGCACAGCCTAACCAGTGCTTGTTGGTGTGGTAACAGTAGTCTTCCTTGAGAAACCAGATGTACCAGAAGTGTGACAGGAAGCCTAAAGCGAGACACAGGTTGCTAATTTTCAAAAAGGTAGAAAGAGACACATCCCAGAAAGATATTGTCAATAGGTAAATCCTCTCATTCAAGCCCAAATGTTCCATTGTTGAGGTGGATGATGGGGCTAAAGAGCAGTTTCTATGGCTCTGAGGAGAGACCTGGGATTGTGTGGGACCCTGAGGGCCACAGAAGCCCACCCTATGTCAAGTCCCTTCAGGAAACTAAAGTAGTCTTTGTGGTGGTCATTTGTCAGTGGATACGTATATCAAATCATCATGTGTACATCATATATATATACAGTTTGTATTGTTAATCACAATTCTAAAAAGCTAGAATGAAAAAGAAAGAAAAGAAAGAGTACCTTAATTCTAGTGCAGATAATGGAATGAAGGAAGCTTGTTCTAATGAGGGAGGCTGGAGGTGATGTCAGGAAAGAGGGAGGCAAGGTGCACTGTGCTTCTAGAGGGTATACTGTGAAATTTACACTCGTCATCATTTTTTTAGATTAACTTTAGAAAAAATAAAAGTTATATTCCAGAAGTTTCCCAAACTCACTTCTAAAATTTTCTTCAGCATGTGGTTAAAACTTTCCTAGTCCGGTATCCTTGGATAATAATAAAAAACTAGTTTAATACTTTGTCATCAGGGAAAAGCAGCATTTTATATTTCAATACAAACGATAGAGAAAAATAAATGGGGAAAAGGACATTAGAAATGTTTTTCAGCTGTTTTTCATGAACCATATGAGGAAAGTTTAAGATAGTGTATTTTCAAAAGAAAATAAAACTATATATGGCCTAAATAAATAAATCTTCAGCAAACAAAAAATAAATAGGGTGCGTAGAGCCGGCCCTGAGGGGTCACTGTGTTACAGAGCCTCACAGTGATTACCTGCATAATGGCACTCTTCTAGGAAGCTTCACATGTTCCACAGTCTTTGTATTAGAAGGCAGGATGTTGTGAATGCATTTAAGAAAATGTTTCATCCAAATTGGAGTAGTTTTGGTGTTTTGGTAAGACACTTTTAAACTTTTTATTTATTTACTGGTGGAGATAGAGTCTCGCTATGTTGCCCAGGCTGGTCTGAAATTTCTGGGCTCAAGGAATCCTCCTGCACTGGTTTGGTTACATTTTTAGTTGGTGACACACACAACCCGGGTCAGAAATCTGGGGTTCACCCTTAACTCTTGCGTCTTCCTCCTCAGCCCTGTCCTGCCGTTGTAGTCCAATTGATCTGATTTCCAGGGTTTCTCCAGAGCCTTCCTCTCTTTTCCTGCCTTCCATCCACTGCCCCTCATCACCTCTTGCTGCCAAGTTCCTCTCTGTCCTCAGCTTCTCTCCAGTCATTCCCACGTAGGACAAAGAGCGACCTCACATACACATTAGTGCCTTTCAGCCCCACATCGCCCCCTTCCCGCTTCCCCACTGACTTCAAGATGAAGTCAATGTTTTTGGTTCCGGCCTCAGTCCCCACTGATCTTTCCCTCCCAATTATGGCCAAACAGTATGGATTTATTTATATTTCTCCAAATATTTCTTGTGAATACAATACAAACATGTGGCGCCCACCCCTGCCCCAGGCACTCACTTCTTTCTCTAACGGACCCCCTTTATCCTTTAAACTTTGGAAGAGGTGTCAGCTCTGCCCTCCAGGGCCCTACACTCGGTTAGATCCATCTATCATGTCCTGTGGAAGTCTCAGTCACAACATGGAAATTGTCAGTTCAGGGGCAGCTCACCCTGTCCCCTGTCCCCTCCTGCCAGAAGCCAGAGGCCAGAGGCTATGTTTATTCAAGCCTGTTTCCTTGGCACTGAGCGCAGTGCCTTGCTGGAAATAGGTGCTGAGTATGCTTGAACATCTTCAGTCTCTTCAACAGTCGTGTATCCAGAATGTTACATTCTGAGAAGTTCTAAATAGCCAATGATTATTATAGTCATCAGCACTCATGCCTTTCTCTGTTATTACACTGTAAATTCCTAGAGGCAGAGCCCCAGACGCTTCATCTTCGTACCCATAAAAATTCCAGGCAGGGGCCGGGCGCGGTGGCTCAAGCCTGTAATCCCAGCACTTTGGGAGGCCGAGATGGGTGGATCACGAAGTCAGGAGATCGAGACCATCCTGGCTAACATGGTGAAACCCTGTCTCTACTAAAAAATACAAAAAAAAAAAACTAGCCGGGCGAGGTGGCGGGCGCCTGTAGTCCCAGCTACTCGGGAGGCTGAGGCAAGAGAATGGCATAAACCCGGGAGGCGGAGCTTGCAGTGAGCTGAGATCTGGCCACTGCACTCCAGCCTGGGCGACAGAGCGAGACTCTGTCTCAAAAAAAAAAAAAAAATTCCAGGCGTGAACCTGGACAGACAGGTGTGGGATGAGAAGGACACTTTCGCCAGGAGACAGAGCCACCAATTTTCCTGCATAGACATCTTCCAGCAAAGCCTGGGAGTGGAAATGACTGATCCACTTGGAAGATGATCCCAAGAGAATGTTCTAGAACTAGGAAATCAGAGATCCTGTGTGGAATGCAAGCCCACCCATGACTTCGAATGCTACAAATTCTAGAAGATTTTAAAAATGCATCACCTGTTGAACACTGAGTGAGAAAATAAACACGACAGAGTTGACTGAATATTACAGACCTGAGTTTAACCTAAGAAAAACTAATTATGAAACTATGAACATATTTCAGTCAACATGAAATACAGAATGTTTCCTGACCAGCATATCAGTTATAACAGAAATCCCCTTGAACAATTTTAAAGAAGTTGTGTTTTGAAAACTGTCATGCCTGACTTCAGTTTTGTGGTCCCCTTTCAGTGCCCCTGTTTTGCGTTTTCATTGTATCACCCAACCTGTGTGTCAGAATAAGACACTCATAAAAAAAGGGGACATTTAATAAGCACTGGCATTTTTTCAAGGGAAAATATTTAAATATGATTAAAACAATAGTGAAGCTAAGAAAAACCTGACTATATGCTAAAGATACAGCATCTATTATTAGCATTCCAGAAATTCCAAATTGAAGCACTCCCGACACATATTAGTGATGGTTACGTGCAAAATGCAGCAATAGGCCAAACCCAGACTTTCTATTGACTTGTCTATTTTCGTATCTCGCTAGCAGAAAGACTACATTTCTGATCAATTCCATTATTGAGGAATAGTACTTTACCACTGATTTCGAAAGGCTCCATTGCAATTTGATGAAAAACTGCTTGTTGGGTCTCACTCAAGAGCTCGTCCTCCTTGAGAATTTTCTTATTTCTCATTGCCAAGCTTTATAGATGGCCAAAGTCCTGGAGCCAGCAGAAATGCTCCCCTCAAGAGGAACCACTCGGAGAAAGATCCTTCCCATCGAACCACTACAGCTGGTTGTAAACCTCGCAGCACTTCCCTTTGGCTCTGATTTCGGAATTTGCAGAATGTTTCCTGACATGATCAGGATTGGACATTTCTCAAACACGGGGTATTCACATGTGGATCTCCTACACAGTGCTGCTGCTTGTTAAGGGGGATGGAGGAGGCTTTGGGGCACAAGTTACGGGCCTCTGAAAGCACCCCCTCGCTCCCAGGTCCCTGAGACCCAAAAGCTGCATGGCCCCAGAGAGAGCCAATCAAGCCCTGCCATGGGCCCAGACTCAGCTCACCGTCCCAGGACCTCTCCAGCCCACAGTGAAATCTCCCTTCTCTGACCTGCCTCAACCTTTAGAGTTCATCCTTGCTGCTCAAAGTGTGGTCCATGGAACAGCAGTATCAGGATCACCTGAGAACTTGTTAGAAAAGCAAGTTCGCTTGTTCTAACAATGAGTCTCTGGTCCCACCCCATCAGATCAAATCCAAACCTACAGTTTAACTAGATCCCCAGGTGATTTATATACACATTACCGTTTGAGAAGCACTGCTCTGAACCACATATTTTAGCACTTAGTATTTCTTCTTGGAGTTTTCCCATGTTCTCTGTGTGTGTGTGTACACATGTGTGCACATGTGTACATGTATTACAGGTGTCCTTTTCCAGGCCCCAGTGAGATCTGGGCTCCTTAAGGAAAGTAACCTCTTCCCTCTCTCCCTCCTGGCAGGCATCGCTACCAGGGATGCCGTATAGCATGGTGGTTAAGACACAGACACTATGAGCTAGAAAGCCTGGCTTCAAATTCCACCTCTTCCACATAGGAGCTGTCTGGCAGTGGGCAAGTCACTTGAGCTTTGAGCATCTCACTATTCTGTTTGTGAAAGTAAGGAAGACATGAATTTTGTGAGCCTTAAATGAATTAAATCATGTAAGGTGGCTAGGATGGAAGTATTAGGTAATAAACACTATGATTATGTTGTTATTATTATCACTGGAGACATTGTGAGCCTGCTGGGTGCCCAGGAGATGAAGAAATGGCCTTTTTTTCATTAAAGATATTCACAGTCTAGCATGCAAGATGGATGCGGCTACAACCAGATTCCAGAAAGCTGCTGAGAAGTGCGGCAAAGGTTGATGTCCCTGAGAAGACAGAAGTGCCTGGAGGCAGGGGAGACAGGGCAGAAATATGACAAAAAGCTTTATCATCTGAATCAAGGGATGCCAGAGCTGGGCTTAAAGGGATAATGGGGGATTGATCCAGATCAAGATGAGGAAAAGGCCCTCCAGGGAGGAAGGAGGGAAGGCACAGCCTCTCAGAGGTGGGACGGCCCGGAACAGGGGAGCCATAGACTTTTGGCCTATTTGAAATGTAAGAGGTGAGGAAGACGGGTGGCAGGAGGTGAAGCTGAGCCAGGCTAAGTCACTTTCTTTGGCCTGTGGTATGTCAGAAAGTGAAAAGGGATGAAACTCAGGAAAGTGAGTTCCTAGCAGTGCCCTGAAAAGCAGAGGTCCCCCGTGGTGCCCACAATTTCAACATTCAGGAAGTCACTGGTTCCGCCAGAGGACAAGCAGCAGAAGCCAGGACAGAAAAATTTAAAGAGGAGAATTGGAAATGAGGAAGTGATGGCTCCAGCCAGAGTCTGAGGGGTAGATAGGACCAGATAACAGGGGATTTGCTCATTGGAGGGCAATCCCCCAGGCAAAGGAACCTGCTCACTTAGCCTGGCAGAGCTCCCTGCTCTGCCTCTGCCTCTGCCTAGTCAGCTTAGCTTTGATTCTCGTGAGTGTGGGGAGGGGACTTATTAGAAAATGTCATGGGCTAATTATTGAGGATCCCTGTTCTTAGAGGAAGCACTTAGTGGATGTCAAGTGTAGTCACTTCACCTCTGGCTATGGGGCCAGAGAGACTTGGGTCCCAAACTCAACTCTTTCATTGACTTGCTGTGTGACCTTCAATGACTTACTTCTCTGAACTTCCACACAGAGTAATGGCTTGTACAAGCATTAATTCTTATCCGGGATTTACTGTTATGCCAGACACTGTGCTAGACTAATTTACATACATTGCTCAACACTCATAACTTGCAACTTGCCTCAAATTGTGTGATTATAAAGAGCTACACCAGAATTTGAATCCAGACTCTCTGCCTCAGACTATAGACAGATTTAATTCTGGTTTAATCCAGGGGCTCCAATCCAGAGGTTTGCAGCAGAGGAGCTTTTTGATAACACACATGCCAGTTTCCCATCGCAAGCCTGAGGCTCTGGTTTTAATAAAAATTTCAGAAGGAGCTCTAATGTGCACCAGGCTTAGGACCATTGAGCAGTATAATTGAGGCACTCACGTGCAGTGTGGCCTCCTGACTCCATCCTAGGAGGATCCATTAGCTTGAATGATATGAAATGACTGATATCATCCATTTTTCATATGTAATAAATGGATACATTATATGATTCAAGCTAATCCATTCACCTTGCAGGGCCTGAGACTCAGGGATTAGGATGAAGAAAGTAATTCACTATCCTTGAGTACAAAAGATTCAATAATCAATATAAATAATATTTTAGTGCAATATATTTAAAAAATCAAAGTTAATGCAAAAATTCTGTGATGAACAAAATAATCAACATCTTAAAGAAAGACAGAATCCCACTTTGCACGTACAATGACTCTCCTCATTTGCTTACCGTAGTCCTGGCCCTCTCATTAGCTCTGTGTTTCAGCATCCCCATTACAAAATGGGATACCCAGAGTTGCCCTGTTTGCCCATGGAGTGGATGTGTGGATCAAATAAAATAATAAATGAGCAAGTACATGTAAACAAAAGGGCTATATATAGAATAGCATTTTATATCAAGAGAGCATGTCATACAAAACTGCATTGTCAATGAATCCCTTACAAATCCTTTAAATCTTCTATAAGTAGAAAACACACAATTTAGGAAATATGGTACAGTCTCTTCTGAAGTCTTACTCAGACACTTTTATCTCCAGAAACACAGATCCAGCTGTTTCTTCCCAGGTGAAGTGGCATTTGGAGACCAAGTTGTCCAATAAATGCAGGGTCTAGTTTTATTTGTCTAACGGCATGCATGTAATTGGACTGGAGTATTTAAATGTGCGTTTGGAGAGGGCTCAATGCCCAGTGTAGTTACATCAAGTTCTGATATTCTCTGAAGTGATGGTCAAGTGGCTCCCAATGCTTAATCACACAGGAGTGGTGGGGCTGCAGTCCCAGGCAAGTGTGGCCACTCTTGATGGTCTCCATGGAGCCTGATTTCCTATCAGCTAGTGGGTTCCAAATTAGTTCAGTCAGTGAGCTGCCTGGCAGATCATCAAGAAGAATCCTTGAGCAACCCAATTCCAGCTTAAAACTGGGGCAACCAAGTTAACGCATGATATAAAAATTACCGGCGCAAACCCATGTATCCGAAACGAACCAACCAATTCACAGCAGACAGGCGAACCGAGCCTTGGGGACCACTCTGGAGTCCCTTCCACGCATCTGCTCGGTCATCTGCCTATGTCCACCAGCAGAAGGGATGGAGAGCCTGGACTGAAGGGAATGTATAAGAGAGAAACATTTTTAAAAGTTTTATCTATTGACTTCATTTTTCCTGCCGGTTGTGAGTGCCCAGGCTTACCTAAGCTCCTGGTACTTAATGAAGCTCAAGAAGTGTTAATCATTTAAAAATTAGAGAAAATCAACAACACAAATGACCATCAACAGGCAAATGAATTGTGTCCTATCTATGCAATGGAATACTAGTCTGCAGTAAAATGAAATACGCCATGTGAATGAGTCTCAGAACCCATTATGCTGAGCAAAAGAAGCTAGACTTCAAACAGGACATACGGTATGATCTCATTTATACAGGCTTCTAGAACAAGCAAAACTCATTCAAAGTGTCAGCAAATGGAACCTTTGGGTCCTGGGGTGGGAGTAAGGGGGACTCTACCACAGTGGAGCACAAAGGAAACTTCTAGGGAGAGGAAAGTGTTCTGTATCTTGTTTGGGGTGTTAGTTACAAAAGTCAGTAAACTTTATACTTGAAGTATGTGCATTTTATGGTATGTAAATCATGCCTCAATAAAGTTAATTAAAACAGAAGTTAAAGGACAAAAAAGAATCATTGTTATTGGACCTTGGCCCAACTCACAGAGGTTTGTCTTTTGAGAGCCATTGGAATGAGAGGGTGACAGTGCCAGCCTCCCAGTGACAGGTGTGCACTGGCCACCCACACCCTCTCTTGCCTGACGAGGATCCTTACACTCGCTGGTGTGGTAGGTCAGTTCTCCCTGACAATCACACAGACAGGCAGGCATGACAGTCACACAGACAGGCCTGCACAGTATCCCAGTTACACAGACAAATTTCCACAGAGCTGCCTTAACATTGAGCAAATAGTTAAACCTAGGGAAATCAGTGCCCAGACATCAAAGCTAAAATTGAAACATGGTCAGTAGGAGCATTGCATGGGCTTCTTCCTAACCTAAAGCAAGCCAAAATAATAGAGAAAGTCTTACATTCCTAGTGCCAGCACCCGTCTCGGGTCGATGAAATTTGAGACCACTCAAGGTAACCGAGGCAGCTGTTTGAATAGATTCATTGGAGAGCCTAAGGCAGTTCTCTGGACCAAGCGGTAAAGGAGATAACATAGAAATAATCACTCGGGTACCATAGTAGACAGGGCTTGAAAGTAATAGGGACCTTTTCATTGGACTTAGCAAGCATTTTTTGCCTCTGACCTTCTAGCTGAAACAAAATTAGTTACCAATAGACTTAAGTGAACGCTATACTGCATGTAGGCACATAACCCCAACCTATATAAGCACTAAAAAAATGGCAATACTTTGGGTTGGTACGATGGAATTATCTCTGTCCATCTCCCTGTAACCAGCTACAGCAATAAATTCCCTTCTTTCCTAGTTTGTTTGCTTCTCATTATTGGGCCTTGAGAAAATGCAGCCAGACCCGGCTTGGTTCCGGGAACACTGGGATTGCAGAATTTGGACTGCAGACTCCACTGTGAGAACATAGGAAAGAAAAGAGAAGCAAACTGGTCTCTTATGAGACTCTTCCACTGACTCAGCACTCCCAATTCTGGGACCATAAAGGGCAGAGGCTGGGAAATCTGCAGCCTTCCTGGTCTGATTTCAGGAACACAAGTTCTCCTGACCCCAGACACCATGCCCTGCCTTCCTGACACCTGCAATGTTTTCATAGGGGACCAAACCTTATATTCCCTCAATTAGAAATGAGATGTAAACATACATCCCCTCTAGGAGAGGAAACAGAGACATACACCGAAGTGTAAATGAGCAATATTATTCTTTTTTCAGAGCAGGTTTGGAAGATTGAAGGAGATGGGAGCACAAGAGAGAGTGGGAGCACCCAGGCCCTAGAAGCTCTGCACAAGAGAGTGCTATAAATGCATGGAAAGAAAAGCAAGAGCCACGAATAAAAACTTTACGGGTTTCACAGTTCTACCAAGGGTCACCTGTGCTAATTTGCGTTGACCTGAAACCATTTTGCCTGACCAATCCTGGATTGAGAGCATATGGATGGAATAGAGAAGCCAGGAATTCAATTAGAGCTGCTGGGGAGGTGGTAGTCATTCCTTACTCATTCATTCATTCAACAGATTTATAATGAGTGCCTACTACGTTCCAAGCTCTGTGCTAGTAGGAAAAGAAAACAGAACCTTACCCTTTCCAAAGAGCTTGCTATTCACCCTCCCTTAGTCATGTACTCGTGGGGTTGTGCCCTATCTTGTCATTTTTAGCAACTGTAACTCCTTCCTAATTGTTCATTTATTCCTCTTTCTGGCCATGCCTCCTATCTTTCCAGCTCATTTCTTTAGCACTAACTCCAACAATCTTTTGACTCTAGGACCTCTTATCTATTATTCTGTTACTCTGCCACTGCCCATCATCTACTTTATGTCCTCTCTTCCCTACGTAATCAGCTTAAATTTATGGTTACTCACCCCCTTGCACACATCCTTAACTCCTTTATCCCTTTTTTGCTTCATTGTCCTCACTTGACTAAACCCACAACCCTGGTTAGATCCAACTCTCAGTTCAGCTGAATGTAACTGGAGAGAACGATGTGGCCCTGTTGATGATCTTACTTTAATTTTGTGACGTGAACTGCAAATAAACCTTAATCCTATCTGGGAACAGTATAATAGTCTTTATTCAACTCACTCTCCCAAATAAATCTTTCATACCTGTCTTCTCTTTAATCTTGTCTTCGCTCTTACCTTACTTTCACTGAGGAAATCCGAACAACCAGAAAGAACATTCTCTGCACCTCCACCATCACCAGTATCTATGCTAAGGCTTCTGCCTGTCTCTCTTTGATGCAGATGAACTTTTTAAGTTTCTATCAAGAGCCAGTACTTCAACCTGTGCACTAATTCCATCCCCTCTCACCTACTCATGGGCATTTTCTCAGTAGCAATTCTTCCTTCAATCTCCTCTACAACATTGATTCTACAGTCTCTACTGAAGTTATTTCCAACTGCTGAACACACATACCATTTCTCATATTCTAAAACACCTACTCTTGACATGCTGTCCTACAACTTACTACCTAATTTCTTGCTCTCTATTCAAGTAAATTTTCTCAAAAGAATTGTCTATACCCACTATCTTCAATTTCTCTCCTCCCACGCTCTTTTAGAGCAACTCCAGTGGAGTTTTCATTTCCATCACTCAACCAAACCACTCATGTTAATATCACCAGTGAACTCTGCATGGTGACATCCTATGGTCAAATTCAAGTTTTCATTTTATTTGTCAGAAGCATTTCTTAGGGTTGCTCACTCTCTCCTCCATGAAATAATCTCTACATTTTCCTTTAAGACATAAAAGTTTCTTGGCTGGGCATGATGTCTCAGGCCTATAATGCCAGCACTTTGGGAGGCCAAGGCAGGCGGATCACCTGAGGCTGGGAGTTCGAGACCAGCCGGACCAACATGGAGAAACCCTGTCTCCACTAAAAATACAAAATTAGCCGGACGTGGTGATGCATGCCTGTAATCCCAGCTACTCAGGAGGCTGAGTCAGGAGACTCACTTGACCCACAGAGGCAGAGGTTGCAGTGAGCCAAGATCATGCCATTGCACTGCAGCCGGGGCAACAAGAGCAAAACTCCGTCTCAAAAAAAAAAAAAAAAGACATAACAGTTTCTTGATAGTCTTCCTATCTTACTGGTTACTCTTAGTTCACTCTGCTCATCCCTTCTCTTTTCCTCACCTCTTAATGTTGCAGTGCCCCAGGGTTCTAGCCTTTGTCATCTTTTCCATTCTTACATACTTTCTTGGTGATGTTACCTAGTCTCATGGTTTTAAATTCCATGATTTTCAAATTTCTACTTCTGGTAATCTCAGAAGGAGAAAAGAGAGGAAAGGGCAGAAATAATATTTGAAGAATTATTGCCTGGTAAGTCTCCAAATTTGATGAAAGACATGAATTTACAAATTCAAGAAGCTTGATAAACAAAGAAGTGGGGTAGACTCAAAGAGACCCACAGTGATGCACATTATAATCAGAAGACAAAGAGAAAATCTTAAAAGCAGCAAGAGAGAAGTGACTAATTACATAGAAGGGCTCTCAATGAGATTTCAGCAAGCCAGGCATGGTGGTGTGCACCTATAGTCCCAGCTATTCAGGAGGCTGAAGCAGAAAAACGGCTTGAGCCCAGGGGGTTCAAGTACAACCTAGGCAACATAACAAAACCCATCTCTAAAAAAAAATTTCAGCTGATTTCTCATCAGAAATCTAGAAGGCCAGAAGTCAGTGGTTTGATATATTCAAAGTACTTAAAGAAAAAAAAAAACCTATCAACTGAGAATTCAATATTCAGCAAAACTATTCTTAAAAATAAGAGCGAAATTACAATATTCTCAGATAAACAAAAGCTGAGTTTATTACCACTAGACCTTCCCTGCAAGTAATCCTTAAGGGAGTCCCTTCAGGGTGAAATGAAAGAAAATTAGACAGTAACTGGAAGCCACATGAAGAAATAAGGATCTCCAGTAATGGTAAATACAGAGGCTATTATAAAAGTTAGTATTATTGTAATTTTGGTTCATAACTACATTTTTAATTTTCTCTGTGATTCAAAGACGAATGCGTAAAAATGAATTATTAATATACATTATTGGGGACACAATTTGTAAAGACTTAATCTGTGACACTAATAACAGAAAGAGAAGACTGGGCACTATGAAAGCAAAGTTTTTATGTTACTGAACTTAAATTGGTAAAAATTCAAATTAGACTGTTACAGCTTTCATGTATTCAATGTAATCCCTGAAGTGAGAACAAAGAAAATATCTATTGCATTAACACAATAGAAAATATCAGTTAAATTCATTAAAAAGAAAATGTATTTTAAAGTAAAAATAGACTTTTAACCCAAAAAGGTTATAAGGGGCAGACAGCATTGTATATTAATAAGAGGTTCAATACAGCAAGAAGATATAACAATTATACAGATTTACAGACTGCTATGGTTTGAATGTGTCCCTTCCAAAGAAAATGACAAGGGAATCATATTCATTAGGGTTCTCCAGAGAAGCATAACCAACAGGAGATATATATGAGAGAAGATTTTTAGGGGAATTGGCTCATACAATTATGGAGGCTGAGGAAGTCCCATACACTCCCTTGATATTCCAGAGAGTGGCCCAGTCCAAGCCTGAAAGTTTCAGAACCAGGAAAGCTGATGATATAACTCTCGGTCTTAGGGCAAAGCCCTGAGAACTCAAAGGGCTGCTGGTGTAAGTCCTGGGGTCCTAAGGCAAGAAAGCCTGGAGTTCTGATGTCCAGAGGCAGGAAAAGAGGAGCATTATAGCCAGAAGACAGAGAGCTAGAATGCTCCCTTCTTCTGCCTTTTTGTTTCATCTGGGCCCCGAGCCATTTGAATGGTGCCTGCCCACATTGGGGAGGATCTTTTTCACTCATTCCACCAACTTGCACACAAATATCCTCTGGAAATGGCTTTATAGACACATCAAAAAGTATACCTTATCAGTTCTCTAGGTATTCCTTAATTCAGTCAAGTCCACATTCAAAACTAATCATCACAGGAATCAAAAAGTTTCACTACAAAAAAAGCAACTAAACACAAAGGTGGTAATGGAGGAAATGAGGAAAGTAATACTACAGGGCATATGGAAAACAAATAGCAAAATGGCAGAAGTAAGTCCCTTCTTATCAGTAATTACCTTAAATATAAATGAATTAAATCTTCCAATCAAAAGAAAGAAAAATGGATTTTTAAAAAACCTACATGATCCAACTATGAGACTCACTTTAGATTCAGATACAAGTAGGTTGAAAGTGAAAGGATGGAAAAAATTATTCCATGTAAATAGTAACCAAAAAGAGAAGTGATGTGGCCATACTAATATTAGAAAAATATAGACTTTAATCCTAAAAGGTCACAAGAGACAGAAAAGAACATTATATTTTAATAAAAGACTCAATAAAGAAAAAAGATGTGACAATTATAAAGATTTACAGACTGCTATGATTTGAATCTCTCCCCTCCAAAATTCAGGTGTTGAAATTAATGGTGAATGTGATTAGGTCATAAGGGCTCTTCCTTTGGCAATTGTGATTAAAGTCCACATAAAAAAGTGTTATTTTCATGCAATGTTCCACTTGCTTGCCCTTCCACTATCTGCCATGTGAGAACACAGCATTTCTCCCCTCAGGAGGTTACAGCAACAAGGTGCCATCTTGGAAGCAGAGAGCAGCCCTCACCACAAAACCAAACTTGCTGGCACCTTGATCTTGTGCTTCTCAGGCTCCAGAACTGTGAAAAAATTAATTTCTCTTGTTTATAAATCACCAGTCTCAGGTATTTTGTTATAGCAACACAAATCAACCTAATAAAAGACTCTCAAAATATATGAAGCCAAAACTGATGGAATTGAAGGGAGAAATGGACACTTTGATACCACATTTTCAATAATGGATAGATTAGTCAGACGGAAGATAAGTAAGGAAATAGGGGACTTGAAAGACACAATAAGCCAACTAGACCCAACAGACATGTACAGAAACTCCATTCAACAATACAATGCACATTCTTCTCAAGGGCACAAGTAACTTTCTCCAGGATACACTCCGTTAGGCCACAAAACAAGTCTCAACAGATTTTAAAAGATTGGTGTCATACAAAGTATCTTCTCCAACCATAACAAGATGAAGTCAGAAATCAATAACAGAAGAAAAACTGGAAAATTCACTAACATGTGAAAATAAACAGCACACTCTTAAACAACCAGTGGGTCAAAGAAAAACATCACAAGGGAAATTAGAAAATATTTAAAGATGAATGAAAATGAAAACACAGCATATCAAAACTTACACTTGTTTTTTGTTGTTGTTGTTGTTGTTTGCATAAAACAACACAAATTTATTCTTTCACAGCTCTGGAGACTAGAAATCAAAAATCAAGGTATTGGCAGGGTCATGCTCTCTTTGAAGGCTCTAAAAGAGAATCTTTCCTTGACTCTTCTAGCTTCTGGTGATTGACTGGCAGTCCTTGGCTTGTAGATGCACATTCCAGTCACATGGTCACCTTCTCCCTGCATGTCTTCACACTCTCTTCTCTCTATGCATGTCTGTCTCTGTGTCCGAATTTGCTCTATGTCTTTATATATCTCTTCTCCTCTTAATATAAAATCCCTGCATACTGAAGCTTTTTCTTTGCTGTCCACTATCGTATTCAACATTAGTCTTGTATTTCCACCTAATTATTATTAAATCAGGTGCAGATTTAATTTCTCTTCAGGTCCAGAACCTATTCTTTGCACAGGAACCATCAAATATGTCATTCCCGGCTAATTTTATATCTTCCAGTTTCAGCAGGCTGTGCAAGCATGATGCCAGTGTCTGTTCAGTTTCTGGGGAGGCCTTGGGGAGATTTTACTCATGGTAGAAGGCAAAGGGGGGAGGAGGCACATCACAAGGCCAGAGAAGGAGCAAGAGAGAGCCAAAACATATGTACATTTATAAATGGTTAAAATGATAAATACTATGTTTTGTATATTTTACCACACACAAACAAACTGTAAGTCAGATTGGCCAAAATGGCCTAGTACCATGGCTTGCTAAAAAACAGAACTTTACGCCCAGGAAATCTGGAGGATGGGTGTGTATTTTGCCTTTTCTCTATCCTCAAGCCTGTTCCTGCCCATTATCTCCAAGAAGTCTGGGTTCAGATGGACACTGACTTTGGAGAGAATCAGTGTTCATTCACTAACCATTCAGGGTGGTATGACTCCTTGGGAACCTCAAAGATGAATGGCGTAATCTGAGCCTAAAGATGGAAGAAAGTGCATGTGAAAGAGGACCTGGGTCAGAAAGAATTGCTTAGGTTTCTCTTCTCTTTCTGACTTTCATTTCTGAACACTGCTAGCAGTGAGGCTCTGAATGGAGAGGGGTAAATGGTCATGTAAATTGGAAATGTAGGGTGAAGAATGATCCATTTACAATCTCGTGGAGATCCAGAGAGCACCTAGAGGGCTTTGAGAGGAAGGAGAGTGGTGAGTAGCTCGTTGGTATACCTGACAGATGAGTAGCTAGATGATTGATGATTGCTGCATCATGGTGGACAGCTGGCTGTGCAGATCCAAATGTATTTCTGGTGTCACATTGTCTCTGACACAGTTTGGATATCTCATGTTGAATTGTAGTCCCCAGTGCTGGAGATGGGGTCTGGTGGGAGGTATTTGCATCATGTGGGGAGATCCCTCATGAATGGGTTGGGCCATTCATGGTGATGAGTAGAGGGTCTCCCTCTCAAAGATCGCTTAAGAAAGGACTCAGAGGCAGCTCATGACTTGGTGTGAAGTCAAGAATGTGCCAAAGGCCCTGGATAAGGCAGTTTTATGCTTGTTTCTTTATGACTAACCTGTTTTTGAGCACCGTTTCAATGTTTTGGGTCTTCCCTGCCTTTGGAGAGTTAATGGGAGGCAAAACCCCTAGTCTACTAAAGAGGCCAAAGGGTTGAATTGCTTGAGTTCTCAACCTCACTTGCAGACAGGCATGGGCATGAGGCAAACCAGACATGCCACCACATTCCTTTAAAGAAGAGGGATTGCTGCACACCAGGGAAGGGGCAGCAGCTAGACAATGCCTTGGGTCCTACGACTCCTCCTGCATAGGCAGCAGAGGCAGCCACAGCAGTAGATGGGTCTTTACTGGATGGGTTCTGTGGCATGATTTCGGCTGTGATCTGTTATCCTCGTCCCTGATCTTGTCTAGACCCTCGTTTGATGGTCTTACCAGTAAATCTGTGAGATCCCAACAGTCTTCCAGGAATTTCCTTCTCAGCTTAAATCAGCCAGTTATCCATTTCTGTTGCTTAGAGCACACTGCAGACTGACACAGAGAACAAAGAGATGTGATCAGCAATTCAGACCCTCAGGAGGCCCAGGTGATTAGAGTTTTGGAGAATAAAAAGGTCCAAATTCCTTAGCTTGGCAAATAAGGGCCTTTGTGCTTGTCAGCACCACCCTCTCCTCTACCCAATCCATATTTCTCCTGTCATCCTGAAATTACTACAGGTTACCACAGCTGCTCCTTCAGCTTGAAGACACTTTCCCATTCCTGCATCTCATCTGGGGAATGCCTGTCACTCAGTCTAAAGGTATCCTTCTCCATAAAGCCTACTGCCAAGTGGAGCTGACCCCCACACTCCCTACCTGCCTTTTCCAGGTATATTCTGCATGGACGTTCATCCATAGCACAGTAACTCTAGAGTGCTAGTGTTTATTAGTCTCCTTCCTAAACTGTGAGCTCCCCAAGAGCAGGAACTACACATTACCATCTCCTCAACTCCATTTCAACCAAGACTGAAGTCAAGGCATTACTGGGAAATAGCCAGGTGCCAAGGAGCAGCTCCCATGCTGCATTCCAGCTACACCAGGGTTTGTGTATGTCCCCTAGAAATAAGTGGAAGGAAAGAGGAGGAAAGGGCAGGCCAAAGTCCCTTTTATTCTCCTGTTAAATCTGTTAGATGAGATCTCAAAGAATAGCGATCCAGAAAGGCTCTGTGGAACCTGTGATTTGTTTTTGTCCAGCACAAAAAGTTATGCTGTGAATGCTCTAAGGAAGTTTATGGCCAAGTGCACTCGAGATTCATTCTTTAAGGCTCTTAACCTCAGCCCCTAATTGCCAACAACTGCTACTGACCCTGGGTATTCATCTTCCCAAGAACTACACATTTTAATAGGGAACTTAAACTATAAATTGGTTAAATTTTTGTAGAGAAGAGACGCTGAGGGCTAAGGGCTTTGGTGGAGGCTGTACCTCCTCACTTCCCTGCCCCTGCTGGGAAATTGTGTACACCTAAGGACATTTCTAGCCATTCAAAGGTAAACTCTGCCTCTCTCCACATTTTAACCATTTTTGATTGAAAGATGTGCAATAAGCAACACAGCTTGATTCTTTCCATCCTTTGGACTGATTCTTTGTCCTTTCTTCTAGATGAGGCTGACATCTGGGGGCTCACAATTCTAAGAGCTGACTACAGTAAAATGATCTAAAACATAAATGCAAGGAGTGATGCAAAATTCCCAGTCTACTATTATCTCTCTTTCTGTGTCATTTCTGATCACAGAAAGAAGTTAACTAATGGTGATTGTGCAAACTGGTTACAAATAAGAAGAGAAGCAAAATCCCGATGCAGTTTTTAAGAGGTGGGTGGAGGGAGCTGAAGTGACTGCATTTCCGTAGACTCATTTCCAAAGTGGCGTACGGGATAGAATCACTTCCCCAGGAAGGAGAGGTGAACAGTTAACATTTTAGTGCCTACTCCAGGCCAAGCTTAGTTAGCCTTTTAAACAGGTTCTTTCTCTACAACAATCCTCTTTAATGTAAATACCATTTTTTTCCTTTCTACGAATGCAGAAACTGAGACACAGGAGCCATTAAAAGCCCCCTGTCCAACGTCACACAACCAGCCCCAACTGGCTGCAGAGTCCAATGTGTTCACTGCATCATCCTGAATGCTGGAGTGACTGGGGCACTGAAGAGGCACCAAACGTTTTCAAGTGGTGTGTTTACGGGAGGAGTTTTGTCTGAAGCAATATAACTGATGCCACCACCTGTTTAACAACTTTAACCAAACTTTAAAAACAAACACAGAGTGTTAAGGAGCTGGTGAGTCCACAGGAAACTTGTGAATTAGGCAACATATATCTTTGACGTGTTCTTTTTGTAAATGTATACGTTGTTTCCCTGGCTTGAGGTCCCTATTCTTCCTCTGCAAGATGCTGTGCACTCAGCATTTCCCCAGCCTGAATTGCCCTGAAGAGATACTCACAGAATTCACTGTGATCAGAATACGTTGCCGTATTATTTGCCTTAGCAAAAACCTGGAATTAACTTAAATGGTCTTCAGTGGGGAACACAATCAGTACATTCTGGAATATTATGAAGACATTAATAGGAATATGGTAGATCTGATTAAGTAAATATGGAAAGAATTGCGAGAGTTATTATTATGGAGAAAACAGAGGAGTGGAACAAATGGATAATATGATGCTGGTGATGCAAGTTAAAAAGTATATATGTAGGTACACCTATATGATGGGTTATTTATAATTTTTTAAAAAATAGAATAGTACACCAGAATTTCAGCAGTAGCTGCCTTTGAGTTAAGGTGGGAAGAATGTCTTTTAAAAAATAATCTTGTTATCACTTTATTATAAGAGCTGTAATTCTTATATCATATTTACATCACCCTTGCCCTGTCCTGAGCTTTTTATGAATTTTAATGTATTTAGGTCGGATATGGTGCCTCATGCCTGTTATGCCAGCATTTTGGGAAGTCAAAGCAGGAGGATCGCTTGAAGCCAGGAGTTTGAGACCAACCTGGACAACAAAGTGAGATGCTGTCTCTACAAAACTCTTTTTAAAAAATTATCTGGGCGCAATAGTGCCCATCTGTAATCCCAGCTACTCAGGAGGCTGAGGCAGGAGGATTTCTTAAGCCCAGGAGTCTCGAGACTACAGTGAGCTATTATCATCTCACTGCACACCAGTGTGGGCAACAGAGTGAGACCCTGTCTCTAAAAAAATAAATTTTAAAAAATGTATTTAATCCTCATGACAACACTACAAAATTGGTACCATTGTTATCTCCATTTTGCAGATGAGGAAATCTGGGTACAGGGAAGTTAGATAACTTGTCCAAGGTCTTACAGCTTTAAGGAACAGGGTAGGGATTTGAACTCAGGCATTCAGGCCCATAACCACTACACAATACTGCTTACTAGAATAGCATAATACAGTTGGGTATCCCATGCCTGAAATGGTTGAGACCAAAAGTGTCTCAGATTTCAGATAGTTTCAGATAGTTTTGGATTTTGGAATATTTGCATATACGTAACAAGATATCATGGGGAGGGGACCCAAGTCTAAACACGAAATTCATTTATATTTTGTATACTCTTTATACACATAGCGTTAAGATAATTGTACACAATCGTTTTAATAATTTGGTTCATGAAACGAAGTTTGTGCACATCAGAAAGCATAGCTGCCACTATCTCAGCCACCCATGTGGACAACCTGTGGTTGTCTGGCATCACCATCCTCCTGACTGAATTTATATGCTACGGATAAGCAGTCCTTTTCCAACACTACTCGCACATAAGTACTTGGGAGTAAAAAATATTACATCATTAATAGAGTGAAAAAAATAATGTGTTCATGGTAATGAGGCAGCACAATGGCATCATCAGATACCTGGATCTGCTGCAAAACAACAGCCACAACAAACAATGGCAGGTTTTCAGTCTCCATTTACAATGCTGTGCTTCAGTTGAAGGATTACTGTATGGTGTATTTTACTCTTTAGGTGACGGAAACATCAGAAACAGTTGAGGCACCAGGCAGTGGGTCCTTGAGGGATGAAGAGGCATTCTGCTAGATGGCTTTTTAAAATGTTTCCTCCAGAGTCATCTGCCTCATTAGCAATGGTTTTTGTCTTAGAAGTCTGTCTTTGATTTTATAAACAGACTGTACGAGTTGAAGAGGAAAGAAACACGAAAAGTGGCTCAACAGTCAAAGATAGGCTTATTTTGGAGAATAAACCTGTGAAGGGCTTCTGGCTGATTTTGGTCAGGAGTACTCTCTCTTACAGACTAATAGTATTTATTGGTTTTAGGGTGAGAGAGTTTATTACAGGTTTGGAATGTTTCTGTGTTGGGGAGAAGTTTATGGCAGGGTTGGAATGTCTCTGGTCAGAGGGGAGGTTATCTTGGGGCTGACATATCTCTGGCCAGAGGTGAGGTGATCTTGGGGCTGGCATGTCTCTGGTTGGGAAGGGGTTTACTTTACGGTTTTTGAATGTTTCTGGTTGGAGATGTTGTTTGTGGTTTATGGTCATGCTGACCTTAGCCATCAGGCTGATGCCCTTTGGATTTAGGCAGGTTTTGATCAAAGTGAACTTTAAGATAGCAGTGCTTATCCAAGATGGTGATGCTCCTGCTCTGCCACAGACATGATTTTTGTTCTGTTTTACTGTTCTAGTCTTTCAATAAGCCCATCACATATTTTCACCACATCACCTATAAGCACTTTTTTTGCAGTATTAACATCATCTTCATCATCAATATTATCACGATCCCCTTGTTTCAGAACTATTTTGGCTACTTCACCATTGGTCAGTGAATGAACAACTGGAGTCTCCTCATTGATGTCAAACATTTCTTTGATATCCACTTCTTCCAGCTTACTGACAGACTCTAAAGGTACATATCTCTGCATATACGAGATCAAACATTATTTTATTCTCACTTGACTTGCAGACTCCTTCAAAGTCATTGCCTTGTTCATTGTCATCCCTGAACACAGTCACAGGCCAGTGGTTATGCCAGGCGGCACAACTGTGTTTTTAGTCACTGTGTTCCAAGCATTGGCAACAGCATACATGGTGTCTTTCATGCTAAACTTCTTTTGAAAACCGTCACATCCACACTTCTGTTCGCTGCTGCTAGGATGCTATTCAAGAACGTGTTTTTATATTTACTCTTTATTTTCCCAAGAATATCCTGGTCACATGGCTGAATTAATGAGGTCACATTTGGGGGAAAGTATATTACATGAACATTATTTTTGATGAGAATTTCAACTAGCGGACAAGCAGAACAGTTGTCAAGATACAACAAAATCTTGCAGTCATCCAATCTCGTTTTCCTGCGGTGAGCACAAGCCACTGATACAAAATGTTGTGAAAACTATTGGAAAAGATGTCCCTAGTGATCCACGCTTTTTTGTTAACATAGTAATGAAGTGGTAAGAAATTCACCCCTTGAAAACAGTGAGTACGCAAGATTTTTCTATCACAGCAACTTTACACTTATGCAACCCTGCTGCATTTACACATTCCAGCACGGTTCTGCCCTTGGCATCCTTAATTCCTGCAAGGATTGTCTCATCAGCTGTAGTCAGTCTTTCTGGGGCAGTAATGCCAACGCATTGATGTTTTATCAGCATTGTATAATAGATTTGTTCTGACATCAGAGTTTCATCAGGCATGACCTTGACCTTGGCAAACTCATCAATGAATTTCTCTCCTGCTTTGTGATCAGCAGATGCTTTGTCACCACAAACTTTAAAAATTAATGCCATGTCTTTTCTTAGATTTCTGAAACCAGCCTGTTGAATATTCACAGTTCCCCTCAATTTGCAGTTCATTGTGATAGATCTTTGCTGTTTTATGATCAGCATACCTTTTACAGGCATGTGTTCACTGTGATGCTGATGAATCCAATCTTTCAATACATGATCAAGATCTTCATTTTTAGCTTTATGCAGTGTTTTTCAATATTTCATTAAGTTCTGTTGATCACTACAGAGCTTCAACAGTTTATTCTTCTGTGTCTTCGGGTCTTATATGGTGGTCATTCCAACACTATACTCTTTTGTAAGACGTTTCACACTTACACTGCTGTCCAGGTTCTCCAACAGCTTGATTTTCTGTGTTATAGATAAATATAAATGCTTCCTCTTATTCTTATCACTGGGTTACCCATAGGGGTATCTGTGTGGTTTTCAATACTGCAATTATCTTTACACCACAGAGCAGAGGTGAATGAAAAAAACAGAGCAATGCACATAGGTCTTGGCCCCACATGGGGATTTATGGGAACCTGCTGTTGCTGTGTCCAGCCTCCAGTGCCATTTTATTTTCCTTTGTGGATGTCCTTCTGTCAGGGAATTTAGGCAGGCATGGAAAATATACATTGCAGCTGAAGGGGGCTGAAAGGTCTTTCTTTCTTCCCTTGGGAATGCCACTTAAATTGTGTGTTGTGTGCCTGGATTTTCACTGTGACCTGACACACGAGGTCAGGTATGAAATTTTCCACTTGTGTTATGTCAGTGGCTCAAAAGTTTTGGATTTTGGAGCATTTTGGATTTGGAGTTTGGGGATTAGGGATTTTTAGCCAGTACATGCATGTAGATTACAACAGAAAAATTGATAAGATACTGATATCTAAAAAGGAGGAGTCTGCTGCCTTACTCTCCCTCTCCAGAGGCAATCACTTCCAAACTCTTCTGTTTCTTTTGGTTCATTACCTCTTTCTCTTATGTAGGTTTATGCTGCTATTTTTGATTTACCTATTTTAGAGCAGAATCTTCCATTACAAGCATGACTTCTTGGTATGGAAGATGAGGCATAGCTCTCTTCTACTGACACTTCTTATTTCTCCCACTCCTGCTCTCCCAACACTTAGTGAATGATTCGTAAATTTATAGGTAGTGCTTAAATCTTCATGACTATATATATATACACAACTGAGCCCAGTCATCTACCGTAATTGTCTTTCCTTTCTGGTATGACTTTTTTAAAATTAATACTTGGCTTTTTTCCACATTGTTTTCATTTTCTATGAATTCATCCTTAAGTTTTTCCAAAAGTCCCATAAAATGTTTAATTAATAGACATTCATTTTCAAATAATCAGACATACTCGGTACTCTCATAATTCCATTTTTCTTAGAGAACTCCCTCCTGAAATTTTCAATCAAATAATTTTCTATACTGCTTGAATTTTTGTATCATATGCTTATATTGCCTTAAAAATACTAAATAAAGGTTTAAAGCAACTTCATTGAGATATGATTGACATACAATAGACTGCACATATTTAAAGTGTGCAATTTGAGATGTTTTGACATATATATACACCTGTGATATAATCACCACAATCAAGATACCCATTACTCCAAAATGTTTCCTTGGGC
>NW_012102587.1:6769877-6772540 GCF_000951045.1 Mandrillus leucophaeus
TTCTCTCAGACTTGGCTTGCTTTTGTTTGTTTCTTTGTTTTTTGTGAGATGGAGTCTTGTGATTCTCCCACCTCAGCCTCCTGAGTAGATGGCATTACAGGGGCACATCACCACATCCAGATAATTTTTAATAGAGATGGGGTTTTGCCATGTTGCCCAGGCTGGTCTTGAACTCTTGGTCTCAAGTAATCCATCAGCCTTAGTATCCCAAAGTGCTGGTATTACAGCCATGCACCACCATGTCCGGCCCTTGATTTGTTTTTTCATTCTCTTGATATTGTTAAAAGAGAAAAAAGTTGAAAGGAAAAACTATGTGGTTGTCTCAGATGCAACAAAAAACATGCGACATAATCCAACATCAATTACTCATAAAGGCTCTCAACAAACCTGTAACAGAAAGGAATTTTTTAACCTGATAAAAGATATTATAAAAGTACTTAAATTAAATATGACATTTAATGATGAAAGACTGAAAGATTTCCTCCTATTATAAGGCAAAATAAATAAATAAAATAATCTCAGTTGGAAAGAAAAAACTAATTCTGTCTTTATTCACAAGCAATATAATCATCTACATAGAAAGTTCCGTGGAATCTACACAAATGCTTCTAAGACTAAAGAGAAGTTTAGTAAGGGTGCAGAATACAAAAGAATACAGAAAACTCAATTTTCTATATGCTAGTAATAAGCAATCACTAAAATTGTTTAAAATTATACAATGCGCAGCAGTACCATAAGTATGAAATACTTAGGGATAAGTCTGAGAAGAGATGTATAAAGCCTATAGACAAAAATCAATAAAATATTTTTGAAAGAAATAAAATAAGACTTAAGTAAGCAGAAAGGTATACCATCATCAAGGATCACAAAAACTCAGCGTCGTTGTTATTTCTTCTCAGACTGATTTGTAGATTCATTGCAATCTCAAACAAAATTGATAAGCAAATTCTTAAATTTATATGGAAAAGTCAAGGGCCTAGAGTAGCCAAAATAAACTTGAAATGAAGAATCAAGTTGGAGGACTTACACTTACTGACTTTAAGACTGATTTTAAAGCTAATCAAGCTAATCAAGACATTGCAGTATTTGTAATTTGGTAAAGTGTTCACGTTTTTCTCATTCTACTTTGAGTTTTTACTTTTTTATTATTTAGTTTTGAGAGTTGTTTACATATCATAGACAGAAGTCCTTTATCAGCTATGTGATATCCAAATATTTTCTTTCAGTGTATGATGTGTATTTTCACTCTCTTAAGAGTGGCTTTTGATGAGCACGTGTTCTTAATTTTGAAATTCAATTTACTTATTTATTTTTCTTTGATGTGTCATGCTTTTGGTGTTCTATTTTTAAATTATTTGACTAACCTAAGGTGACAAAGATTTTCTCCTATGGTTTCTTCTAGAAGTTTTATAGCTTTAGATTTCCAATTAAGGTCTATGATCCATTTGGAGAAATTGAGAAGTCTGGGGCGCTTTCTAGGGATTCTGACCTAAGACCCAGGCAATCTTTAAGGCCACTGAGCTTGACTAACTTTTGATAGTGGTGTGTAGACCACAGTGTGTTCAGTTGCAAGTATCAGAACACCCATCTTAAATTGGCTTACACCATAGGGGAGCCATTGGTGCATCAATTGCAAGTTCAAAGTGAAGGTGGCCTGTAGAGTTGGTTTAGTTCAGTAGCTCAATGATGCCACCAATGTGCAGTCTTTCTGCTGCCAGCTGTATCCTGATTTGGGTTCTTTTGGGGGTTGAAGGTTGCTAAAGCCTCCTTATTGCCTAGAAAGAGTGATGGACTCATATCCAGAAGCCCCCATCATACTCCAACTTGGACCACGTGTCCCACCCTGAGTGTTTATCTGTGACCAGGGGTGGTAAAGAGATTGTCATGGTTACTGTAGGTGTGAGCCACATGCCTCACTGCCAGAAGCAAGGGAAAGCAGCTTTTCCCAAAGCACATGGACAATGCAGGCAAGGTGGGTACGCTGAAGGGTCAATTGCGGGAAGAGTGAAGGGATGTTGAGGAAGCCATCTCAGTGGCTATTACAGGTGGATTTAAGGGCAGAGAAGGGGATGAGTTTAGTGATATATGTGAAATAATTAACAATTTTATAGAAATTACCATTATTTGCAGATTTGTGATTACTTACGTGGAAAGCTCAAAAGAATCAACTGAAGTAATAACAAAAACATAAAGAAAATCCCGTAAGGTGGCTGGTAGCAAAATTAATATGCAACTGTAGCTTTCTTTATAGAAACAACTATCAATTAGAATATATAATAAACATAAGAAAATACCTCATTAAGACTGCAAAGAGATGAAATACCTGGAAATAAATGTAACCAAAAAAAGTTAAGACTCAGCCCAGCATGGTGGTGCATGCCTGTAATCTCAGCACTTTGGGTAGCCAAGGTGGGAGGATCGTTTGAGGTCAGTAGTTTAAGGCCAGCTTGAGCAACATAGTGAGATCCTATTTCTACCAAATAATTTTTTAAAATTAGCTGGGCATGATGGCTTGCCCCAGTAATCCCAGCTACTTTGGAGACTGAGGTGGGGGCATCGCTTGAGTCCAGGAGTTTGAGTCTACAGTGAGCTGTGATTGCACCACTGCCCTCCAGCCTAGGTGACAGAGTGAGACCCTGTCTCTAAAAACAAACGAACAAAAT
>NW_012102587.1:6774055-6794328 GCF_000951045.1 Mandrillus leucophaeus
ACTGATTTGTAGATTCATTGCAATCTCAAACAAAATTGATAAGCAAATTCTTAAATTTATATGGAAAAGTCAAGGGCCTAGAGTAGCCAAAATAAACTTGAAATGAAGAATCAAGTTGGAGGACTTACACTTACTGACTTTAAGACTGATTTTAAAGCTAATCAAGCTAATCAAGACATTGCAGTATTTGTAATTTGGTAAAGTGTTCACGTTTTTCTCATTCTACTTTGAGTTTTTACTTTTTTATTATTTAGTTTTGAGAGTTGTTTACATATCATAGACAGAAGTCCTTTATCAGCTATGTGATATCCAAATATTTTCTTTCAGTGTATGATGTGTATTTTCACTCTCTTAAGAGTGGCTTTTGATGAGCACGTGTTCTTAATTTTGAAATTCAATTTACTTATTTATTTTTCTTTGATGTGTCATGCTTTTGGTGTTCTATTTTTAAATTATTTGACTAACCTAAGGTGACAAAGATTTTCTCCTATGGTTTCTTCTAGAAGTTTTATAGCTTTAGATTTCCAATTAAGGTCTATGATCCATTTGGAGAAATTGAGAAGTCTGGGGCGCTTTCTAGGGATTCTGACCTAAGACCCAGGCAATCTTTAAGGCCACTGAGCTTGACTAACTTTTGATAGTGGTGTGTAGACCACAGTGTGTTCAGTTGCAAGTATCAGAACACCCATCTTAAATTGGCTTACACCATAGGGGAGCCATTGGTGCATCAATTGCAAGTTCAAAGTGAAGGTGGCCTGTAGAGTTGGTTTAGTTCAGTAGCTCAATGATGCCACCAATGTGCAGTCTTTCTGCTGCCAGCTGTATCCTGATTTGGGTTCTTTTGGGGGTTGAAGGTTGCTAAAGCCTCCTTATTGCCTAGAAAGAGTGATGGACTCATATCCAGAAGCCCCCATCATACTCCAACTTGGACCACGTGTCCCACCCTGAGTGTTTATCTGTGACCAGGGGTGGTAAAGAGATTGTCATGGTTACTGTAGGTGTGAGCCACATGCCTCACTGCCAGAAGCAAGGGAAAGCAGCTTTTCCCAAAGCACATGGACAATGCAGGCAAGGTGGGTACGCTGAAGGGTCAATTGCGGGAAGAGTGAAGGGATGTTGAGGAAGCCATCTCAGTGGCTATTACAGGTGGATTTAAGGGCAGAGAAGGGGATGAGTTTAGTGATATATGTGAAATAATTAACAATTTTATAGAAATTACCATTATTTGCAGATTTGTGATTACTTACGTGGAAAGCTCAAAAGAATCAACTGAAGTAATAACAAAAACATAAAGAAAATCCCGTAAGGTGGCTGGTAGCAAAATTAATATGCAACTGTAGCTTTCTTTATAGAAACAACTATCAATTAGAATATATAATAAACATAAGAAAATACCTCATTAAGACTGCAAAGAGATGAAATACCTGGAAATAAATGTAACCAAAAAAAGTTAAGACTCAGCCCAGCATGGTGGTGCATGCCTGTAATCTCAGCACTTTGGGTAGCCAAGGTGGGAGGATCGTTTGAGGTCAGTAGTTTAAGGCCAGCTTGAGCAACATAGTGAGATCCTATTTCTACCAAATAATTTTTTAAAATTAGCTGGGCATGATGGCTTGCCCCAGTAATCCCAGCTACTTTGGAGACTGAGGTGGGGGCATCGCTTGAGTCCAGGAGTTTGAGTCTACAGTGAGCTGTGATTGCACCACTGCCCTCCAGCCTAGGTGACAGAGTGAGACCCTGTCTCTAAAAACAAACGAACAAAATGTTAAGACTCCATGTGTAAAAAACAACTTGTAAATTCTACTGAAGTATATTTTTAAGAGACATGAATAAATGTCTTTGATAATGATATTCAATGTTATAACAACACCAATTGTCCCTAAATGAATCTATAAATTGAATGCAAGCTCAATAAAAACACTAACAGAATTTTTTTGAGAGAAGAAAATTAGATACAACTTTTTTCTAAAACTTATGTGCAAAAAAAAAAGGTAAGAATGAAAAAAATGAAAATGAAGAGTTATGGAGGGGGAACTATCTTACCAGATATTATAAAGTACTATAAAGGTACTGCAACTGAGTTTTCTCTTATCTGCCTATGACTAAGTAACAGCGATGGAAGAGAAGAAAGAGTCCGCAAATACGAAAATAAACATTAAAATTCAAGGTGTGGAATAAAGTAGGCTTTATACCAGAAAAGATAGATTATTTAATAAATTACGTTGGGACAACTGGTTAGGAACTCCTTACCAAAAATTAAATGCTGGTGAGTCAGATATATAGCATTAAAATAAAAAGTGGGAAATACCGGAAGGAAAGGTGGTCTGTTCTAGTTTATTTTTTGCATTCTGGAGTGGGGAAGAATTTTCCAAGCAACACCAAAACATAGAAGCTATCAGTTTGACTACATAAGAGATAGCTGTATGGGAAGAACATCCTGTAAACAAAGTTTTACTTTAAGAGGATAAGACACTAGGTGTGGTGGCTCACACCTTTAATCCCAGCACTTTGGGAGGCCGAGGCAGGTGGATCATGAGGTCAGTAGTTGAAGACCAGCCTGGTCAAGATGGTGAAATCCTGTCTCTACTAAAAATACAAAGATTAGCCAGGTGTGGTGGCAGGCGCCTGTCATCCCAGCTACTCGGGAGGCTGAGACAGAGAATTGCTTGAGCCCGGGAGGTGGAGGTTGAAGTGAGCCGAGATCACACCACTGCACTCCAGCCTGGGTGACAGAGCAAGACTCCGTCTCAAAAAAAAAAGAGAGTAAGACAAAAAAATGGTTAAAACACATTTTGCAAAGGGCTGATGTTCTTAGCATGTTAAGAGTTCACAAACAAATGAAAATACTACTAGGAGAGTGGACAAAGCACATAAACAGGGAGTTTAAAGCATGGGAAGTGGGTTATAAACAAATGATAATGCAAGTTAGAGTTTCATTTTTTTAAATCTGTCAAATTGGAAAGAATTTTTAAAGCATGACAAAACATTACTGGCAAAAGTATCAGGAGAATAGGCATTCTCATGCAAAATTGATGGGAATGTAAATTGCCTCCTCCTTTGAAGAACAATTTGGCCATATCTGTGAATATAGCTGTCTTTTGGTTCAGTGATTCCTCTTCTAAACATTTATTTTACAGGTGTTCTTATATATGTGGTGAAGAATGTTCATGGAGGCAGAGTTTGTAAGGAAAAGACTGGAAAAACCTTGAATGTTTCTTAATAGGAAGCCAGTTAAATAAATTATGATCCATTCATACAACGGAGCCTTTTTATAATCCAGTAATGTTTCTGAAGTATCACCCTATGTATTTTCCATCTTTCTAATTCTCTCTCTCTCTCTCTCTCTCTTTTTTTTTTCCATTTTCTTTCCCTGACCCTGGGCCATCAAGTCTAGTCCGGAAGCCCGGGGCTTGTGCGGAGTGCTTGCTGTCCCGTCAGGGTGGGGGACGGTTGAATCAGCTTAGAATAGGGAAGTCTTTTTCAGTTCTGGTTTCTGGACCTTATAAGGTTCAGAATGAGCACAAACTCTTGAAAGTTCAACACTTCCAGAAATAGAAAGGGGGTGCGTCTCACAACTCCCAAAGCTGGATTTTCATATTTCAAGAACCAAAGTTTGGAGGGCAGGCCTCAGAGTTATTGACAATAAAATGATTAAAGTGATCAACTAAGGGGTGGCCCTTCCTAGTGCTAAAGGAGCAGCCAGCCAGGAGGTGCTGGAAGGAGGGAGTGGTTGAGCAGAGTGAGTGTTTAGAGGTGCATTCCCCTTGCGGTGCACCAAGACAGGAATGTGGGAAATCGGACCAGCCAGGGGCTCTTGTGGTACTTTTCCAGGAAACACCTAGAGAGAGATGAGCCTTCAGCTTAATGTCATGGCTCACCTGGTTAAGCAGCGAAAGGGGACCACATGGGAGAGGCAGGTAGACCTGAGGGCAGATCTCGACATGATGTGGTGAAGGCATGTGGGCTTCTGGGGCACCAAGGAGCTATAAATACACCGGGGACTAGACCCAGGCACTAGGAGAGGCTTGGACTTAGAATAAAAGGACACCGAAGGCAAAATCTTGATGCTGAAAGACTTTGCAATCTCTGAGGTCAACAACAGAGGATGCCAGCACTTTATGGGACCAGTCACATCTCAGTGGATATCAGTGCAGTTGCTTGGGACCAGCAGCTTATCATACTGCAGCAGATGATACCAAAAAAAAGTGTCTAATTTGCATTGCCTGCTTACACAAGAGACACAAGAAACTGATGGCAGTGTGTATTCCCCAGAGAAAAGGCTTAAGGAATAGAAGGTGTGAGAATGTCCAGGCACACTCAGAGTACTATGTGAGCTCCCCAAGAGAAGGGTCCACATTGTCCCCATCAGACTAGGCACTCACCAAGGTTAAGGCCAGTGACTCCCCTATCAGACTAGGGGTTCTGCAAAGGCTGGGAATATGCTTTCCCCAGCACGTGCAGGATCTGAGGGCTTCCTGATTATGCCCACAAGGGCCTTAGGAATGGCCTTATTGAGTCCTGCCCCTCCGACCACTGTTCTGCTCCTCCCCAGACTTCAGCAAACTTGTGTTGAAGAAAACGGGAGATGAGCTGAATGGGAGCTGACAGATGACTGAAGAGGTGGCCCCCAAGTAGACTTCACATGCTTTGTAGAAAGGACAGTCCCAGTTTATGCCTGTCATTGTGCCTGTTATTCCAGTGTGATTATTAGTAGTGTCCTCTTTTACTCTTAAGAGTGACCCTGTTTTGATGGTAAATCATGTGGTGACTATTTCTAGATCTCTGAAAACAGTGTTTCCCTCAGCTCCCAGAAGGGAGAGTCAAGACCCAAATTCCTCAGCTCTCCATCAGCAATCATGGATTTATCATCTCCTGTGAGTCTCGCGGGAATGCATCAGACATGTCCTGGGACTTAAGGAGGCAGGGACAAACACCACCAGTTGGGAATTGTTGCATGCACAACAAATGTTCCAAGAGCCCCAGAACTTCCCCTATTCAGCTTCCTCCTGGCTTTTCCCTCAGATGGAAACAAGATGATTGCAACAATGGTAAAAATAACAGTAGCTACTTATTTTTTGGAACTCTCAAAATGTTAGTGCTTCCCTTAGAAAGCTCCCTGACAAGTATGGGGAAATGAGTTTGACTCTGCTCATGGGACAGCCCAGTCCTGTGGGCAACGCATAGCTACAATCCTTTTAAGAAGAAGCAGGGACCCCTCTTAGGGGCCTGCCATGTTCCCCACCCCACCCCTCATGCATGGAAATAAAGAAAACATTTTGAGTCCCTTCAAGGGAATTCCAGGCATCTAGCTAGCCTTGAGAAGTAAATGAACAGCCCAGTAAGCAAGAAGAGAGTAGAAATAGCTTAAACGACAGCCACCCAAGTAAGCCAGAATCATGAGATGTTTGCTTCCCCATAGAAACTAAAAGATAACACCTTAGCATATGTTCTTGAGTTTTCTTTCAGAAAATACGACTCCCACTAGATGAAAATTGCCAACTGCTGTCATGCAGACATTAGATAAGGGGGAGCTGAGGACTGAACTCTGACCACTGTTTTTTGTTCTAAATTTCTTCCTGAGAGACACAGAGAGAGTCAAGCCTACAGGCCATCAGTCTTGCTAAGCTGGTCACTCTGGCCCAGTATATTGCAGCTTGCTTGCATGACCTGACTCTGGCATAGCACATGATAGTTTATGGGTTTCTTTTTCCTAAGTAACCTATGTTAAGGCCAAGCCTTAACATTCCTTTCTACTGACCCCAAGCTTTTACATAAAGTCTTGCTCACTTAACCAACTGCAGTTCAATGAATCTCTGAATTTATTTGTGACCTGTAAGCCCTGCTTGAAGATATTCTGGGCCAGGTGTGCTAGCTTATGCCTGTAATCCCAGCACTTTGGGAGGCCAAGGTGGGCGGACCACCTGAGGTCAGGAGTTCGAGACCGGCCTGGCCAATACGGTAAAACCCCATCTCTATTAAAAATACAAAAGGCATGGTGGCGAGGGCCTGTAGTCCCAGCTACTCAGGAGGCTGAAGTGGGAGAACCACTGGAACCTGGGAGGCAGAGGTTGTTGTGAGCCAAGATCGTGCCACTGCTCTCAAGCCTGGGTGACAGAGAGAGGCTCTGTCTCAGAAAAGAAAGAAAGAAAGAAAGATATCCCACCGTTTTGGGCCAAATCAATAACTTCCATGTATTGATTTATGATTTTGCCTGTAACTTCTGCTTTCTGAAATGTATCCCTGCCCTTGAAAGCCCCTTTTTGTAAGCCATCGAGAAGCTCAGATCTTAAGCGTTAGCTGCTGATTTCCCTTGCTTGGTGTCCTGCAATAAATGCTTTCTTTCTCTCCCTGAAAATCTCAGTGTCAGTGTTTGGCTTTGCTGTGCTAGGTGAGCAGACCCAGCTTCAGTTCAATAACACTTTGCAGTTCCCAGACTGAGGAGGAAAATCAGACATGTCACTCAGAGAGTGACAGGAATTCTTTACAAACCCTGCAGGACAACTGGTCTCATGCCCATTTTGCGGATGAAAAAGCTGGGATTCAGCAAGGTGATATAACTTATTAAGGTCATACAGCAATTTGGTGGCATCGCTGGCTTCAAGCTACAAATCCTATTATGATGCGATGCACCACGGAATATGGTAACAGAGTTTAGAAGAAGGAGGGCGGCTTTTAAATCTACTTCCATTCAAAAGGGCACATATTATTCTATTCCCTGAAAGTGGCTTTGGTTTCCATGCCCAGGAACATTGTGGTGGCACCTTCATCATGTGCCCTGTACACATGGGCATCCTGTGCCACTTCCTCTGGGTTCCACCTCCCACATGTTCTGTTTGGTGCCCTGAGCAAAGCTAGGCCACCAGAGGCACCAGGAACTGGGGACAGTCCTAGATGCTCTGCCACAAGTGCAATGTTAATAAGTTTTGTGATGCTGACCAGGAGTTCCTTTTAGAATAATTCAGTATTCTCATCTTGTCAATTTTTTAATGTTCAATTTTCTGTGTATCTTACGAAACCTCAAATATTATGTGGAACAAGTTGAAAGAAAAAGAGACAGAAAGAGAAATAGTTAATGATGAAGGCTGGTGGTTAGGGAAGGGTCAGAGACTCTCATGGGTCTAGCCTGTTTACAAAAGCCCCCTCTTTACATCTCTGACCAGCATCCTTGACTAGCACCCATGATACATAATCATCCTGGTCACTAATCCATATCCAGACATCAGCCCTGTGGTGCTCTGGTCATACACGCATGAGTCAATGAACAGCACCATCCTCAGTATTTGCTGTTGTCAGAACGACTAACAACACTGATCCTACTCAAGGAACTTGTAATCTTGCTAGAGAGACAAGAATCTAGATTCTGAAACAATCAAGGTTATAAACAAGCAACAATCAGAGGATGATACACAGGAGCAAATAAAATCCATTTTCCTTGAGAGAAGAACATTCTTTCTTCTATAACACAAGGAAGTGGACCTTGGCAATGATCTATGCAGAAACCACAGATCACTGGGAAATTAAGAGCCCTTCTTTGGCTTCCTGAGGACTCAAATTGGCTGTCCACATGGTGTAATAACTCAGATGAATCAGGCCTCCTCCCTGTGAACTGTGTAGACATGGCTCCAGACTTGGAGGCCTCTGGTTGAGGATTGGGTGCATAGAGTATCCAGGTGTCTGGCTGAACTTTTCCTTATTCCAGCAGATGTTCCAGAGTCAGAGACTGGATGAAGATGTCTTGGAGTTCTCAAAAGGTCCTCAGCCTTTATAGGAGCTAGATCCTTTCCAGACCAGCGCTCGAATATCTGGTTCTTCTCTTCTTTCTAGATCCATGGAAGATTTACTTCTCAGTCACTATGATTTAGTTGGAACCATGTGACTAGTTTTAGCCAATGCCCCAAGAGTACAAGTTACATGTAGTTAAAAGTAGGTGCAGGTGCTCCATGCTCTCTGTTGCTCTGCTACAGTGACTCAGGAAGTCACACATAAAGATAGTAGAAATATAGGATAGAAAAAGTACGAATTTCTTAGTCATCACGTAGGACAGCTGCCCACTAGAATTCTACAAGCAAGATATAAACTTTGGTTGTGTTAGGCAGTTGAGATTTCAGTATCAATTTGTTACTGCAGCATGACCTAGCCTGTCCTGACTCTTTGCAACATCCCAGAGTACTGACTGGGAGAAGAGGCTGGGAGAAGGGGAGAGCTTGGATGGAAGTCTTTTGTCTGTCTTTAATACTCTGTCTTTTCATTTGATGCTCTTGTTCACCCTCTTCCTCCCCTTCCCTCTCTTCTTCAGTTATCCAAAGACCTAACTGGCACTTTTCCTCTGCTCTGCCACTACAGAAAGAAGGACTTGTCTGATGGCCTTGCTTCATAATCCATTGTAATTCAGAAAATATTAGGGCTAAAGGTGGGAGAGGTGCAGAGCCTACCCAGTTCAACATTCTCAATGAGTAGAGAAAGAATCTATGGCTTAGGAGGTAATTTGTGTTGCCCAAAGCCACACAACACCTGGGCGACAGGACTCATACCCAGGTTTCCTGGCTCTGAGGCCCAAACTTTCTCCTCAGTCTCTATCCATTAACCTGAATCCTAGTCTCATCTGGAGGGTTGATTGTCATGTTATTCTACATTTCTTGTGTCAAGAAAAAAGTATTGAAATCTTGTAACTAGAGAGGAAGTACAGTATGTCCTTCAAAGTTTTACCAGGGCATTGTTTAAGAAATCATTTTTAATTCTCAGGGAGAAGGTACTTGTGCTTGACTATGCTATATACTATTTGATTAGAGCCTAGACACTGGGAAATGACATGTTTAGCTGCAGATTTCTGTTTGGTAGAAAAAAAAAAAAAAGATAACCTCAAATATTATGCTGTTATTGCCCCGTAGGACATTAACCAGTTTTGATCTAACAATCAACCAACCTACCTTCCTTCCTTCCTTCCTTCCTTCCTTCCTTCCTTCCATCCTTCCTTCCATCCTTCCTCCCTCCCTCCCTCCCTCCCTCCTCTCTCTCTCTTTCATACTTTCTCCTGATGGACTATATCATTCTAAGTCATCAAGTGCTCTTGGAACCAATTTTACCATATTACTGGTCTCTCATTATTTAATTCATAAGTTGAGTACAATCTTTGGCCCACATTCACCCTATATTGGTAGGAAAATTGACGTTTCTAACTTTTTGAAAATTGTATGTTGACACTTGAGAGAAGCGTCCATGGTTTTTCAGCTTTGTACCACCAGCACCTAGCATAGTGTGTGACCTAGAACTGGAGGTCATAATGTTTACTGAATGAACAACAGAACCTGGGCCTATTCATCCAGGTTATAGATCTGCATATCAGCATCTTTTTTTTTTTTTTCTGAGACAGAGTCTCGCTCTGCCGCCCAGGCTGGAGTGCAGTGGCTGGATCTCAGCTCACTGCAAGCTCCGCCTCCCGGGTTCACGCCATTCTCCTGCCTCAGCCTCCCGAGTAGTTGGGACTACAGGCGCCCGCCACTGCGCCCGGCTAGTTTTTTGTATTTTTTAGTAGAGACGGGGTTTCACCCCATATCAGCATCTTTAAAGTCTGGACTCAGAAGTGAAGCTCTGATGTGGGAGTCTTGGGGACCAGGAGAGTCTGTTGGGGGAAAGGTTTGGACTCTCACCAGCCATGTCTGATCTTCCTCATAGGCATTAACTCCATCTTCACTCAGGAACGTGGCACTTGTGTCCTGATGGCCTTGGAGACAGCTTTTGCTCAGTGGGAGAAGCTGGGATGGGTGTATTCCTCTAGGACCCCTCTTGGACAGACCCAACTGCGACCTCTACATTCCTTTAGCAGTTACGAGGGAGGAGGAGCTGCATTCCATTCACTCCTCCCTTCCCGCTGCGCTCCATCAGCTAAGCCACCACCTCTGATATTCAGGGGAGCCCCATCAGGGAGCCCGAAGCCAGAATAGCTTACTCTGCACCCTCTTACTTGTTCTAATTATAGCCTTTAAACCCAAAGATCCCAGTCCTTTAAGACGAGGCTTATAATGGCGTCATTCCCCAGAAACTTTTATGGGGACTCCTTGGTTGGTTTTTCCTTCCACCTAGAGGCACCGCCAGGTCTTCAAAACCTTAAGGCAAGCTAGCTTTCCATCTCCAATAAGCAGACCCTTCCACCCAGAGGAGGGTCTTCCAAATGTCACTGAGTACGCTTTCTTCAAAAGGAGCGGTGTCCTTCGCTTGTCCAGGAACTTCACTTGGGCTGAAGGAAACAGTTCATTCTGCCTTTCATGATTTCTCCCTTTCCAGCAGCAGCCAGTGTTTATCATTCAGCACGGGGCTTGGGATGGGACTGAGTGGATTGGAACTAAAGTAGCTGATTTATATTCAGAGTGGAGTTTAAATTAACTGCACAGAAGTCAAATCTCGCATTGCTCGTGTTTACTTTTTCTGAGCAGTGCTGAGGACTTATGCTCTGGTCCATCCAAATTCCTAATGGGCCAAGTGCTCCAATTATAGATGATTTTGTGAACATCCGTAGCTTCTGAGCTGACGCAAGGATGATTCAGGAGAAGCTTTGGTGTCCTTCAGCCGGCTGTGGGCAAGTGACACCGCTGAAGCACCGCTGCTCCGGGCTTAGAATGGCTTTGGGCAGGGCTGGGTGACTTTCGCAACTCTCCATGCCCCTTTCCCCACCTGGGTCTTCAGAATACAGAGGCCTTAAAAGGAATTGGGGTCTCTATTAGCGCTTTTCAACAAAATGGACCCTCAGTGGGGGAGTGGACGGTGGTATAGATGAAACAGGATTGGCCTGTTTGGGTCCATGTATTGATAAGGTTGAAGATACTGTGGGAGACAGATACATAAGGGTTATCGCACCATTCTCCCCACTTTGAATATGAGTGAACATTTCCATTGTCAAAACTTGTGTAGTTTTTTCTTTTTTGATTGGAGAAACCTTCTTTCTCTAATCGGAAATACCTTTTTATGTACCAGAGACCTGAGATCGAAGCAGCTTCAGAGAAGCCCCCATGGCCCAGGCAGACCCTACTTCTTCCCCATGCCCTGACTGTGATTAATAACCTGTCAGAGGAGCCAGGGGTCTGAAGCCAAGCTCTGCCACTGATGTCAAGGGGTAAACGGCTTGAACGAGAATTTTCTGAGCGGCTGACACTCTTGTGCATGTATCCAGCAGTCACTCTACCTTTGTTCTTGCTGACAGAGCACCGCTGAGTTGAGCACGTGCTTGGGGGAGGTGCGCTCAGACCCTGGAAATGCATCATGTCAGTGAATGGTTAGGGGTGGCCATGTGACCCAGTGAAATGCAAGGAAAAGTTTTGGGGTGGGCGAGACTGCTGGGAAATCCTCTCTGTTAAACAAAAGGGTGGCTTTAGGGGAGGCCTTCCTTCCCCTGGTGCTTTGGCAAGCTGTCATTCCTTTCAAGGACCTGTGGCCCCCTTCGTTCCACTTTCTACAACATTCCTCCTCCATCACACCCCCCAGCCATCCTGGCCCCTTTGCTTTTCTAGAACATGCCAAACACTCTTGCCTCAGGGCCTTTGCACTTGCTGTCTCCTAGGCTTTCCCTCCAGGTCTTCACTGGCTCCTCTTCCACATACTCCAGGTCTTTGCCCAGACATCAGCTTTGCAGTGAGACCTTTCCTTGCCAAATTAAAACAAATCCTTACCCTTCTTCTCCTCCTTTTCCCTTTTTTATTACTCTTCATAGCATACACCACTAATATACCGTGTTAGGTCCTTCTGGCACTGCTATCAAGAAATACCTGAGGCTGGGTAGTTCATAGGAGAAGAGGCTTAATTGGCTCATTGTTCTGCAGGCTGTACAGGAAGTATAGCGGCCTCAGAAAGCTTCCAATCATGGCGGAAGGCAAATGGGGAGCAGGCGCATCCCACGGCTGGAGTGGGAGCAAGACAGAGAGCAGGGAGGTGCCACACACTTTTCAACAACCAGATCTTGTGTGAACTCAGAGTGAGAGCTCATTCATCACCAAGGGGGTGGCCCAAGCCATTCATGAGGGATCTGCCTCCACGATCCAAACACCTCCCACCAAACCCCACCTCGCATACTGGGGATTACAATTCAACATGAGATTTGGGTGGAGACAAATATTCAAACTATATCACATACTATGTAGTTTTCGTATTTATTTTGTTCATTGTCTCACCCCATCTCCAGAATAGAAACTCCTGAGGGCAGGGATTTTTGTCAGTTTTATTCACAAATGTGTCCCCAGGACCTAGAAAAGTGTTTGACACACAGTAGCACTTATTAAATATTCGTTGAATGAATTAATGAAAGTTTGCTATGGTTGGAGCTTCAGCAGCCATTTTGTGACCGTGAGGAGGAATTGAAGAGAATCACAGAGAAACAGACCCACAGCTGTCACTGAGCTGCTGTATTAACAACCCTGTCTGCTGAGTTATTCTTATTGAAGAAATAATGTCCTAATAGTTTAAGCCACTGTTGGTTGGGGAATGTTTTACTTTTGGCTGAAATTATCATAAATGATACACCTTTCAAAGTTGTTGGGCTAATGGCCAAAGGATCCTTTGTCATTCTATCCTAAGAGGACTTAGGCTGAGGGCTCCAAGAGTGAGACAGGGAGCCCAGAGTTTGGCATGTCTGGAATGTCATCAGCCGAGGAGGTGGGCAGTCTGGCCCCAAACTGCTCCTTGGTGTACTCAGGGTCTCGGTGTTTCCATCAATACAATGGACATTATAATACTTTCAGTAGAAATCGCCTTGGTGCTCAAGGAGTGACCTGCCTGCCAGCATGTCCATTTTGTAAAGGAAGTGGCAGAGGCTGAGTGGCATTGCAGTGAGTCCCCTTTAGCTACACAGCCTGGTATCAAGACTGGGACACATGCCCAGGACTCGTGCCTTCTACATTAGTCTTCTTTCTCCCACTAGCTCCTGAAGCTGCAGTCATTCCTGGGAGGGCTGGGGATTCTCAGAGTACCCCCGTCTCACACAGGGGAAGTGAGGAGTTGACAATCACCTGGTCATCTCAATCTGCCTAGACGAGTAAAGCAAGTCACTGGCTGAGACTTGTGCCCAGTACAAACAAGGCTGAGAAGATGGGACTCAATCTGGTTGCCACACAGTAACCAGAGCGTCCTTTTACAAGCTAACCATGGATCCCTGGCTTGAGACTCTTCCATTGATTTTAATTGCTCGAAAAATAAAACCCAAACTCCTTCACAAGACCTCCAAATCCTCACTGGTCTGGCCCTGCTTTCTCTCAGATTCACACCATCCCCCCTTCTTCATCTCACCAATTCCAGGCACAAACCTCCTCCCTGAAGCTTTATAACCATTTTTCTCTCTTCCTGGGGTGCTCTCCCCAGCCCTTTGCATGACTGACTGATTCTCAGCCTTGAGGTCTCCACTCATGTATCTTTCTCTTCGGAGAAATGGTCTCCAATCTCCCTACTCAAAGTGGCAGTGTCCCAGTTCCTCAATATCATCACCCTGTTTATTTTACTCACAGCACTTATCACAGTCTGTAATGATCTCAGTTACCTGTTTACTTATTTATTGACTGTCTCTCCAATTAGACTGTCCAGGAGGGCAGGGACGGTCCTCTCCTCCTAGCTACATCTATAGTGCCTCACTCAACACCCAGCAGGTGATAGGTACTCAATAATTGTGTGGGGTGAATAAATGGAAGAAGGAATGGATGCTTGTGTTCACCTCAGCCACAGTGCCAGGTGGCCAGGCCCCAGCACAACACTGGCCTAAAGACCCTGTGATGGCCCTGGACAAACCAGATATGCCACAGCCACCACAATATAGCGATGCTCCAGCTCACCCCAAAAGAAAATGGATCCAACAGACAAAGTTTGGATGTTGCTTTAACCAATGAAATGTAGGGGGAGTAACACATGTCACCCAGGGAGAAAACAGAAAGTTTCAGTTGGACAAAAACAGGTCCAACCCAACAAACCAGTCTGCCCTCCAGGGTATGGAGCCACATCAAGCCAAAACCCCAGGTCCTGCCCTGGGCAATCCTGAACCTTATGACCACAAAAGAGCTCTGTCCCCCGAGGTTTGTTCACCACTATTTGAGGGAAGTCATGCCTGACCTCCTGCAGCCAACTGGGCAGTCGAGCAGTAACTGAGGCGGAGCCAATGCGATGTTGGGCAGCACTGAGCAGCTGTCCTCCCGGTAGCCACCTTGGTCTTTCCTGCGCTGGTCTGATTCATGGAAACTTAGGCAGAAGAGTGTCCCACAAATCAAGTGTGTTTGGGGATTTCTGATGACAAGGGAAATGGAAACCTTCACCTTATATAAAGGTGGAGTTTGCAGTATTAGAAAGATAACCAGAAAGGTCACATGTACCATTCCTCCTCACTCCACCCTCAGCAAGAGAATGGAAGCACAAGCACACACACACACAAATATACAGACAAACATACACATGCACGCATATACACCATGCACGTACTCACAAATGCATGCAAATAAATTCACATATACACAATATACACACATAGAATCACACAGTTACTCCCACAAAAAAGGCACATCTCCCTTCCTTCAAAACAATTTAATGTTTTGGGGAAAGTTATTCTGAAATCAGAAATTCCCTGGCCTGTATCCTCAACCATTAAGGGGGCCAGAATTGCCACACTGGGTCAGCTTCTTGACTTTACCCAGGCCAAATTTCTGTCTCTGCTGGAGGTCCCAGAGAAATGTTTAGTGGAAAGATGGGGATGTTTTTCCTGATATCAAATTCTGAGTGTTCCCGATGTGAATGTATTAAGTTTCCCTTAATACGTTCCAATCTGGGTCTGTCATCCTTGTCTTAAATCTAGTTATAAGTTCAACTGTCAGTTTATTTCCCAAAGTGAGAGTAGCAAACAGGACTTTAATGAATCAATCAGCAAGTGCTGTTGTGCAAACAGGAGCTGGGTAAGGAATGGATATTGTACTGGGAAGCAGCAGTCCTTGTTCCCGGGTCTCTTGCACCACTAACTGGCTGAGAACCCAGGAGTCACGACTTCCGGAGGTCTCGGTGTCCGCATCTGCACATGTGAAAAATATTAATACCTCCCTGCCTGAAGATGGGCCTGAAGGTTGTCCCTGAGGCTGAACCATCTACCTAGCACTGTGTTCAGTGCTGAGGAACTCGTGAGTCTCAGCTCCTCCCCTTGAAGCTCTGAATCTTTCTGTGCTTATTCATAAAGTGTCAGGGGTGAGCACGGACCATCCTCTTCTAACTCTTGAGGGGAGTTTTTGGTGTAAGGGACTCAGGTTCTTGAATCAAACTTACAGCAAACACTACTAGGGACTTCACAACTGTGCCCCTCCCCTTTCTTGACAACAGAATTAGGTGACCTTGTGCTTCAGGGAGGATGGGTCCCTCATCTGCCCCAGGGAAGGGAGCTCAATCCGTCCTGCAAATCAATGTTGATTTTGTTCCCTTGGATACCTGAGTGGGCGTGTGACACAGATCTGGTCAAGAAGGCTTGAAGGAAACTCCACTGGGGGAAGGAGACTAAGAATGAGCACGGGACATGTGAAAGGGAAGCTCTCTCTCTCTCTCTCTCTCTCTGACCCTTGGATATTTCTGTGTGAGGATATGACGGCTGGAGCTGCTGACGCTATTTTGCCCCTCTGAGGGGAGGAAATGTAGTGCTAGCCATGGTAGGTGGAAAAACACCTGAGTCCTCAAGGACATCATTGAGCTTCAGAATTGTCCAAACTTGCAGTTACTCTGTTTTCAGACTTTTTTCTACAGGAGATAATGCATGTCCTTACTGTTGAGCCACTTTCTGATGGATTTTCTTTTCCCCACAGCCAAAAGCATCTCAACTGTATCAGTCAGGTTAAGTTAGGTTATGCATGATGACAACAACCATGCTTGCACCCTAGGAGTTTTATACAAGTTAATTTCTCACTCAGGTGCCATGCCCCTTGGAGGTTGGCAGGGGAGCTCTGCCCATCTCAGCTGCTTGGGGATCTGGTTATGGGAGGCTGGGAAGAGAGTCTTGGGAATGGCACACTGGCCCTAGAAGCTTTCTCCCTGAGTGACACGTGTCACTCCCCACATTTCACTGGTTAAAGCAAGTCAAACAGATTGCTGTATTTCAGAAGTGTGCCATCTGTCCAGAGAGTGAAAGCTGGAATGATGTGGGGGAAGACACTAATTCTACCACAGTAACTGACATAAACTGTAATAACAGCAAGTCATATGGTGCCAGACCAACAATTTAACTTCCTGGAACTTTGGTTTCCTCATCTATAAAATTTAATTTCTTTGAATGCTTCCTGTTTTTCCACTGTGGTGAGGTTACAATGAGTAATACATATGAAGGTGTTTTTAAAAACAGAATAAAGCCTATGGGAGCGGGTGGCTGAGGGGGTGTTTGTGCCATCTCAGCACAGATCACCGGATATCTCCATCAATGCTTCGATCAGATGTGCCACTTTCTCAGTCTCTGCCACACGTCCAGTCAGGCCACTTTGGAGACACTGGATGTGTTCTATGTCCAGGATAAAAAGAGAAAGATGTTTATTCTGGAGGTGGAGGTAGAGGTGAGAGATGGTGGGAGAAAGGAAATGGGGTAGGAATTATTTTCCCTATGGCACTTCTGAGAGGCTGGAACAGTCAGCTCAGGCTGCCATAACAAAAGACCACAGACGAGTTGGCTGAGACATCAAGAATTCCCTTCCTCTCAGTTCTAGAGGCTGGAAGTTCCAAAATGAAAGTGTTGGCAGGTGGCTTTCTTCTGAGGCCTCTCTCCTTGGCTTGCAAGCGGCTGCCTTCTGACTGCCCTCACTGGGCCGGCCTTCTGTGCACTCACATGGTAGGGTCTCTTTTTGTCTCCCAATTTCCTTTTCTTATGAGGACACCAGTTAGACTGCACTGGGGCAGCCTTAACTGCCTCATTTAACTTAATCACCCCTTTAACGACCCTCTCTCCAAATACAGTTCCATTCTGAGGTCCTGGGGTTAGGACTCTGACATCTGAGATTTGGGGTTGGGAGACACAACTCATCCCGTAACACAGGCCGTTCTTTTCCTCTCGGTGAGATGTCCGCAGGAAAACACATGCTAACTTCCACTGTAAGTGGGAGAGAAGGAGCCGATCAGGGAGAAGGGAAGGAAGAGAAGAAGGAAAGAGGAAAGAGCCCTGGGAGGGGCAGGGATGAGGCACTCAGTTGTCTGCAGAGGGCTTCAGTGGGTGTGGGCATCACTCAGCTTTGAGGGCCCACCCACCCAGACATCAGGGTCAAATCTGCAGACAACGACAGACACAGAAGCAAAGAGTTCACTGAAGCCACTTCAGGCCAGGGGATGGTGCCAGCTTGCTGTGTGCAGAGGGATTGGTGGTAATGAAAGCCAGTGCCGAGAAGTTTACTTACAGCTATAGTTGTAGAAGATATTCATAATTAATTGTGTAGGTTTAAGTGCTTATGAAAGTTTATTTATAATCTTAACTGTAGTCCCTGCATTAAGTTTATCTTAAACAGAATCCTAATTTGGGAACTCAGGAAGATATGCATCAGCTGGTCTGTTTCAGTCTGGGTGAGCTCTGCTTTTCCTCTGGGCTCTTACGGCCTCTACCTGAGGTGGGCAGATCACAAGATCAAGAGATCAAGACCATCCTGGCCAACACAGTGAAACTCTGTCTCTACTAAAAATACAAAAATTAGCTAGGTGTGGTGGTGGGCACCTGTAGTCCCAGCTACTCAGGAGGCTGAGGCAGGAGAATTCCTTGAACCTGGGAGGCAGAGGTTGCAGTGAGCCGAGATTGCGCCACTGCACTCCAGCCTGGCGACAGAGTGAGACTCCATCTCAAAAACAACAACAACAACAACAAAACAACAACAACAACATTGTGATGATGATTTGTTCCAGGTGAAGAGTGAATGTGGTGCTAACATTGGCACATTGACTTTTTAGACCCTGTTATGGGCTCAATGGTGACCTCTCAAAATTTATATTTTGAAATCCTAACCCCCACTACCTCAGAACATGACTGTATTTGGTGTATTTAGAGATAAGGTATTTAAAGAGGAAATTAAGTTCACACAAGGTGATTAGGGTACCCTCTAATTCAATATAACTGGGGTCCCCGTAAGAAGAGATAAGGACACAGACAAACACAGAGGGACGACCGCATGGCGAAGAGGGCTGGCTGCAAGCTAAGGAGAAAGGCATCAGGAGAAACAATCCTGTTGACAATGTGTTCTCAGACTTCTAGCCTCCAGAACTGTAAGAACATAAATTTCTGTTGGTTAAGCCACCCAGGCCATGGTAGTTTGTTATGGCAATGTGAGCAGACTAATACGGTCCCCGAGATTCCAAGACCTAAAAGAGAGGATGATGCACAGCCAAAGAAATAAATTCAGAGCGATGCAGTGGTTGTGTCCATTATCTGAGCTGCCCCCATGCAGAGCTGGGTGGCCCATTGTGCAGAAGCAGCACGGGCTTGGGGAAAAACAGAGAGAAGAAAACAGTAATTTTAAAAATACTTGAGTTTTTAATCTTTCCCCCAAATGTCATTCAAGTAACCAGCAGGGAGAAAAGAGAATTTTATTGGACCTTCTTGCTGTTATTTTACAAATTACTGTTGGGCCGGGGACATCTAAATCATCATTCAGGACTTTAGAAGAATCTGCTCTTAAATGAGGCAGGTGAGTCTGTACCTGTCACATGAAGTAGAGACTTGGAGGCAATGATTTGGTTAAATGAGGCCCCAAACACTGAATATGTAGAACGTCTAGATGATGGATGTAGAGGTAATTCCTGTACAGTCCAGGTATTTCCCTGCCTTTCGGTCACAAAATCCAGCCTCAGCCTGATGCTGCCTCACAAAGGACTTTGTCCAACTGCAGACAGAAAGTGAGGATGAAACGATTTTTATTGTTATTGTCATCATTAATCCTTTAATTAAGGTCTCCTTTCTGCGTGTCAATATCCTGCCTTTTTCTCCCCTCCCTCTCTTTTAAATCTCATTCGTTGGGCTGGTTCCTCCAAGCTCTACCAGCTCAAATTTTAATTAAATTGAGTCACAAGCCTTGAATCTCTAATGAGGCCCTCTTCCAAATTCCATTAGAAATCAGAGTTGCTGCACTCTCTGTGGTGTTGTTCATTAGCACAGTATTATTTTTTGAATACAGACACCCTTGTTCTGAGCCTTTTTGCTGTTAGTTGATATTCAGATATGAAATTACCCCTTTCTCACATTTTGCAAAGGTGTAAGGGCAATGGCATTGAAGATATCAAAATGAAACAAGCAAAAAGTACATGAGCGGAACCTACCTGATCCTGAGAAAGGATTAGCTATTTATCCAGCACCATCAGAGATGGGGGCCTGGGGAGTGGGGAGGCATACTGGGGATCTTTTCAGATGACTGAGAGCTCTCCTTCTCGACACAAGACTTCTTTTGTTTGAACCAGTTCAAAATGACAGTTTCCTAAAATGCATTCTCTTCTTAAACAGAGGGTCTGAAGCCTAGGTCAATGCTCTCTTGGTGCTTTGGACCCAGCCTCATGATGAATGAGCAGCTGAGGTTTGGTAGAGGGATTGCTCAATCATTTGCTGGGTTACAGTCCTGCTCTGGAAAGTTCAGATGCCTCAAACTGGACTTCCAGAAAAGTCTGGAAGAGTGGGAAGAGAGTGGGTCACTGCATTCACTCTTCACCCTGCTGTAGAATGTGAAAGAACCTCAACAGTCATCAAGTCCAGTGCCATAATTTCACAGACTAGAAAGACAAGGAGGTGTTTGGTCAAGATCACAATGGAGTTGTGGCAGAGGTGGGCATGGAGCCAGCCCTGATCCAGAGCCTGTGCTTTTCCTGATCTGGAGCAGGTGGTTCACCACACAGGTAGCTTCCGCCAGGCACAGTCTCAACACCCATCCAGTTCTCTGCAGCCACAAGGAAGTGGATCATCACCTGGGGAAAGAGACAAGAGACAGGACCGTATGACCTTAACTAGATGATCACTCTTACTGGAAGACAGTGACATTCTTCCTCGTTCTCTTGTCTAAATACATTTCCTCATCCCCAGGTCCCCTCCACACACTCACTCTTATGATTATTCACCAATGTTTTATATATTTATTATTCACATAGTCCTTTCATCCAAGTTCATTTTTAAATTTTTTTTAGCTTTTCAAAGACATATTTTTAAGCATATGCAAACACGAAAGAATGGGGTAATGAACCTTCACGTGCCTTCGCCCAGGTTCAGGAATCACCCACTCATAGCCAATCCTCTCTTTTGTCTCCCCACCTGCTTCCCAGCCCAGCCCAGAGATTGT
>NW_012102587.1:6795071-6837904 GCF_000951045.1 Mandrillus leucophaeus
TTCCTTTTTCTAGCTTTTTGAGTTGGTCTTTAATTCATTTATTTGTGTGTTTTTATTTTCATTGATAGAGACATGTAATGCTGTCAATTTCTTTCTGATTCCATAGCATCCAATACATTTTCATTATTATTTTTAAGAAATTCTGTAATTTTGTTTTATATTTCTCCTTTGATTCCAAAATTATTTAACAGTAAGATTTTTTTCTTTCTAAATTTCTGAGTATAAGAGCCTTTGCTTTGTTATATATTTCTAGTTTCATTGCATTGTGACCAAAGAATGTTGTTTTTATATAAGTTCAGTTTCTTAGAATAAATTGAGGTTTCTTTTTGAGTCCTAAAACATGGTCAATTACTGTGAAAGTTACATGTACATTCCCTATTATCAAGATTCAGAATTTGATACAGATCTTTAGATATATCTTATTGATTCTGCTGTATAGGTCTTCTATATTATCACCAATTTTTAAAAACCATTTGATTTTCTCATACTGAGAGTGTTATATGAAAATCCTCCTAGTATGGTGTGTTTGTTTACTTCTTTCATCTCTGATAGCTTCTTCTTTGTAAAACAAACAAACAAAAAAACCTGCTATTTGGGTGTGTGGATGTTAAGAACCTCACTAGCATTGTAGACTTCAGCACAATAAAGTGTTCATCTGTGTTTCTTTTAATGCTTTTTGATGTGAATTCTACTTTGTTAGGTATTAAAAGTACAATTCTTAATTTTTTTATTTGTAGTTGCCTGTTATGTCTTTGTCTAACCTTTCACTTGAACTTTTCTGAATCTCTTTGTTTTAAGTGAATCTCTCTTATGATTTCACGGCATTGGGCTTTGTTTTATTAGCCAGTCTGAAATCTCATGAGCCATGTGTCAACTCTGTCCCACTGCATGCATGTTTGTGTGTTTTAAGAGTCTTTCACTATGTGGTCTATTTTGTTCGCTCTCTTTTGTTAATATATGTATTTTTTGTTTTTAGGAAAGTTTGCATTTTTGTTCTAAAGGTTACTATGACTAACATCCTCATATCATACTTTATATTAGCTGCCCCCCTTTGAGATCTCTTCTTATTTATTGGTTCCCTCTTATAAACAATATTGAAACTAGCTAGTTACGTTTTTTATCCCTTCTTTTTGTCTATACTTCAGCATTGATCTGAAGTAATATCCTTCTCCTTTCAGTTAATAACTCTAAGAAAATTAGCACATTTATTTTATTTTTCACCTATTTCCCCCTTTTAATGATTGTATTGTATCTACATTGGCAGGGTACATAGCCATTACATACAATACTGTCTCCCTTAAAAGCATCCTTTATTTTAGATCCACAGTAAACATATATTTAATATTTACTACCAGTCCTCACTTTGATGACTCTTTAGTCAACCAACCCTTTTGGTTGTTTGAAATTGTTTGATGACAAATTCCTGAGAAAAGAACCATAAGAACAAAATTTCCTCTGTTCTTCCTTCACAATAATAATTGTTGTGGTATTTCTGATACTTAAAAGTTAGTTTGCTGAATATGGAAGTCCATAGAGTGTTACTGTTGAACTCTGAAGACAATCTGATTTTCCTTCTCTTGGAGATGAGATTATCTTTTTGTCTGAATTCCCACTAAATGTATTTTATTTTTCTTTTAAAGTTCAATAGTTTTATCATACCCTGTCTCAGTGCTGCCATTTTGGGTCAATTTTTCTAGGTATGTTCTTTCAATATGTGCTTTAAGTCTTCTGTTTTTTAATTTTATGATTTTTTATTTATTTATTTATGGATTTTGGCATTAGCTCTGTTCCATTGCTTTGGCTGTCTTCTTTGTGAACTCCTCTTATATGTAGGTTGGATCATTATTTTCGTATTTTCTATATCTGTTACATTTTCTTGAATACTCTAAAAACTTCTTTCTGTTTCTTCTTGATATTTAAAATGTTCTATTTTTCACCTTCTGTTTATCTTAAGGCATTATCCACTGTCATTTGTCAGCCTTGTGTTCATTCTAGTTTAGTTTTTATTTCCTGTTTTTTTCTTTTACTTCTAATTATTTTCTGAATGCTAACTCCCCCTCTTTTCAAATCTTCCTTTTCTCCAATGACCTCATTTCCAAGTCTTTCTAATTTATTTTAATATGGTCTTCTCTATCCTTTAAAATATTTTTAGCACATTTGGAATATTAGGGTGTCGTCTCACATGGTTTGTGGGCCTATCTTTTTAGTCTGCCTTCATCATTTGTGTAGGGACATGATTCTGTTCCTGGTGTGTGTTTTCTTATAATGACTTTGTATGTATTCTTTGGCAATCCTTTTCTGTTGCTCAGTTTTAAGGAAAATGACTCTTCTTGTACTTTTTAGGAGGGTGCATGGGCCAGCTTTTTATAGCTCTGGTCTCCTTGTTCTATTGTCTTTGTGAAGAAATAAAAAACATAGTCTTCTACTTTGTAGTACCTGCCTCCTCTAATGATTTTCCTTGGATATTTTCCTTCCTTTGCCTCTGTTGTCCTTGTCTTGCTTAATTTGAATTCTACCCACAGCAGCTTCTTCTCGGGGCATATTTCATTTGGTTTTTATGAGTTCCCAGGACCCACTCTATACCAATGCTCTTAAACCTTACCGAGGGCCCTGGGTGCTCACCCATTAATTGGATTCTGCAGATCCCCACTTCTAGTTTCAACCACTGTGGTCAGATGGGTGAGCTGTGCATTTAGTGAGTACCTATGGGGACTTTGGAGTTCTCCTGTTGCCAGGGCCATCAGTGGCGCCCCTTGTCTTCTTTCTGCACAAATGCTCACAGCAAGCAGGGCTTGTAGCTGACAGTGGTTTGTCCTTACCTATTTATATTTTGGAACTTGTGAACATATCTTTTCACTCAGTTTTGTTGTTGATAGAGTCCATATGTTTTTAATTTTGCTATCCTGATTGTTATATGTGCTTTCATATGGGAGGCTTAGAAAAGTTTTCAAACCCTACTGCTACAGCTGTCTTCCCAGAATCCCTCTCAAGGCATGTGAACATGGCTAGGCTGCTGGTTCCAATTCTAAACTCCTTGAAGACGGGGAGACTGATCTTCTGTGTCCAGGAGCACTATATAAGGATAGGTTTAAAATTTTGTTAACCGATCATAAAAGTAATACATTATTATTCCTCCTAATTTAGAAAATACAGAATAGTGTATAGGAAGAAAATTAACATCACTGGGTATACTACTACCTGAAATAGTGATAACCCCTGCTAACAGTCTGGTGTTTTCCCTTCAAGTCTTTTATCCAAAGAAATTTTAAAAATATATGTTTTTATATATATGCAAACATGTGTATACAGAGAGATGTGTGTGTGCACATACATATACATATATATACATATATATGTGTGTGTGTGTGTGTGTGTATATATATTTAATTGAGGTCGTAGTGCAACAACCAGAGACTCACTCAGTTTACTCTGGGGAAAAGAAGATTATTGTAAAGAAATTTAATGGAATGTTACCAGCAACAGTGGCTGCTTTAGGAACCAGAGATTCCCACGGTTTCTCTCCTGGGTCACGTACTCTTCTCTCTAGCTTCTCTATTTCTCTTATGTCTATTCCATTATAATTTCATAATTCTGTGGTGCATCTTGGCCTCTCTCTACACCATAGTCTTCCAGGCTTAGCTCCTACTAGTCATGGACTCGTTTTCTGGACATTTCTTAGTCCAGATTCCCCAGATATGGCATCTGATTGTCCCACCTTATCTCATCATAGCATCCAGAGGCTCATCTGTTTCCAAACAGTTATTACTCAGAGGAGGCAGTGCTACATGATGGGGAACAAGGATCCCTAAGGATTTGTAGGGTCTGCAAGTGATGCAAGTACAGTGATGGATAACAAACTATACACACATTCTACACTCACATGCATATACACCTACACAGATGTGTATATATAACATATATATATTGTTTGGTATGGCTGACATTTCTTAGTAATTAATTATAATTCTAGCACATATATGTGTAGCTATGATTCTTTACAAACTTTTTTAATGAAGGAAAATTTTTTATTAATACCTATTAGATGTACATACTTTGGGGATACATGCGATAATATGGTACGTTCATATATTCAAATTAGGGTAACTGGGATATCTATCGCCTTAAATATTTATTATTATGCTAGAATATTCAAATTGTTCTAGCTCTTTTGAGATGTATGATCGATTAAGGTTAACTATACTCATGCTGCTGATCTATTGACAATCTTTATATCCATGATTTGAAAATAGCAAGTCAAAGTTTTTGAACTTTTTTTTACTGTGAAATATAACACATGTACAGAAAAGCATCAAATATAAATCTGCAGCTTAAGAAATTACTATAGCATAAACACCCATTAACCAACACCCAAGTCAAGAGACAGAGCCTTGTCAGCAGTCAGAAGCCCCTGGCTACCCCCCAACTTCACTAAGTCCCCAGTTTGCTTTGTTGCTCTGAATCCCCAGTATGACATGACATCTTAGGTGTCAACTTATTATTCTTTTGGGGAGATACTTTGATCTCCTCATGGTGAAGACAGAGAGTGGCATCTAAATCTGCAGCCAATCTGTGCTCTGCTGCTTAATTCAAATGTCTAGAGTGAGGGACTTGCTTCTGAAACCCCAAAGGAAACAGAAATTCTAAGTGAGGGTATTCCAGATATTCCTCACTGAAGAGGGATTATTTAGAACAGTGGTTCTCAAAACTTGGTGGGTCTCAGGACCATGGGATTGAAATTAGCTTGCTAAAAAAATATTGATGCCTGTGTCCCAGTCCTAGAGATGTTGACTCAGTAGGTCTGGGTTGGACCTGGGCAACTGTGTTTTTAAAAAGCCTCCCAGGTGAGCCAGATGTTCATGAAGTTCTGTGCATCACTGATTAAGGAGACTGCATCTTTCTATCTCCAGGGTCGGCTGCTGAGACAGTTGCTTGAGAGGTGAGGTGCACCCATGGGCCTGGTGCAAGGCCAGAGTGCCCTTTGATGAAATGATAACATTCTTGTCTTCAATTGGTCATAAATATGAAAGACACACTTTATGGATGTTAGTGAAGGTGCTGGTTTCAGAAGTAAAGGCACCAGAAATGTTTCAGAGATTTTACCAGAAAACCGTCTGCCAACTTCCTAGTGGTACCTAGAATGCTTAAGGGACTGACTCCAATGGTGCAATGGTGTCTACCTGCTTCAGCCACAGAGGTTTTGGCAATGGCCTCTTCTGACAAGAGAGGAAAGTTATCCTTTGAATTGGTAACCCTACTTGGGAGGCTAATACTGAGGGAAAAAAAAAAAAAAAAAAAAGCATTGGAAACATGGGACAAGTCTGATGCATGCTGATTGTTGGAGTTGTATTCCCTAAACAACAGAGAAACCAACAACCTAAGTGTCAAACAATTGAGGAAGGCATCATTACACCAAGGGTCATTTCTCATTTTGATAGCCATCAATAATGAGCAGTTGTTACAACCTTAAAACTGCTTATGATAAAATGTCAAATAAAAAACAGATTGTGGTTTCAGAAAAATCATGGTTTCTCAACTTTGGCACTATGGACATTTTGGATCACATAACTCTTTGTGGTAGGGGGATGTCCTGTGCATTTTAGGATGTTTAGCATCGTCTTTGGCATCTACTTACTAAATGCCAACAGGTTCCCTCCCAATCAAAAATGCTTCAGACATTGTCAAATGTCCTTTGAGGGACCAAGTTGGCTCCAGCTGAGAGCCGTTGGATTAGATCAAACAAAAGACAAGTGAAGAGCTTGCTTACCTTACCAGACGTGTGAGAAATTTGGCCTTAACAGAAATCTCCTTAAAGTGCTTTGGTTTAAGGAAATGCATGTAGTTAATCTGCATTCACCATCAGCCAGCAGAATAACTTGTCTTCAGAATCCCTAGTCCTTCCTTCAAAATCTCCTTGTATTTTTCTTGTATGAACAATGAACATACCCCCACCCCATCCAAGGAGTACAGTAGCTTCTCTTCCTACTGCCATTCAAATATAATATAAAGAAAAGAACTGACAGAGAACTTAAACATTGGTACAAAAGCAATATGGTGTGAGAAACTGAACGGGGACCCAAGCATCCTGGGTTCTAGTCCTGCTTTTGTCATAATCAACTTTACAGCCTTGGGAAAGTCGGCTAATCATTCTGGGCCTCCATTTTCTCCCCTACAAAGGTGGGATATTGGATCAGATGATCTTTCTGCACTCATTCTCACTAAAGGGTAAATGACTAACACAGTAAGCTGTGTTGGCCTTCCAAGAGGTGGTTGCATATTTATTGGAAAGGATGCTTTCACTAGGCTAAGAAACAACTCAGCTTGAATGCCAGACTGATGATTATACATGTATGGATAATTAGAAAGTACAGATGTTTCTGGAACATACATTCAGCTATAGAATTTCAGACTCTTACAGCTGGACAGTATGTTAGTGATGACCTTGTCTTACCTTCTCATTTTACAAAAGAGAGATAGACAAAGAAGGAGTCAAAGACAGAGAAAGAGAGAAATAGAAGTAGTAAAGAAAAAAACAGTGTACCCTATTCCTTTAAAAACCAGGGTAAATTTCTGTTTAGCCAGCCAAGGGATATTCTTCTTATGTGGAACTTCAACCTCTATCTGTCTCTCAGACAGTTTGCAATAAATAACAAAATGTATCCTTACTCTACAATCCCAAACAGACTCTTTGGCAGCAGTGGCTCTCCAAAACTGCCGAGGCCTAGACCTCCTCACTGCTGAGAAGGGAAGATTCTGCACCTTCTTAGGGGAAGAGTGTTGTTTTTACCCTAACCAGTCAGGGATAGTAAGAGATGCCAGCCGGCATTTACAGGAAAAGGCTTCTGAAATCAGACAACGTCTTTCAAACTCTTATGGAGTAGAGTGATATGGCTTTTCTCCTTTTTACGTCCCATGACAGCCATCTTACTATTACTTACTTTTGGGCCCTGTATTTTTAATCTCCTTGTCAAATTTGTTTCCTCTAGGATCAAGGCCATCAGGCTACAAATGATCTTACAAAAGGAGCTCCAAATGAGCTCAACAAACAACTTCTACCGAGGACCTCTGGGCCGACCTGCTGGCCCTTTCACTGGCCTAAAGAGTCCCCCTCTGGAGGACACTACAACTGCAGGGCCCCTTCTTCACCCCTATCCAGCAGGAAGTAGCTAGAGAGGTCATCTCAGAATTCCCAACAGCAGTTGGGGTGTCCTGTTTAGAGGGGGGATTGAGAGGTGAAGCCAGCTGGACTTCCTGGATCAAGTGGGGACTTGGAGAACTTTTGTGTCTAGCTAAAGGATTGTAAATGCAGCAATCAGCACTCTGTAAAAATGCAACAATCAGCGCTCTGCATCTATCTAAAGGATTGTAAAATGGACCAATCAGCACTCTGTAAAATGGACCAATCAGCAGAACGTGGGCAAGGACAAATAAGGGAATAAAAGCTGGCCACCCCAGCCAGCAACAGCAATCCCCTTGGGTCCCCTTCCATGCTGTGGAAGCTTTGTTCTTTCGCTCTTCACAATAAATCTTGCCGCTGCTCCTTCTTTGGGTCCGCACCATCTTTAAGAGCTATAATACTTGCTACAAAGTCCCACAGCTTCATTCTTGAAGTCAGCGAGACCAAGAACCCACCGGAAGGAACCAACTCCGGACACAAAATAAGATCCTGAGGCCTAGAGCGGGGAGGTGACTTGCCCACTTCTTGCTGCCCAGTGGCATAATCAACATGGTGTTTTAAACCCTGGGGACTTGAAGACACAGGGACAATTGCTTTGGGGGAACCATACACATTGCTCAGTTCTGCACACTTTCAGGGTCAGCTATCTGAAACCACTTGGCATACTCACTCATGTCTCCTGAATTTGGTGGAATGAAAGAATTTATTTCTTGTTGCAATTCCACAAACAAGGCCCTCGAAAAGCAGGACAAATACAAAAAAAAAAAAAAAAAGCCAAAAGTAGATAGATGTTGAAAGATGAAAGAAAACTTTATCAGACAGACAAGAGACCAAAACTACACAGGATTTTAAGTGGGAAAGTTAGGAATTATTAACTAGTAACAGGGGAGTGTAGTATCAGGGTATTGGCTACTGATGGTAAAGGGAACACTTTACAGAGGTAGCAGATATGCAGGGCAGGCACTAACTTAAGGCTAAGCGAAGTGCCCCAGGAGAAAACAAATCTGGGACACTCCACCCGCTCCCCGCATCACTACCAAGGATGAGAATCAGACTTTGTAGGAGAGCATGGGGCTGTCCCCACTGGAGGATGAAGTTTGCCCACGTGACAGGTGGCGACTGTTCAACAGGAAACTACCCCCTGGGGTGACAGCAACCCTTTCCGGGAAAAGCTGCTGAACTTTCTGAAAAACCGGCTGGGGGACTGGTAGGACTGGGAAGCCCTCAAGGGGTGCTTTTGAACTCACTGGAAGCTGGGCGAGGTGCCAGCAGAACTCACTAGAAAGCTGCACACGGGGGTGCCACTGAAAATCCTTGAGGGAGGCTGCAACTGAGTGCCCGGAACCCCGTGGAAGAAAGAAGGAAGCAGAGCACAGGGAAACCAGCGGAGAAGCACTTCCCTCTGCAGTGTGCCTCTAGCACCCTCTACTGGCAAAGCTCAGCATCGTGCCAGTTGCAAAAGAGATGTTTGCAAGATTCAGCCCCAGTATCACAAGCAGTGCAATGAAGGATGGGTTGGGAGAAGTGAGGCAATAAAATGATAAGTGACACACTCATACCCTGAAACACAATTATTGAGGTAGTGTGCCCCTTTGGTCCTAGGCATTGCCCCCAAGGACTCAGTCTTTCAAGTTTTCTCACTCTTTTTCTTCCCCCAGGTCTTCCCTTATGGCTACACTGGATGATGTTCATGAATGTCATGGAAGCTGAAAACAGTCCCGCTTGAGTCTCAGAAGCTTAGGGTATTAGACAGGAAGGGTCACTTAGCCAGGCTGACCTCATGTCCAGGTTTGCACCTGCTATCCCAACCACTGTCCTATTAGTGCTCCCTCTCATTCTCCTAAGTGTCCTGCTCAGGTGATAAATTACATGGTTCCCTAAAGGCAACCAGCATCGAATCCAGTCACCTGACTTTACAGATGAGGAACCTCCTACGCTGGTGTCGAAGAAGTGGCTCTGTGGGGAAGTGGGGGAGGACTGGGCTTGGCTTTACTGTGCAACGTTGGCTTGTTGCTAAGCCTCTATCTAAAATGGTCCACCAAGAGGTAAAATGAGGTCATGTGTCCAGAGCATCAGGCATACATTGTGACCTGAGGGATGGGATGCGCCAACCTCTGTCATGTACCTCTTCCAACTGCCCACCTCCCCAGTCCCTGTCTCACATTCTCCAGTCTGTCTTTCAGACAGAAACAACAGGGCACATTTATAACGGTGGAGCACTACACCCCTTCAGAATAGACACTACTAACAGAAAAGTTCCAGGGTACAAATCTCAATTTGTTTGGAAAGGAGGATCAGGGCTGTAAACGCCCAGGGATTACTAAGCAAGAAGAGGATATTGAGCACTCTCTCCAGTTCATGCCTCTCTCTCCTCAAAGTCCCTCTTCCTGGTGGCTACCAGAGGCTTAAGCAAGCAACCAGAAGCAAACGCCGCTCTCTGGGTAGGCAGGTCCAGCTCAGGTGTGCCTGTTCCATGGGAAAGAGCATCCCACGATCTCCACCTGGTGGTCAAGCTATAGAACACACTCCCTGGCCAACTGTTGATCAACCTGTTGAGCAGCTACCCTGTGGCCATTTACAAAAGAAACCCAGGCTGGGACCTTCTCTACAGGTGACCTGATGGTGGCTGCTCCTGGAGGCTGATTGGAAGCATGTGTCTGTCTCAGGCCACACTTTGACATGGCATGAGAGACTTCTCTGCCACACTTGCTACCCTGGATCCAGAACAGGTTACTCAGGGTTTCTCAGCCTCAGTACTCTGAACATTTGGGGCTGGATATTTCTTTGTTGGGGGTGGGGGTGAGGCCATTCTGTGCATTGCATGATGTTTAGCAGCATCCCTGGCCTCTACTTACGAGATGCCACTAGCAACCTGCTCAGTTAGGACAACCAAAAATGTCTCCAGATGTTGCCAAAGTCCTATGTGGGAGAGACAAGACACAAAATCACCCCCAGTTGAGAATAACTAGGCTACTTAACCAGTCAGCTGCTCATTTAACAAACATCTCAGTTCTTAGCAAAATGGCAAGGCGAGCAGTGGTGACTCTGTCCAAGTCAGACCAACAGCAGTCCCTGGGCACCCACAATGTGCAGGGTTCTAGGAAGCAGTGATGAATCATGATGAATCAGTCCCTAGTCTCAGTCCTCTAGAACCACCCCTGATAAAGTTTTGGCCACAAGCTCCCCCATCCCCTATGCACAAGCACAGGCACACATATTTTGAGGCTGACCTCTTGTAGGTCTTAGCCCAGGAGCTGACCTCTGGAAAGCAAAACCTGTTCACATGAGGTTCAGGTAAGTGCATGTGGTCTCCATCTCAGACTCGGAAGATCCCTTGAGTAATCATAAGAACAGCTATTATTGTTTTCAGCATAAAATACATGTCCAGTCCTGTGTTCAGTGCTTCTCCAACTTCAGTCCTCACTACAACTCTGAGAGGTGGTGCCCTTTTACAAATGAGAAAATTGGACTCAAGATTTATTAACTTACCCAAGGCTTCAGCGCTTATAATGATAGACTAATTTTGGACTTGGATTCCACACAGCCTTCTGCAAGCCATTGCAGTTTCCAGTGAGCTGCTTTCTTGGATGCCATTTAGAACCTGTCATCAGTAGCTCATGGTTTAGGCTTTGAGGAAGGTCTCCTTTTTCTCTGCTTCCAGCATGCCATTTTTTTTTTTTATTTTTTTGAACAAGCTAATGGCATCTCAAGGAAAGGGACCATGTCTTTTGCTTTCCTTGGGCTGCTTTCAGAGACAAGTATGGTGCTTGGAACATAGGTGCTCAACACACAGGTGCTCCAAAGCGCCTGCAGGTTCACAAAGTCAGTCCCCTTCCACGGAGAGCAGTGTCTCTCAAAATTATGACTTATGACTGCCCTGTCTGGAAACCTCCTTGGCCTCTTTTCCTTGGAACCATAGCTAATGAAGAGATCCATCTCATCTCCACCTACATCTCCCGCTGGTGGGCAATCTAATTAGGTTCTTTGTACAATTAACTATTCATAATTAAAGAGGAGCAAAGCCCATGTGTCATTCTTTAACTCTATCCATTAAACAACAATGTCCAATTTTGAAATCCCTCTTCAGACAAGGAGAAGTGGTGCATGTGTGGGCTAAGAATTCTCCAGATATGCTAACCTAAATTTAATTATGCAAGGAGAACAGAGGTTTCACTTCATTTTTCCTGGAAGTACTGTAATTAAAACTCAATTAGGGGCAGCACTGGCCAGCATCATTATTCGAGTGTCACCCTATTGAAGAGACAAACAGCTCAGTGCTGCTCATGCAGACATCACCCTGAAGCCTTTGCGAGTAAAGGGGTCATCCGGATCATCCTCTGTCTTTCAGCATCTTCTAAAAGCACCATTTGTTTAATTGATTTCTCTTCATTTTTAACTGTTTAAAACTGTTCTAGTCAAGCTTCCAGGTCAAAAAACGAAACAACCATTCAGATATCTTGTCTAATCATAGTTCACCAGGTACTTATGATGGGATGGGTGCTTCACACACAGTGTCTTATTTGATCTTTACATTAACCATAGGAAGTAGGCATCATTCTTATGTAAAGATAAAGGAATAAAGTCTTAAAGAAGTTAAAGAATCTTCCCTTGGCACCAGTGGAAAGTGGTGGTGCCAGGATTTAAATGGACAAGTCTGCTACTAGAGTCTGCACTCTTACACATTGTGTTATATTGGTGTTTTGAAAAAGTTTTCCAAAGATCTGATATTTGACATCAGAGAGAGACTTCTTCTGTTTGGTTTTGGCTGTAAACCCAACACACACATATCAAATACAGGGGATCCTGAATTCTTCTTGCACACTTTGTGTTGGCAAGAAGGCTGATGAGCTAGAAGGCTTTGCGTGGCTCCAGTCAATGCACCACTGCCAGAGAAACACATTCCAGGCCCAGTCCACAACTTTATAGTGGGGCTGTCTGCACAGATCACCCACACCAGCAGACAATCCGCATGGCTCCTTCTCAGGAGATTCACCAAGAGTGCCTGCCAATGAGTGAGGCATCTTACCTGGGGCCATCACGTGCCGTTGGCAAGTTGTATCCTTCTCAGGGGCACCTACCAAGGGGTGAGTGTACCTGAGTGTCAGCTTGCACTGCACCCCAGACAAATAAATGGTAACTCTTCTACTCCTCTTTTCTTTCTTTTTTTCCTTGAGACAGAGTCTCACTCTTGTTGCCCAGGCTGGAGTGCAATAGTGTTATCTCGACTCACTGCAAACTCCACCTCCCAGGCTCAAGCGATTCTCCTGCTTCATCCTCCCAAATAGCTGGGATTACAGGTAACCACCACCACGCCCAGTTAATTTTTGTATTTTAGTAGAGACAGCATTTCACTATGTTGGCCAGGCTGGTCTCAACCTCCTGACCTCAGGTGATCCACCTACCTTGGCCTCCCAAATTGCTGGGATTAAAGGCATGAGCCACCGTGCCTGGCCCCTCTTCTACTTTTCAAAGGTTCCAGTGGGCTACCAGTGACTTGACCCTACTGTCTTTAGAATGCTCAGGCTCACAGTCCACTGGACATACTGCCTCCTGCTCTTACCACACAGAATACAGAGTAAATTAGAACTCTCTGAGGGCAAGCCTCTGAGTCGGTTCCAGAAGAAGGGGCAATAAATATGAGGACCTGGAGGGAAGGGCCATATCCCTCCCTTTCCCTTTTCCTGAGGACCTAAGACCCTTTTTACCTATATCTGCTCTGTTCCATTACTTCATTTATTTCTCCCCTACCACCTTCTGGATGCCACTTCTCTACAGACAAACAGATTGTGTAATAAGAAACTCTCAAGGAATCAAGGTCCCAGAATGAGGACAGGAAGAGTTTGTTGTTGAGATCATTGCTTCCTCCAATATAGAGAACCATGGTCTGACATTTCAGAAAGCTTCGGGTGCAGCTGAGCTGTCAGGGAGGGGTGGAGCATGAGGGGTGGCTCACACGCTGGGTTACGGGATAGCTGAATTGTTGGGTCATCCATCCATCATTCATTCATTCCTTCACTTAAAACTCACCTATTTCCAAAAGATATTTACGGCAGCTTAAAATACATCTAATACTGAAGGTTAAATGAAAGATAACATAACGCAACCACTTTAGAAAACTGTCTGAAAGTTTGTAACAAATGTAAACACACACCTACCCTTTGGCTCAGCAATTACATCCCTAGGTCTTTATCCGAGAGAAATGAATCTATATGTTCCCACAAAAGACTTCAGAATATTTGCAGCAGCTTTATTCATCATACCCCCAAATTAGAGATGTCGTTGTGTCAATCAAAGGAGAACAAATACACAGGCCATAGTATATTCATACGATAACTTTCTATTCAGTAATGAAAGGGGACAAATTTCCAAATATGTACAACAACATGGGTGACTCTTACAGAAATTATACTGAGTGAAAGAAGCCAGATGCAAAAGTGTATGTTGAGTCATCCCTTGGCATCCTGGAGGAATTGGTTCCATGATCCCAGTGGACACCAAACTCCATGAATGCTCAAGTCCCTTATATAAAATGGCGTAGCATTTGCACATAACCTACGCACATCCTCTCGTGTGCTTTAAATCATCTCTAGATTATGTATAATACCTAAAACAATATAAAGGCTATGCAAATTATTATTATTATGTATTTTTTATTTCTATAGTTTTTATTGTTGTATTGTTATTTTTTATTGTTTTCTTTTTCAAATATTTTTGATGCACAGTTGGTTGAATCCGTGGATGTGGAACCCATGGACAGGGAGGGTTGATTGTATTTATGAGTCCACTTACATGATGCTCAAGAAGCAGCAAAAGGAATAGATGGAAACAGCATTTAAAATGGTGGCCACCTTGGTGTGATGGGGAGCAGGAAGGGAGTGAGTGAGAGGAGCCTGTGGGACTTTCTGGGAAGATAGAGATGTTCAATATCTTGACTTGGGTGGGAATCACACAGAAGTATACATTTGTCAAAACTCATCAAAATGTGCACTTAAAATCTGTGCATTTCAGTCTCTGGAGAATATACGTAAAGCAAAGCGGAACAAGTAAAAACAACAGCAAAAACCTCTGTGATTTTCTTATAAAACAGGGAGGCAGTCTAGAGCCAGATGGGCTGGATTCGAACCCCGTTCCAGCTCTTACAGGTCGACCAAAAGTTGACCCAAGAGCTGGTTAATCCAAGTGACATTACCAAGCCTTTATAGATAACTTCATGGTTTACAAACCCCATTCCAGCTCTTACCCCGTTACAGCTCTTACCAGCTCTTTCCAGTGCCCATAGTCACACCTAGTGGATGGCAAATTCTGTTTAAAAGAAATATTAACCATTCAGGAAATGGGGCACCATAAATTGAGGGTCTCCAAGATGGGGCTTTGGGAAAGGGCTCATGAACCTCTAGAAAGTAGTTGAAAATTCAATGTGCATAATGTATGTTTGTGTTGGGAGATGGTGTATAGCTTTCAATCAGACTCTAAGCTGATTGCTCTAGGACTCCAGAATGAGATGATTAATACAAATGAACATCAAAGTTAAACCTCGAGGCTCCTGTTTTTCTTTTCCCTAGAAGTGAGTTCCTAACACCAGCTCACCCACAGGGGAGGGAATTACACAGTGCGTGGGTCCCAGGAGGTGGGAATCCCAGTAGCCACCTCAGGGGCTGCTCTCACAGGAGGGGATGAGTAAGTCGCAAACGTGGCTTTCTTGTGATTTAACAAAAAACAAGGGTGAGGATTGAGCTTTCATAGCTTTGTAAGGGAACGATGCCCATCTGTGTGGACTATCGGACCACAGACATAGCGGGCAGGTGACAGGGCTGGGTCAGGGGAGATGGAGGTAAGAGAGATCCCTGAGCTTGCAGATAAGTTGTGCTTCAGATGTTCGGGGAGGGAGGAAAGGGACTTGGGAAGCAGGACAAACTATGGAGTGGGAGCTCCTCACCCCCACCCCCACCACCATTTCGCCTTCTCTATCATCTCCTCCGTCCTCACTTCTTGGATTCTTGCACCAGGAGAAAGTTGTTGGTGTCTCTTTTTGAGACCCTAGCAGTTGTTTCGACTCAGAACATGAAGAATGGTGGTGGAGCCTGGCCTAGCCCCGTGGTGGGTAAAGTTGACAAATGGATTGCTCATGGGCAGCAGAGCAGGATGGAAGTCAGATTTAAAGTCTGGCTCCACTGTGTGGGTGGTCCAGGGGACCTCGAAAAAGGGTTTTTCCTTCAGTGTGCCTCAACTCGTTGCCTATGAAATGAGGGTAAAAATCCCACCTTCATATAGTGTGTTAAGGTCTAAACTATATGGGAGTTGGCGCATAGCACTTAGTAGGGCTCTGCATACAGTGGGCACTACAGTAAATCTCCCACAGCTACTATGGACCCACTGGTGATTCTGATCATTTTACCTACTGTTGTCTGGCTAGTTAAGTGAATGTTACTTGGGTTTATGAATTCATTCAGCAAATAATCTTTGAGCTGCTATTAAGTGCTAGTGCTGTGCTAGGGCCCTGGGCCACAGCAGAGAATAAGATGGATACACAGTCACGTCCTTCTGGGGTCCAGCCCTCTCTGAGCCACTGGTGTCTGCTGGGTAACAGCAGCCCCTGCTTCTGTGCCAAGGACTCCTCAGGCAGACACTCTGGCTCTCCCCTTCCCTTTTCAGATTGATTGACATTCGGGGACCGGGAAGGGGTGGGACAGGGCTGGGGTGTGGGGAGGGCTGACAAGCATGGCAGGTTCATGAGTCCTGGCTGAGAGTGCCTTTGATGAAGGTGCCAGAGGTAAGAGCCTTGTTATCTGATTCCCAGTGATTCATTACCGCTGGCGTTGACAGCTACCTTGGCATCCTCCTTGGTCCTGCCTGGGGCTCAGAGCCACGGTACATCCTGAAGCCCAATGGGAAAAGCCACCACCTGCCTTTGGGCCAGGAAAGCAAGCATAGTTTTAGGGGCTTCTGTGTGGGGAATTTTTCCTGGTCACAGCTTTGAGCCATGGCGATGATCCGGCCTGAGATGGAACTGATGAAATCCAACCAGAAGTGGACAGCAGTGATGCCTGAGGAGAAGCAGTTCCCAGAGGAGCAGTTTGAGGGCTGGGGTGGGGGGGGTCTGGGGGAGCCTTTAGTCCCAGCTCACCCTTGCCACTCTTAAACAGCAGCAACAACAGTGAGCATTAACATAATAAAGTGCATTACCCTGTAGCCAAAACTCTGTGAGCCAGAAGCATTTGAAAATTCAGAATGTTAGGGTTTTGAAGAAAGTAAGGCAGTATAAAAACTGAATGGTTCCTGACATCCCCAAGGGGTCTGGAGCAGCACCACTGTAACCTAGCACACAGGATGGATGAGTGTTCAAACCAAGCCAGAGAGATAAAGATGACAAATGGTTTCACATCCACTTAGGAAGGGTTTTGCCACCAAACAGGTTGTGCAAAAACGTGATTTTTTGAGCCTTTTGCATCCATGATCATAAATAAGGGATTATAGGAAAGAAGTCCAGTAACAGTTATAGCACTAATAATATTGTTTCAGCTCTACAATATTTTCTCAATCTTATTCAAATGGGAATAAAATACCTCTAGGAAACTGCATTTTTAGATATCTACACATAACATGCAGTTTAAGTAAAAAACAGCATTTTGTTAGACCCCAGCCCCTATTGCCACCCCAGTTTCCCCAGTGTGAGAATTCTGGAGCTGTCCCTGCGGAAATGGTTGCCCACGGAAGGCCTGAGTGAGGAGATGCCTGGAAGGATGTCAGAGTCCAGAGTCCTGCTTCACAGAGAAGCTGCCCCCGAGGCAGGCAAGGGTGATTTGCAGCCTTGGTGCAGCCCTTCTGGAGCGAAAAGCCAGGATCTGAGACTGGGAAAGAAGGCGCTCTCCCTTCTTCCTGCATGGCTGAGGGTTGCTGCTTCCTGGCTTTCAGCTTGGGGTGTGGGGGATGGGCTACACAGACACAGAGTTAGGTGGAAGGGGCCTGAAGGGGGCCTCTTGGCTCTGGCTGGATGGGTAAACTCCACATCCCTCTATGTAAGTCCTTTCCTTTATCCTTGAGCCATGGATATGGGAACTACGAGGGGAAGGCAGAGTTCACGCTGTGGCCAGAATCTCAAAGGACAACTAGTGTCCTGGAGGCATCAATATGACCATAGGTCAGGGGGAGACAGTCGGTGTCACAGGTGCATTTCAATCACTGGGGATGCAGTCCAGGGACTGACTTTTTAATTGAGTTACCAAAGCGCATTTGCACACTAAAGTCCAGGAACATGCAATCAAAGAGAAGAGCATCTCAGAGATACAGGGAGTGGAAAATGGCAGGCTCAGCCTCCGCAGCTCTGCACGGATTTTCTCCAGCATCGCCAACCTTGGAAGATCAGCACTGCCTTAGCAAGGATTATGACTTCATGAGCAGACACTATGTTCACACAACTATTGCATTGTATCATTCATGTGGCCCTCCCAATAAGGTGTCATTATCCCCATTTCATAGATGCACTCAGAGAGCAGTTAACCAGTGTTGAAGCTGAGATTCAAACCTGGGTCTGCTGAGTCTGAAGTTCAAACTCTCTCTCTGTGCCGGGGGACTTGGCTGCCGGACTTGCTACCTCCTGTTGCTGTTTGTAACATAGTAACCACAGGAGCAATGTTAACAGTGCTTTTACTGTATCCAAGAGAACAAGGGATTTTAGGATACAACCAAAAACACCCTAGGAACTTGATCCTCCCTTAGCCTTCCCTCCTGTTTTGAAAAGTTGACCCAAGGTCTGGTTAATCCAAGTAACATCACCAAGCCTTTGTACATAACTTCATGGTTTACAAAGCCCTTCTCCATACTGTGCCTCATTTTGATACTCTGAATGAAAAGGCAAGATCTGTAAGGAGGCCTTTATAGCTCTATTTTATGAATTTTGGAACAGAGGCTCACTGAGAAACACGCCTCCCACAGCTAGCAGGCAGACAGCAAGGACCCAGTGCCAGATTCCTTTATGATATGTGTGGTGCTCCAACAGTCCCCCCATTCTACTTCAGACTTTCTTCCAAGGTTTTCTGACATGGTCAGCCTCTATCCAATTCAGGGAAGGTTTACCATTTTGAGTTCCAGGAACCTAAAGATTTATATTGCCATAGTTGGTTTATATTGTCATAAATAGCGCTGAGAATTAATTTCAGGAAATTGACATCAAAGGACCCACATGAGATGAGTGATATTTCCTGACTCCAAGGGACAAGGAAACACCCACTGGGGGATTGTGCCTTCATCAAACAAACTTCAATTCCAATTTTTTTTTTTTTTGTTATCTTAATGGGGGAAAAAAAATAGCTCATGTGAAGTCCAGAATCCAGGCGCTTTCCCATATGTTTATATCTGTTTACCAGTTGATGGATTCATTTACAGCCTTATTTATTAGCTTTTCCACTCCAATTGAACCTCCGTACTGCAAACTATTAAGGGGCACACGTATTGACTTAAATACATGGAAAGCAATAGCTTCTGTGCATGTTCTTACTCGCCAAATGGAGGCAAGCCTCAGCTAGGGACAGGGTGCATTTTATAACCTACCAATGAATTAAGATCTGTTTGAAAAATACTGGCCTAGGAGTTCCCAATGTATATGCATACATTTTGACCTACCATTTTCATTTTTAGAAATTTTAGTCCCCTAAATAATGATTGTGTATTGAGAACTGTGTGCAAAGATACCCACTATAATAACAGATATAATCAGAAAAAAATAGCTATCTTAATGCCTGACAGTTACTTAAATGATTGTACATTTATGCAGTAATATAATAGATTTCCTTTAAAATTATGTACTAGAAAAATATTTCATGATAGATATACTGAATGAATAGAAGATGTTATGTACCAGTATTCTTTATTTTTCAGCAAATATTTGTTTCCAGGTATGACAGTGAACTAGACAGACATGGACTCTGTCTTCACGTGGCTTTCAGTTGAAGAGGACACAGAAAATAAATGGAATTACAGACAGAGTGATTGCATTCCGTGCTGGAAGAGGTGAAGAAGGAAGTGCTAGGGGAACAATGAAAGGGGGGGCCCAGGTCAGACTTGACCTGCACTTGCTATTCAGGTTGAGTCAGAGCTTGCACAGCAGTGACTTCTTAACTGGGACATGAGGACGTTCAGGAGCTCAGCAGAGGTAAGTGTGGGGCTGGGATGAAGGGAGGGAAGAGGCCTCAGGTGAAGGCAACTGTGTGACCACAAGTCCCAGGAGGCTCTTGAAAAGTTTTATGCTAAAGAGTGACCTGGTCAAGTTCACACTTTAGAAGGGGCTCCTCTCTAGGGTGGAGAATGGACTGTGGGGGTTCATGCTAACAAGCAAAAAGTCAGACACATAGAGGAAATTCAGAGATGATGGTAGACTGATGCAGAGGAGCTGGAAATAAGTAGGTTGATCCAGGAGATATTTAGAGAATGTTGACTAGGGCTCATTGATTGGATATGGGTGGTAGGGGAGGAAGGAGGTCGATATTAAGTGCTAACCAGCTTTCTGGTTTGGTCACGTGGATTAAGAGTGATTCTCTCAGGTGACAGAGAACACAGGGAGGGAAACTTTGTTGGAGGAGGAGGAAGAGGTGTTGGGTTCCACTAGGGTTCGTTCATTTAGAGTTCTCCACTGGGGACACTTAGCAGGCAGGTGGAGATGAAAGTAGGAGAGAGATCAAAACTGGAAGTAGAGATTCAAGAGTGACTCACCATCAACTGGGCACAATAAAAGGCAAAACTGGACTGAAAGAAATAAAATCAGAAGTTGTGAGGGGCTGAGGGTAGGGGAAAGTGATTGCAAAGAAGCACAAAGGAATATTGGGATGGGATGACACAGTTCTCTATCTTGATAATCATCATGCTTAGACACTGAATACATTTGTCAAAAATTATAAAGTTAAAATTGGTTGATTTTTTTGTACATAAATTATACCTAAATTAAGCTGCTTTTTTTTTTTCAAAACAAAGAAGAAAGAAAATCCAATGCCTATCATAATCTAGAGATACAACTTCTAGATTTATACCCAACATACAGGTGCACATATGTGCACCAAAACACATATTCACTGAAGTTCATAGCAGCCTTATCTGTAATAGCCCCACACCTGGAAACAACCAAAATGTCCATCAATAGTAAAATGATGAATGTGGCAGATCATACGATGTGTCATCACGCATTCATCATTTTACTATTGAAAAAGCAAACTCTGGCTACATACAAGATCCCAGATGAATCACAGGCAGAATGTTGAGCTAAAGAAACCACATGCAAAAGAGTACACGTGATAAAGCATTCCATTTACAGGAACTTCAGAAAAAAGCAAAACTAATCTGCATGATTGAAATCAGACTAATGGCTACCTCTGCAGGGAGACATGACCAGGAAGGGCATGAGAGAGCCTTCTGGGGCCTGGAAATGTTAAATATGCAGGTTTAGGTGGCAATAATACAGGTGTACATATATGGAAAAGTTTCATAAGCTGGACACTTCAGATCTGTAAAATTTTACTGAATGTAAGTTATACCTCAATAAGAAAATAATCTAAGACATATCTGTAAGATTAAGTTCCTGTTCATTTCAATTCCTTGAATTTATATTTGGCAGACATATAGACAAGATGAGTTGGGGCTTTTTTCTGCTCTCTGTGAAAACAAGGAAATTAGTAGTATATACAGTGGCCATGCTGAGTCTCCTTATGAGTGAAGAGTTGTTTGAGAATTGTCTTGACAGTTTGGAAAATTACAATCTGTGCAATCACGTGTATTTCACATTGAATGTGCTAATTATAACCATTTCTTATCTATTCACCAGATCAGATTTCCCAGCCACTGCCACCAGGGCCCCTGGAGTCTTGAGAAGACTTAATTGTCATCTCCCAGTGTCCTTGACTGAAGACCTGTTTAAAAGCGCTTTAGCAAATGCTTGAGCTGCAGGAGGAGTGCTGAGCTGTCCATTTTGCAGTGCTTAGAGGGTGAGGGCCCCTTCTGCTGCTGTCCTGTTACCCTGGGTTCACTGGTGGATGTGCAAGCTTGCTGTAGCCAGAAGCCCTTATTACATTATGGTCTTTATGTTTAGGAAAAGCGTTATTGAAAGCAGAAGATTGTGAGCCCTAGCTCCCCTAGAGCCTGGAAAGGAAGGGGGATTCAGAGTCACAGTCTCACTAAATTGATGCTGGGGGCTAGGCCAAGCATATTTCCTGCATTATCTAATGTTCTCCTCTTGGTGACATGGCAGATGGCACTCCAGACCAACATAGGAGGAGGCAATAGGGATGGGAGTACTGGGCATCCAAGTAGAAAAACATAGCATCGAATCCTTTCCTCCTCCACGTACTCTGTACTTTGCAGTAAATCCCGGGTACATGGAGGACTGACCGATGAAAGGTAAGACTTCAAAACTTTTCAAAGAAAATATGGAAGAGTATCTTTCTGACTTTGAGTTCAAGATGATTTCTTAAACACAAGAGAGAAAAAGCACTAACTGCAATAAGGAAAAATTAATAAACCGGAATACATTAAAATTAACTCTGTTCATCAAAAGACACCAAAAGAACAGTGAAACGGCAGGCCATAAACCAGGAGAAAATATATGCAACATCTGTAGCTGGTAGATTAGTATCCAGAATATATAAAGAACTCCTGCCCACGCATTAGAAAAAAAGGACAGCCCAGCAGAAAATGAGCAAAAGCGGCAAATAGGCATTTATCAGAAGAGGGAAGTAAAAAATAACCCAGTGAGATACAGTTGTAGTAAAAATGCTAAGTTCTGGGCAAGACATGGACTTCAATGTTAATCCATTTCTGCTATTTCTGATGAATGTGTATTTGATGCAGTACAACTTGATGCTTTCCACCGCAACGTGACGGAAATGTGTGACCTAGCACTTTGACGTCACTTATATACATGAGAGCAGGGGTTTGCAAACTGAGGCCAGTGGACTTTGTTTTTGGTAAATAAAGTTTTATTGGAAGTCAGCCACACTTACTTGTTAATATATTGCTGATGGCTGCTCTTGTAACACACAACAGCAGAGCTGAGTAGTCGCAACAGAGACCTTAAGGCCCCAAAGCCTACAATATTTACTAGCTGATATTTTGCAGACAAAGTTTGCAACCTTGATCTAGAGACAGTTTTAAGGTATCGTTTTCTTTTTACCTATAACTTTCTAGAACCCATACCATTTTAACAGACTTTATTTTTAGAACGGTTTTAAACTCAAAGGGAAATTGAGAAGACAGTAGAGAATTCCCATAAACTCCCTCACCCAGTTTTCTCTGTCATTGACCTTAGCATGGTACCCTTGTTACATACTGCTACATGATTAACTAAAGTCCATAGTTCCTTCACATTTTCTTAGCTTTTATCTAATGTCTTCTGCTCCAAGATCCCACCCATTTACTTGACATATTTCCTTAGGCTTCTCTTGCCTGTGAGAGTTTCTCAAACTTTCCTTGTTTCTGATGACCCTGACAGTTCTGAGGAGTACTGGTCAGGTATTTTGTAGAATGTCTCTCTGTGGAATTTATTTGATGTATTTCTCATGATTAGACTGGGGTTATGGGCTTTGGGGAGGAAGACCACTGAGGTAAAGTGCCATTTTTATCATTGTATGAAGGATATGTACTAACATGATTTATCACTGTTGCTACTGACCTTGATCAGCCGGCTGAGGTAGTATGTGTCAGATTGTGACACTGTAAAGTGACTCTTTCCCCTATACTCCTTGGAGGAAATGAACACATTATGCACAGCCCAGCCCACACTTAGCAGGTAGGCAAGTATGCTCTTCCTTGAGGCTGAAATATACATATATATCAGAATAGTTTTACTGCCCTAAAAATTCCCTGGGCTTCACCTATTCACCACCACTCTCCAAGCCCCTGGCAACCACCAATCTTTTCACTGTCTTCTAGAGACAGTTTTGTGCATGTATACCAAGAGACAAAAGCAAGAACGTTCACAGAAGCAAAAAGCTAGGAACAACCCAAATGTCCACTGACAAGGGGATAGATAAATAAAATGAGATTTGTTTTCCAACAATGAACTCTTATACAACTGGGAACCTGACTCAAGCCCCGTTACATGCATGCAACAGTGATGAATCTGAGAAAAGTCATTCTTAGTGAAAAATCTAGTTCCATAGACCATAGAATGTCATTTTTTAATGAAACTCAGATACAAGTAAAACTAAACAAAATGTAATAAAACCAGTTTTTAAAAGGCAAAGAAGGCCAGGCATGGTGGCTCACACCTGTAATCTCGGCACTTTTGGAGGCCAAGGTGAGTAGATCGCTTGAGCCCAGGAGTTCAAGACCAGCCTGGGCAGCATGGTGAAACCCCATCTCTACAAAAATATCAAAAATTAGCTGGACATGTTGGTGTGTGGCTGTAGTCCCAGCTAATCCAGAGACTGAGGCAGGAGGATCGCCTGAGCCCAGGAGGTCAAGGCTGTGGTGGGCCATGATCTTGCCACTACACTCCAGCCTGAGTGACAGTGAGACCCTGTCTGAAAAAAACAGGCAAATATATAAAATTTAGGATAGTGATTAATTTGGGCAGAGGCAAGGGAATGGGACAGGGAAGACACGTATACATAGACGATTTACCCAGCTTGGCCTCCCAAAGTGCTTGGATTACAGGTGTGAATCACCATACCTGGCCTTCGTTGCCTTTAAAAACTGCCTTTATTACATGTTGTTTAGTTTTACTTGTATTGGAGCTTCATAAACATAGAATCACTGTTGTTCTAGTTCTTGAAATTAGTTCCTGAGTATTTATGATATGATTTTAAACACATTCATTTGTAGGTATGCATATACATCCACATACATGGATATCTCTTGTATGTGTTAAATATACTAGGTATTTTTCATTGTGATAATGCCTAATTTATGGGATTTCTGTGAGAATTAAATGACATAATATAGGCAACAATTGACAACAATGGCATTTATGAGAATTATCATCTCCTAAGAAATCATGGTTGGTCTCCAGAGACAGAGATCCAATATTTTTTTTAAAAAAGGAAAGAAATCACATTTGGCCACTTCAGCTCCATGTTTGGATCACCTTCTGAACTGTGTGTTAGACTCGAGACTGGGCATTTCTTGTAGGTCACTACCAATGAGGCAGTATTTGAGTCTTCTTCATTAGTGTCTCAAATTCTACTGTTAGATTTATGAACTTGGGGAGCCAGAAGTGACTTTAGAGGTCATCCACTATAATCTTGAAGAGGAGGAGCCCAGAGATGTTGAATGGTTTTCCTAAAACTACTCTATTCTACTCAGGGTTCTTCCAACCCTGAGTCCACAACCATTTCCCGTTTTTAGTGTGACAGGCCCAATATTATAGATGTGGAAGAACTGAAATGAGGTGGACAGGAGTGAGAGGAGAAATAGAGGTTGGAAACACAAGTCTTCTACACGTTTAGGATTTCTGACATACTGGCCCACTCAGCAAGAGGTGGGTGACATCAGAAATGGGGAACTCAGGACTGGCACACAGCCTGTGACCTGTGTAGTACCAAGAAGTGGCCACACGATGTCACCAGAAACCAGTATTTAGAAATTAGCAGGGCCTCCAGGCTTACTCGCCCAGCCTACTCTCAGCCTTTTGGCTCCTGTCCAGCAGAAATGAAATTTTACTGAAATTCTGAGGTGCTTCCGAGCATGTGACTAACAAGAGAAGGAAAGTAATGATCAAGTTCTCAAAGTAGTTTCAGAAGAGACAGGTAGGCCTACCTGCTCAGAAGACGCTCGCTGCAAACTTTGCCTTCTCAGAAAAGAAGGAAGGCTGCAGGACCTCTCTAGATCAAAGGGCTCCTTTCCAAAAGCGAATGAGATACTTTGTAATATATTTTCTTCTTGTTAAGCCTTTGAAATCTGGTGTGCATTTTATGCTGACAACACACCTCAATGCAGACCAGCCACATCTCAAGCACTCGACAGCCCCAGGGAGTGAGAAGCCACCATCCTCGGGGGAGCAGACACAAAGTCACATCACATGGAGTCAGGTCTGAGAAGCAGTCTCCATATGGTACAAGGATATGAGGGTCCAGGAGTATCTATTCTGAGTGGAAGGATGATTTGTCAGGCAGCACCGAGACAGCCTGGACTGGCCCAAATTCTGTGCCACCTGCTAGATAATGCCTGAAATTCCACGATCTGCTTCTTTTAGGTCTCATATCCTTTAAACTCTAAATGGGACACACCCTTCTCTCTCTTTTTCACTCACAGGGTAGAGATCCAGATCTGAATTTATGGAGGGATGTAGGCTACGAGGTCTGTCCTTCATGGGAAAAGTCGCAGACCAAGAGGACAGAGGATCTGCTTCTTTGACCCATTGGAGACTTACCTGATAGCTTCCCTGACTGCACATGGAGGGGTACTCAGCAGCCAAGGTCACTAGGCCTCCCAGCAAACTGACTTCCCTGCGGCCAGCCGTCTGACTCTCGGAGCCCTGGAGCGCTGATTCCTTCCACCACTCTGGACCCAGTTTAGCCTGCCCACACTGGGAGGGTGCCTCTCATCTACACAAGCTTGAGGGGTTTCTGCTGTACAGAAATTGGGATTGTCTCCACTTTGCCCCTGCAGGCTTAGGAAGGATTTCAGTTTGGTGATTTCTACAGGCCTTGGACCCATTTTACTCTATGGACTTCTGAGATAAACTCGGCCCCTTGTGCTATTGTGGGACCTGATGACATGCTAATATCTGGGGGAAATGATGAACATTTCAGCTCCCAGATCCCACACCTGTGCCAAAGAGCCTGCAGTGTGGAAGAGGCTGAATGTAGGGGGAGAGAGTTTCGCAGCCCATGAAGGGGGTAATTTTGGCAGCCCTTGGAGGGAGAGAAAGGCTCTCTACATCAGAATAGAAGCTTCTCTTCCTAAACATCCTGTGGAAGTAAGACTGTGTTCTTAAGAAAACTAACCAAAATTATTACACAAATTCTTGGGTTCCCACAGTCCATGGCAAACACAGCAGCCAGTGTGGAACTACAGATATCTAATAAGGATTGGGAGTCATCTGAGTCCCCGATGTTGAAAATCGTCAAATAAAACGGATTTATTTGATGCAGTTCAGGGCTGCGCAGGGCAGCTTGAACCTGCCTATTCTCCCCGTTAGAAGGCTCCTCTCAGGTGAGCACAGTGGCTCACGCTTGTAATCCCAACACTTTGGGAGGCTGAGGTGGGCAGATCACCTGAGGTCAGGAGTTCAAGACCAGCCCAACCAACGTGGTGAAATCCTGTCTCTACTAAAAATACAAAAATCAGCTGGGCATGTTGGTGCCTGCCTGTAATCCCAGCTACTCTGGAGGCAGAGGCAGGAGAATCGCTTGAACCCGGAAGGCGGAGGCAAGTTGCCGTGAGCTGGGATTGCACCACTGCACTCCAGCCTGGCTGATAGAGAGAGACTCCGTCTCAAAAAAACGAAGAAGAAGAAGAAGGAGAAGGAGAAGGAGAAGGAGAAGAAGAAGGCTTCTCTCATCCTGCTCCAGCCTCTCCTTGCTTCTCTGCCTGGTCCATCTCCATGTCCCCAACTGTACTCTCCTTACTCCCTTCCCACCAACCAAAGGGACCAAAATGTTTTTTTAAAATTTTCAATTATTTATAAAATTCCTAGGAAAGGAAATGCTTTCTAGTGAAACACATCTTCATGAAAGCGAAAAGGCTGAGTCAGCAGCTGTTGCTAAAATCTTATCTTCACTATCAAGTGTGTCTCACTGGGTGGCTTATCCAATTTGGAAGCAAATCTTTCATGATGAAGCAAGAATCTTGTCTGGAGCTGACTAAAGCAACAACAACAGCAAAACAAACTTGTTAGAAAGTTACCAAAGTGATGTGTGCATATGAATTCCCCACTTTTTCCTGAAAGTTCTCAGACCTCAGCTCCCATTCATGTGTGGGGAGGGGACATGGTTGTTGACTGGCCCATTGTCCTGGGTGTGTAACTGTATAATCTGGCATGGAAACTTTCCGCACACCGGCAAGGTTGCCTGTGAAATTGAGGAGGCTTCCGAGGGAAAAGAACCATATTTTTGAATTGCAGGATTTGCATGTAGATTTTCCTTTTTATCCAAAGCAGCAGCAGGCAGATGAGCAGGCAGAAAGGCCACTGACCCAGAAGCCAGTCCCTGCCTGCCACTGACTGACACTGTGAGCTTGCATATGCCACCCATCTCCCTGTGCTAGGACTTTCCCAACCAGAAAGCAGACGAGAGGCTGGGCACGGTGACAATCAGGCATCTCATTGTAAAGAAGAAAGGAAAAGCAAAGCCTATATTTGGACAGGAGAGAGTGAAATGGCAAACTCCAAAATTCCTTTCAACCGTGCCTGCCTATTTTGTGTGTGTGTGTGTGTGTGTGTGTGTGTGTGTGTATGTGTGTGTGTAGGGGGGAGGTGGGTGAATTGTCAGTGTCTGACCCTACAAACCTCTGATCAGAGTGCAACCGTGAAGTCTCACGTGGCCTAAACCCAAAAACCCAACACTGCCATTGTTGATAGCATTCTTATTTGAGTGCCTTTTTAAAAAAGAATTACCTGGGAAACCACCTGTTTCTGTACGATATTAAAAATATTTTACTTTCAAAGTTAAGGTGTATTTGAGTTATTGTTGCCTAAGACAAACAAAACAAAGTATTTTGTTTTTAAAGTTTTTTTTTGTTTTTCTAAAGCTGTGCTCTTCTCAAATGGGGAGGGCTGTGTCATCACGTAGAAGGAAAAGCTGAACTTTGAACCAAATTGGGAAAGACAATAAAAGGTAGCTGAAGGAGCTCAAGTTTGTCATTATTCTCTAAGTCATTAAAACACAAAATTAGGACACGTTCAAGGATAAGGAGTGTCATTAAAATATCTAGGTGATTCTTTAAAACCCCTAAAAGACCCAGAGGTTTCTGGGGTGGAAATTCCCAAAAGCCTCAATCATGAGTCACTGCAATTTGTTGCCCTCAGAGCCTCCACTAGTTTTGGCAGAACTCAGGGCCCCAAATCTGGAGTCCAGCAACAGTAGGGAAACATTTTATGGGGAGAGGATGGTGGGAACGGATGGGTGGTGGGGAGAAATTGCCTTATAAGGAAACTCTTAAGTCCTGGGGAAGGCCTGGTATTTCACCAAACTGAAAAATTGTTAAGGGAAGATCCTTGAACCCCTTACTCCTCCCATCAAGAATTCAGAGAAAGAGGAGAGTGAGGGATACGTTATTCCCCAACACAGACTTGTGCTATATCCGTCTGTTTAAATGTGAAGGGGTAACCCACTTAAGGGCAACATAGCAATTTCCTAGCCAAGCTACAGAGCATAGAAGACACTGAACTCACAGAGGCCAGACAATGAAGGTACACGGCTGAAGCCACTGGACACACCACAGAGCCTGCCAGAGCCTCTGAGGCAGCTGGACCCAATGTGAGGAGCAACCACACCCTGGAAGCCCCGGGGGCAGGGAGGCACAGACAAGCCGGTCCAAGCCTTCTTCCAGAGCTTGACTGCCCGCTTTGCCATCAATCCTCTCCGCTCCCCCTCTAGCCTCTGGTGACAGGGAGCTTACTCTTTACAGTCTTTCTTCACTGCACTGAGGACAGATGCTCCAGATAGTTCACAGTCAGGGTGACAAAAGAGTCCCCAAGCCTCTTTTGGGTCCCCCAATCTAACACTGCCTCTCAATGGAGTGGGTAAGCAGTGGGGGAGAAGGGGCAGAAACCCTGGGTGGGTCACAGGCTCAGGGCCTAAACAAATCCTGAACTCAGTGGCACTGGGTCTTCAGTCCTTTGGCTGACCAGCAACGTGACAGTGACCTTCTGAGAGTGCAGATAATAATGGACTGGAAGTATCTCCACCCTGACCCCAGCCAAGTGTGTATAGGAAAGGGGTCTGGGATTCCACATGACAGATCAGAGCTGAACAACGTGAGAGTGGGATGGGCTTTGAAACCCTTGTCTTGGTCATGCAGCTAGGGCTAGGTAAACTTAACTGGAGGAGCTGCTACCACCTACCCAAATCTTTCTACTTAGCTATTTGCCACTTTCCCTAAGTGCTTTACACACATGATGTCATTTAATTCTCACCACCATCCTATGCTGCAGGTATTATGACTCCCACTTTATAGGTGAAGGGCTGCAGTAACTTGCTTAAGGACTTCCAGCCAGGATTAAACCTGCTCTGCCTGCTGTGTTGGGGACACGACCCAGCTCCCACCTTCCACATGGCCAGGCATAGCCGGTGCTCAGCGGCACAACGGGTGGGTGTTTCCGGGCTCCTCCTAGACAGGCAGCTCATATGGACTCAGTGCTGGGCTGTCTTGGAATGTGCTTCCTGGGACATAATTACCACCATCAAGATTATTATTAGCATTAGGCATTTACATGACACTTAATATTTTCAAAGCATTGTACTACCATTTAATTAGTTTTTCCTTGCAACATTCCTGTCGAGTCCACACTTGATAGCTGGGCAGACTGACGGGGAAGAGATAAATGCTAAAGGTTGATGTGGAAGAGGGCATGGCAGCACAATCTCTTAGCTTCCATTCCTTCTGGTGACCCAGCTAATATTAATTATCTCCCCTACTCCTGCAAATCCTGCACCTCCAATTCCCAGTTCTCCACCATCAAGGTGACTGTGACTTCTAGGAGTTGAGGTGCAGGGATCTCTTCTTTGATGTATTTCGGCTCAAGATCCAAACACCTTCCCCCCCTGCAAAAAACAACAGCAACAACAACAGCAACAAATATCATGTTCCAGTTCACATGTATTTAGAACAAAGGGCACTCTCAGTCTCTTTCCAAACTTTTCCATTAAAGCTACCTATAAAATCTCAGGACTGTAATTCCCAAACCTAAGGCATTTTCTGATAGGAAGTTTTTATCTAGCGTTTGGCAAATCCTAATTGGGTCTGTTAAAATAAAGGAGTATCCCTTCAGAGTAGAGAAGGGAAACAAAATACAATAAAATGGAGGAGAGGGGCAGGTCAGCAGGCTCTGCTCCTTGCTGGCAGCAGGGGCTGTGAAGGGGTGGTTTACCCCATATCCTGAGAGCCCCGGCAGAGCATGAGAAGCTGCCAGTCCTACCTAAGATGTTCTCGCTGCAAGGCCTACTTATTCTGCTCTTTAGGTTAAAGGAGAAACCGCAGGGAACAAGAAGGGGAGGGGATGCGAGGCAGCTAGGGTCCCGGAAAACTACGGGAGTAAGGAAAAGGAAGGAGACTGAAATCTCAGGTGCTTCGCTACCGGACCCACCAGGCCGGGACGACCCGCTTCTCTGCACAACAACACTCCCTTACAGCCAGGTTCTGGCACCTCCTCTCTCTCTTCCAGGGAATTCCCTTCACCGGGGTGCGCTGGACCAACGGAAACCCCTCCAGTGCAGCACCAGCTACTGGTTCGGGAATCAGAGGAGCTCCTGCCGCCCTGCAGGTGAACTGGGGTCAAGGTGGAACCATGGGACTGGGGACTGGTGAAACTATGCCTCCTGGCGATGCTGGCCCTCAGTCACCTCCGTCTCTCCAGCAGGCTTCCTGGCCTTTCCTCCCTATCCCACCCCTACCCTCTTCCCTGCGAGCCAGGAGCCCAACTCCAGGGCAGAGGGCAGGGAGCTCCATTCGAGGTGGTGACAGGAAGGCCAACAGGCTGCCGGAGTCCAACAGGCTGCCGGAGTCCGGGAGTGGAGCGACCCAGAGAGGAGACTGCCTCAGTGCGGTTAGAAAACGCTGGGTCATCCTCGTTTTGTCACCGGCCTCGACTGCTCCCGGATCACGCCACTTGCACCCCGACAGTTGAGGCGCGGCTCTGGTGACGGCTGGGCCTTGCCCTCACGGTGGGACCCAAGCTGCCTCACCCCTCAGTCGGAGTCATTGCCTGCTGACCAGAAGCAAGTCTGAAAAAGTCTTGCCCTTGGTGGGTCACCCCCGCCGCTGCGGAGACCAGCCATAAGCTTGGAGGCCCGGGACCCTGAGATGTCCACCCCAGGAGCTCGGGGCTGGGGGCCTGCCTAGGCCAGCATTTCTGGCCCCCTACCCCTGCCTCCGGGGGCAGCCAACCACCATGCCGAAGTCGGATGCTCGGCCCCTTCCGGGGTCACTGAGCTTGGAAGCCAGAAGAAAGCAAGCCGACAACAATACCAACAAGGGGAGATGCGGCCTCCAGCGCGGCTCTCTGGCCAGCTCCACTGGGTGATGCAAACGGAAGATCCCTGTCGGGAGTGGCGGTCGGAGCCAGAGACCTCACCTAATGAGGCACTCGCTCTGTGCGGACCCTCGGAGAGGGCGCAGGCAGAGGATTCCCCTGATCCACCCCGGCGGGGAACGAGGCCCCACTGGGCTGCCTGGGAGCGCTGAGACCTCGCGTGTGTTGCAGGGGGAAGGGCAGGGAAGGTTATAACTCCTGTCCCCACTTGGAGCTCGCAGGGCGACATGGGGTGTCCCCTGAGGGAACTGGTGGTCCCCATCTGGCTCCCCATGAACTGGGGAAATATTCAGTGCTTCGTTTCCCGCTTGGTATGGGCATGCACTTGGGGCGGGTTAAGCCTCTCCGACCTCAGTTTCCTCCTTTGTAAAAGGGACGGTATGCTGGTTTATCCTTAACAGGCTTCCGGCATGCCCATTAGGAATACCTAAGCCAGCCCACCAGGTGAAGCCTTCAGAGCCAGGCAGCCCAGAGCTAGCACCTCATAGATCCTGAGCTGGCTACCATTGTTCCATCGTCTTTTGAAGGTGGAGACCCCTACACAGAACTGCTTCCGCCCTCTCTTCCTCCTCCCCCGACCCCGCACTCTCTATCTCTCTCTCTGTATCTCTCTCATCTCTGTCTCTCATTCTATCCCCCTCGGCAAACCAGAAACATCTGCGTGAAGGGTGAAAACAAAGTTTAATATAAATCCGCCCGTTGTTCAAGTGAGTCCAACCACGGAAGCTGGTCTGCGCCACGCGAGTCGGAGCCAGCGTTCTGCGTCCCAGAAGCTTCCGATGTCGCAGCCAGTTCTCCGCCGCGCACTCGCCTCTGGCGTCTTTATCTTGCTTGCTCAAATTTGGGTTCCGTGGCGGGTCTGGGAGAGTCGAATCCAGCGGTTGGATGGACGGAGAGTCTCGGCTGCCGCTCAGTCCTGCCGGGCATCTGTGACCACGCGGCCACCGGGCTCATCCCACAGCTCCCGCCCTGGGCTCTCCGCTGGCCCCGACGCACCGGCAGTGCTAGAGCAAGGCCTGGAGCTCCGCCATCCTGGTTTAGTCAGATGGCAGCTGACCCCAGGACCAGGACCTCGGTGGCCCTCACAAAGTCCAGAATTCCACAGGGTGGGTCTGAGGAGTTGGAACGTGTCGATGTCACCAGCGGGGCATAGACAACCGGTGCTACCAAACCCCAGCCGGCCGCAAGTGGGACCTCGCTGCCCTAGCGGGAGCGGGCGCAAACTCCCGACCACACGGAGGACCCGGGTGTCAGGGAGAGGCCTCAGCGGAACGCTCAGGTCTCGCTTGGCGTTCAGGAGGCAGATCATGCGACAATAACCGGACCTCTAGTCCCTCGATTTTCCCGTCTCTTAACAGGAACGACACCCCCGCCCAGAATTCCGTGTGTGCGCGGCTTCTCAAGACCCTGAAATTCACCGCCTCCAGGCAGCACGCGGCCCCAGAACGACTCCGGGACTCCAAGAAGGACAGAGCGGAAACTTCCCATCTATCCCGAAAGCAGAGGGTCTCCGGTTCGATGTGACAGGCCCGCTGCAGGCCCCAAGGGCAGTTTTGCTTCTCAGGGAATGCTATGTGAGACCTCCACCCAGGTGCCTAAGAGGTAGCCGCTCTGGCCTTGCTCCGCCAACCTGAAGCTCAGGACCAGGACAGCTGGCTATGTCTGGCGCGGACCGTTCCGGGGCTCCCCGAAGGGCGCGCCCAGCTTGGGTCCTGCCGCCCCACGCTTGGGGCCCAGACCTTGTTGGACTGTAGCCTCCCCTGAGCCGCGCAAACTCGGAACTCCAAGCAGAGGTTATAAGCGATCTCCGGATCAAAATACTGTCCCCTTTCACCGGCTCCCGAGTTTTATTCATTTCATGGAAAGGTCAAGGGTGGCTTGAGGTCTGAACCACCCTGCACTGGTCTCGATGCCTGCCGTCGATGCTTGCCGGACACTGCCTGGCGGGGAGATTTGGGTTAGGAGCCACGTCCCCACTCCTACCCTAGGGCTCAGGTGCGTCGTTGGCCCAGTCTTCTCCCTCCGTCTAGCCTCGGCCCTTCTTATGGGTCCTCTCTCTAACACTGACCCCTGCCCGGGTCCTCTCTTCTCATCTAAGCCTCCCACATGCCTCTAAGCCTCCCCTTGTGTCCTCACTGGTCCCATGACATGGGTGCTCTCCAGCAGTGTCCACACTGCAAAGTGAATGAAGTTTTGCTAGTTTGATTTTTTAAAAAGATTTAAGTTAGTGGGCACTTATCAGGATAATTCGGACCATCCTAATCACATCCAAATGAAATCCTAGACAATTGAGAAAACAATAATTGCAGCAATTATACATTAAATATATATAAGAGATTAGGATATAAATGGCACATAAAAGTCCAGGATTTATTCAAGGCTAGAAATAGAAGACAAGGCACAGGTGTCTTCAGACACCGCTCAGATTCAATGTCAGTTTCAAGGTCAGAGTTGGGAGAGGACCAATCTAATCCAACGCCCTCAGTTTACGAATAAGAACACTGAGGCCCAGAAAGCAGCGGGGTCCCGCCCAAGGTCACACAACGCGGGGCAGGTAGAGGGAGTAGGAACGCAGCCCTGACTACCAACGCGGCGCCAGTCTCTGTGTGGTTCCGGTATTTTCTGCTTTCGGAATCGCAGGGCAAACCCGCACCCCTCGCCCCCGGGAGCGGATTTTCCTCCAGCTTTGGCTGTCTTGAGGTGAGGAGATCCTGAGAAGGATGCTTTTGTGAGAATTCCGTTGTCTCTCCCGCCTCAGGCGTCAATTGTCAGGAAAGAGACCGGACGTCCCCACCGTAAGCCCGGGGCTTTCAGACACAAATCTCCCCGCAGCCTCGTATACCCCGAGGGCGCCACACAGACGCAGTTCTCACTAGAGCCGGCAGGTGGCGCGTTCCCCACGGGGAAGCCGGCCGTCAGCCGCCCGCGAGCTCAGATTCGGCTCCCTGCCCCACCACCAGCTTAGGGTCGCTCTACGGAAAGAAAGGGGACTGGAAGCGGTGCGGCGGGGGAGCTCGGGCTTGTTGCCGAATGGTCTAAAATAAAACCCAGGAAACCCGGATTACAGCCCTTCGACTCAGAGCGGTTCCACTGTTTAAGGGGCAGCTGCGCGCAGGGTGCAGAGGACAAGGCTCCGTCGGCTCCGCGGAGAGCACACCCGACCCACCGGGGTCACCCCTAGGGGGCGCGATGCAAGCCCTCCCATGCACAGGCTCTTCCACGCGCGTCCCTACAGCCTCCTCGACTGCCAGCCCCAGCCCCAGCCCCCATCCTTCCGCCTACTTTTTCTTTTATAAATGGGGGTGGGGTGGAGAATCAGGGAAAAAGTGAGCTTTCTCAATTGCGGCGATAATTGTGCGCGGGATAGGTTTCTTAATCTGCTCATCCATTATTGACTGCTCCTCTAATATTTGGCTTTGCCGCTTTGATCGCCAGAAGAGCACATACTTGACTCCTTTGCATAACAATTTTGGGGCGGGAGTCATTGGCGCGGGAGGGGAGGGACGTGCCTAGAATGACTTTGTGGCCGGTATTCCACCCCTACCCCATCCCTACCCCCAGCACCCCGGCAGGAAGTGAGCCCAGCCTTCCCTTTACCGAGCCCCCCACCCCTAACTACCATTCACGCTTGGAAAGTTCTAGCCGGGGCGAAGAGGATGCTGCTAACTCCCCGGTGGGTGGAGGAGAGGTAGGAATCGTAGGAGCCCTAAGTGGGATCCGACAAGGAGAGGGATTGTACTGCCCTCTCGTCCCCACCCTCACTACATTCCCAGCCCCAAGAGATAACCTCCCCTCCTTCCTCCCACCTCCGACACCCACCGGGAAGGGGGTGAACCCTTCCTGGGGATGAATGGAGTGGAGTTGGAAGCCTGGGGTAGGAGACCATCATCCCCCGCGCTCTCATCTGGGACTTAGGCTGCAGAACAAAACTGGGACGCCCGCGGCTTCCGAGCCGGGTTTGGCGAGCTCTGAGACCAGTGGCGGGCTCTGTGGGACCTCTATCTAGTCCCTTGCTCTCTTCGGGGTCTCAGTTGCCTCATTTGTGGAGCGGGCTTTAGGTCTCTGCGCTCCCTAAGGTCCCTTTGATCTTGACCTTGGCACGTGTGGCCCACCCTCCCCTCAATCAGGGCTTAGGGCTGCTGAGGTGGGTCTTGGTGGGAAACAAAAAAACAGTTGCTATTTTAATCCGGGTTTAAACAACTGTCTCCTCTTTCCTGGCATAGGTCAATGGCAGGGGTAGAGGGGGTGGTTTGGAGGGAGGGATAGGGTAAAAGGTGAGGTTTGGGGTCAGAGCCTAGGGTCGTTGCAACTTCACATATTTCACTTCCAAAACCTCGGTCACTCCCCAGCTCTCACAGAAATTCACTCACGGACACGCACACACGGAGACTATGCACGTGGACACGCACACACACTTTCACACTGACACAGCACAACGCAACCACACGAGGATTAGAGAGACAAAACGCACACAATTCTTGCGTGCACACTCGGGCACACACTCGGACTCACACGCGCACCCAGCCAGAGCCTCTCAGAGTCACGAACAAACACGCACGCGCGGGGCTACACACTCGTTCCCCTCCCAGCTTTCTGCTGGAGCGGGGGACCAGGGAAGATGGCCCGAAAAGGCCTTGGCATTGCAGTGACCCCCTCCCGTCCCCTACATCCGATTCAATATGAGGAAGGAGGTGGGGCGGGGTGGGGTAGACAGACGGGTTCTCGCCCCTCTCCCCCAGTCCCAGGCTCATGAGACTTTCCGTTCCCTTACCGCCCCACCTTCTGTACTAAACTTTTTCCTTCCACATCTTCCCGCCTGGGCCCTGCAGCGCCGACCTCTGCTGGAACCCAGAGCTTTTCTTGCACCTCCCCGGGAAGAGGGTCCCAAAGATGCACGCCCCATGGGCAACACGGAGGCGCGGCCTGGATCAGGCTCTGGAGCCGGCAGAGGCAGAAAACCCAGGCGCCGAGAGCCGGGTGCGCGAACTTTTGTCTCCTTTTCCAGGGTCAGTGGGAAAAGAGCCCGGGGACAACCAACCCCTTCCCTACAGGAGTCAAAGCGAAGAGAAGGAAGACAGTTAATTCTGGGACAAGCAAAAAGAACGGTTTTGGAGTCACGGGAGCTTTCCTGCACAAAGGACTTGGATGTTGTGTTTTTTTTTCTTCTTTTCTGGTGTTTTTCGTTCCCAACTTTGAAGTCGGGTTCAGACCTCCTGGAGACCATGGACTGAGCGGAGGGGTGGGGGCAGCAGAACCCGGAAGCCGCGCTGGCCCCTCCTCAATCGCTTCCACACTCTCACACGCCCAAGGCCAGTCGGTGTGGACCCCGAACCGCGCCAAGCCGGATCCAGGCGGGAGCGGCCACTTGGACAGGTGGGGAACAGGGGTGGGAGAGGGTACCGTAGGCCTGAGGACACCGACCTCGGGGAATCTTTTGGGGAGTGGGAGGGAGCCATACAGGGATAAAAGCAAAATAAAAAATAGAAGAAAATTCAGGCATAGACATTGAATTAACTCCGGATTTTTTCTTTTTTTCGGGGAAAGGGAAAGAGATTAAACCCAAACTCGGGTCTGGGTTCTGGGGTTTGGGTGGGATTCAGTGTAAGCATAAAAAGCGGGGTGTCAGATTAAAGTGAAGAAAAATAAATAGGGAATTGTGTGTAGTCCTCTTGCTTTCCGGAGCAGCGAAGTCTAAAATTCTCAGCTCCAGAGGCCTGTCTGCCTGTGTGATAGAGTCCCAGCTAGGTTTGAAATTCCGGGGGGGCGGGGCAGTGAAGGCTACTCTTCCCGTAATCCGAGCCAAGGGGCCCTGCGTCCAGCTCCCGGATCATCCCCGCGCAGCCCGAACGCTGCCTGCAGACCCGCGAGCAACGACAGTTCGGGTGTTTGCACCCTAGCGCCCTCTGCGCTTGGCGAGGGCCTGTGGACAGCCCGCGGGGCTCAGAAAGGAAACCAGGGCCCCAGGAGCGCTTTCTGATTCCTGGCCACCGGGTGCAATTTACAGAAATCATCGGTATCTTTCCTCCGTTTCCCACGGGGAGTCAAGAGGAGAAAAGTCTCAGTTTGTCTGACTTGAGAGAGAGAGAGAGAGAGAGAGAGAGAGAGAGAGAGAGACTATTTCTAGAACAAAACTGTACATGCTGTGAACTGCCTCAGATAAGAAGGAGAAAACTCTGGAGGAAGACTGGATGGTGGGGACATAAATCCAAATACTGAAATTCACGAAGGTGACAACATCCAACAGTGGGCTTTTTCTCGGGCTTTCCAGATACCTAGACATTTTTAGTCTTATTTCATATATACAGAAAAAAAGAAACCCTCCCTGTCCCTCATCCCCTTCATGAAATGCTCTGGGTCCTCTACAAACAAAGCTGCTGCCCCAATTTCAGGAGTCAACGGAGCATTTTATTTTGTCAGCGAAGCATTTTATATTCCATGGTTTACCTCCCACGCACCCCCCACCCACCGGCTTTTTTCCTTTGCTGCCTCCCCTAGTCCCACTCCACTTTGGACAGAATTGCTTAGGATCCCTAACCAATACCCAACGAATCCCCCAGCACCCACCCACCCCCACATTATTATGGGCTCCAAATGAAGACCAAGACCCCGAGTGCTAATTGAATTAGTCTATTGAAAAAGACTGTCAGGTACAATGACGTGACTCGAGGCCCCACATTTCCCAAGGTCTATAGGCTTTGGGGACCTGCGATGTATAGTCTGACCTTCTAGCTCATAATAACGCGGCACTTGTAGCAGAAATCTCCTCGCATTCACTCCCAACAAAACCGCTGGTCATCCAGTCCCCGTAGGAAGGCTGCACGCTATTGTGTTGCGACAACTCATTCATGTCCCGCACCACGAGGCCCCACCGCCATCTGATCTACACTCGAAATGCGATTACCACCCTGTGCATGCAACATGCTCCTACTCCCAGTCCATGGCGCACACCCCTCGCCAGGCTGCAAGAATTTCTTTCATAATTCTCCTTCTGGTCCTCATCCTTGAAAGAGAGGTGGAAACATGCAGGACCCTGGTATTTGTCTCTGCCTACACAAAATCCAAAATTCTATGGACACACAGGCTGGTCCTCTTTTCTGAACAGCATACACCAAAACCCTCAGCAAATACATTTCTTCATGCCTGACTAGTGGGGCTGACTTGGGTGTACACATTAACGTTCACATACACACAGGGGTCTCCTGCCACACACAACTATACACACACACACTACTTTTATAGACTAATTTTCTCTCTGGGTGGCTCTCACAGACCAAGCAAATAAACACAAATATACACTCTTGTCCCCACAGCCACGGGCCACTCTTCAAGACCGCTGAGTGTTTTCCCCAAAATTAGAAAAGGGGAGAAAGAAAGGTAAAATTTCTCAGTCTTCACTCTAATAAACACGTCAGTCTTCCGACTACATGATTCCCAAACCCCACTAGCTAGCAGCTCCCCAAACATGTATGCATCATTCTCCTCTGTTTGGCCAGGTGTCTTTGGCTCAGTGGGAGCCCCTGACTATCCTCAGAAAATGCAGGAAGTCTAAGGACGGGAGAAGGGAAGGACGGTTGGGGTCTCTCTCTGTCCTATTTACCCAACTCCCCATCACTGAAGGCCTCTTTGGGACCTCCTTCCTTCAAGTGAAAAAAAGTAGCACCCCTCCCCCAACTTTGGCATTTGAGACAAAACACTCTATATCTTCCTTGTCATTCTCCACTTTTATCTGGGCTATCCCCGAGGAAAGGGGACTTGGGGACAATCAACTTACTGCAGAGACACAGCCCAGTCTATGGCCTTCTGTGGGCCTCTAGCCAAGGTGACTGCATAGCTCAGAACTGCAAGGCCATAGAAAGGCGCACGGGGTACCCCCACACTTCCATATCTTTGGCCCAAGAGCAGATGGCATTTGGAGAAAGGGGCTCCATGCCATTTGAGTAAGGCTTCCCCACCTGCTACCCGCAGGCCCACCTCTCTGCCACCCCGGCCTGGGCATTAAGTTGAAAGTCATTCCTTAGCTCCCAAAGGCAGAAACGAGTGCCCCCAAAAGGACCGCCACACAAATATAACCACTCGTGCAGATACAATCCTTCACACACACCCTAACCCTTTACCCACATACTTGTACACACAACTCACCCTGCCCGTAGTTCCTCACTCACACGCCCAGCCCCGGGCTCACTCAGAGTTCTGTGAACCCCTCACCCATCCGTCTCGGCCAACATTTGTTCACTCAGCCCTCACACACTTCACTTGCATGCTTGCCAAGACGCCAATGCGCTCACACAGAGTTCTCAATAGCATGTTCATTTGCAGGAGGGAGAGGAGGGCGTAGGGTCTGGGTGGAGGTCATGGAGCGCAGGGCGGCGCGGGGTACCGAGCGTCCGGGCCAGGCCGGGCCTGGGGGAGGTGGGGGGACGAGCCAGCGCGCAGAGTGCCGCCTAATCCAGCTCGAGCTCGTGGGCCGCGGGTGCATTTATCATCCCATTACTGTAACAAATCCGGGCTCCACTACATGAAAGGTAAAATGAATTACCGACGTTAAGCCGTCAATAAAGTCATTTCTGTAAATGGTGTCTCCAAAGGGCCGCCGCATTATTCAGCTGGCTTTATCAGCTGGCTGGAAATTACGTGGAGGAGCCGGGCCGCGCGGCGCGCGGGGCCGCTCACTTTGATTAAGCGTCTTGCCAGCGCGATGTGACAGAGCTTTTGACCAGGGTTTTATTCACAGGCCTGTGATGAACGCCAAGCTGATCAGGCGGAATGAAGAGTAATTAAAACCTATAAATTATCTTCCGCAGCCCTTCTCGAGGCGTCTCCTGCAGGCGAGATAAGGCGTCGAGACCCTATTTACCGCGCTGAAAGGGACCGCGGTGCACAAAAGCTACGCGGCTAAATAGGATATTGATAGTGTCCTAATTAGAATTTAATTAAGTACCCACGCTTGCTTGCGGGATAAAGATTTCAATTTTGCGAACTTAAATATAAATAAAACCCCACCCTCATTTCGGGGAGAAGGGGTAGGGGCGCCTGGAGATTTCGGGGAGCCCTTGGGTGTGCGACTGAAGAGGACTCGGGAGACTCCAAAGTGGGGTTGGAGGCGACTTGGGAAGGTTGAGAAGACTGTAGTGCAGCGTTAGGGAGAGAGGTTTTCTCCCCTAGGCTGCAGCGCAAGTCTAGCCGGGAACTCAGCCCCAGAAATCGGGGGACCCTCGCCTGCTCCCAAGATGCGGTGAGCAATACGAATTCCTGCTCTCCACCAGCCCTTTTGAGAAACTTCAGCTACTGCGGTGTTGGTTCGACTTATTGTGGGTTTGGTTGCATGTTCCTCCTAGCCTAACCCCCTGTGACTTTTCTGGAAAACTGGAGGTAGGGGGATTATTTCGCATGTCACAAATAGACAATATTTCCAAAGAGGTACTTTCTCTACTGTCCCAGTTGGGGAGGGCGTTCAGGGCGAGGAGGTCCGCTGGAGCTCTAAGATGACAACCCCGAAGGCCTCGTTTGCTCGTTTGCCTTTCTCGGCCACCGCAGGCTTCAGCAGAGTCCGATACTGGTCCTCCAAAACGACTCCGCAGACAAGTCCCGCAGGTGCCTAGAGCTTCAGTCCACAAGCCACTACCGTCCCTCACATTACCGGTTACGAGAAAACTTTGGGGGTGCCTCGACCAGGAAACAGCGAAAAAGAGCCCGGCAGACGGGAGAGTGATAGCAGCTAGAGGAACCGCATTCCCCTCAAACTAGGGAAGAACGCACAGGGCTGGAGCCGGAGGCACCCAGGGAGTTGGGAGCAATCCCAGGAAATTCAGTTACCCCGCAATTGAGGGAAACTCCTTGTTCACAACGTCAACTGGCCAGGGCAAACACTTGGGGTGCAGCGCTTTTATTTATTTGATTTTACTTTGCAGGGAAATCTAACATAGAGGTTACCCTGAATTCTAAAGCAAGGGCCTAGCGTGCATCCGCGTTCTGACTCGCCGGCGCGGGGGCCCTCCTGAGATTACTCTGCGTTGCCCGGACTCCCACTGCCAGGGAAGGTCCAGGCGGCTGGCGCTGGGGCTATTCCGAGCCCTCTGGGCTTGGCGCTATGGCGCCAGGACAGCTCCAGGGTGTTGTCGAAAGTCTGGACCGGGAAGGGCATGGGTGCGGATTCCCCACAAAGGGAAAGCAATGCAGCGGGCCGGCAGGAGACGTACAAACGTAAACCTGCGACGCTAGCTAGGCGCAGCGGGCCTTTCAGATTTTGCTATTTGTGAAAAATAAATTGCGCCTCTGAAAGAAACCAACTCTAGGTCTATTTCACATCACCGACCTCCTTGTCTCACTCCCCCTCCCTCCACTACACACACCCAAACCCACACCTACCCACAAACACACAAACCGGCAGTGACAACAACCACTCATCCTTCATAACAGCAACCAGAGAGAGAGGAGAAAATAAAAAGCTGAGGTTCTTAGGCGTGGGGGTGTAAAACAGCCAAGCTCCTGCCTACTGCCCCTGCTCCCGGCGCGCACAGACCCATAATCCTGCGTTTCTCCAACAAGTTGTTTATGGAGTTGCTTCTCCATTTGCCTACATCCCAAAATCCACCCCTCCCGGGTTTCTTCTGCCCCCTCCTCGGTCCCGGCCTGAAGGAGGGGGAGGGGCGCGGGTGGGGGAGGGCGGACCCGACGCACAGGGCCAGCGCCGCGGCGCCCCCTCTCCGCCCGTGGCTGACGCCCCCGGATTATTTATCCGCAAAGTCCCGCGCGCACCCATTGGGCCGAGGCCCGAGTGTCAGCGCGAGTCCCGGCTCGCCATTGGCTCCGCACACGTGCGGCCCTGACTCACGTGCTTCCGGTTTGAAGGCAAAAAGTGTGCCTGGGTGATTTTTTTTTTTTAAGCGAGAGAGTTTGTGCAAAGATCCTAGCTGTCAGAGATTTGAAAAAAAAAAAAAAAAAAAAAAAAAAAAAAAAAAAACCCAGCCCGGCGCTGGCGGAGACGCGCTCTCCCTGCAAAAAAAGCAAAGGCGATTAAAGGCGCTGCCAGCCTCACGCTCTGGGCACAGCTGAGCGTGACACTCGGGGAAGTCAAATCCCTCACTACTGCCTAGGAAGATGGCTAGACTTTAAATACTATTTTTTTCCCTTTAAGAAAAAAAATTATTGGACCTTTTTGTCTTTTTCTTGCTTTCTTTTTCCTTTTTTCTTTTTTTCCTTCTTTTTTTTTTGGCCGTGGCTTACTCCCCATTTAAATCAAATCATTGAATCTGGTTGCAGAAAGAAAAAAGAAATAGCCAAGTGTCTCCATATCTGGATGTCTACAAATTAGAGAGGGAGAGACAGCGAGATCTATCTGCTAGATAAGAGCGAGCGATCCAGGCCAGACGCCTGAGATTTTTTCCTGCACCCGTGCCTTCGCTGGGGCTTCGCCTGCCTCCTTCCTCTGCGCACCCCCACGGGCCGCTGGCAAAGTGGGGTGGGGAGCGAGGCGGTGGGGGCGGGGGC
>NW_012102587.1:6838574-6841130 GCF_000951045.1 Mandrillus leucophaeus
GGCGGCGGCGGCAGTGGAGGCGGCGCAGGGAGCCCAGGAGCGCAGGGCACCAAATACCCGGAGCACGGCAACCCCGCCATCCTACTTATGGGCTCAGCCAACGGCGGGCCCGTGGTCAAAACTGACTCGCAGCAGCCTCTCGTATGGCCCGCCTGGGTCTACTGCACACGTTATTCGGATCGTCCATCCTCCGGTGAGTACCCAACTCCGGGCTGCGCCATGCTTTCTGGCCTCGCGGACCGCCCCAGAACGCCAAGCTGCGGCGCTAGGGAGAGCAAACCCGGCCTCGGGTACTCCAGTCTCTCACGCCTGCTTCCTCACCCCAGTTCCAGCCGCAACCGAACGTTCACCCAGCTATGCGATCCTGGCCTCTGCGGCCACCACCCGAGAAGCTACAGCTCGTGGCACAGGAGGCTCGAGTCTCGATTCTTTGGTTTTGAACTCTGAATCCCTGGGGCCTTCTTTGTCTTTTATCTTTATTATTATTAGGAAAAGTACACAGTCAATGATTTTGTTTCCAGGGTGTTTAGATATGGCAGGAAGGTGGGCCTAGTGATGTGTGTCTGAAATCCCACCAGCCGGATCGTCCGGGGGCCAGATTGGACCAGAGAAGGCCTTGTTCAGAAAAATTATATTCACAGTGTGTCCTTACAAACACAAACACCATCTTGATATTTTCTGCGGAGTGACCGTTTACACTGATAAATATGGGGACACACAGGAAGACAGGGAGGAAAGCGTCTGAAAGCCGTCCCTCTCCCCTGGTCGGGTAGCGAAGAGTCTGACCCGGGTGGGTAGAATCCAGGGAAAGGCAGTTGCCAAAAAGGTGGGTGCTGGCAGCCTCTGGTTTTCTGGAACTGACAAACAGTGGGAGAGGAGAGAAAACAGGTCAGGCTCAGGTCAGAAAGCCGGGCCAAGGGTATGAGAGCCAGTTTCCTCCGTAGCTTCTCCGCAGAACGGCTCCCACATCCTCCCCGCCTGGCACTTTCCTTTTTTCACCAGCACATCCAGCAGTTAGCAGATTTCTGGCATCCGTGGGCCTGTTTTTCTCGGCTTTCCTTCCACTGCATTTCCGTGTGCCCCTCGCGCTTGGCGAACCCGAGGAGGAGACCTGAGCTGGGCTCTGGAACAGGAGGCCAAGGCCTGCCCGACGCCCAGGCCCGCAGTGTCTGGGAGAGCAGCAGAAGCTTTGGCCCAAGATCAGCACTCCAGGCGCCCGGTCCGGCAGGGGGCCGGGAACAACGTAGCCACGCGCCGCTTCCCTCTGGCTGGTCTCTCGCCGCCCCACCGCTGCCGGCCGGGCGCGGATCGATGCGCACTATCAGCTCCCGCCATCTCGAGCCCCGTTATTGACACGTCGGGCTCCCTGAACCTCCGAAAAGCTGCTTTGATTGACTCGCCTGATGGATAGAGTGATTGAGCTGTCAGGCTGCACGGCTCGGGCTGGCCAGGAGACTACGATTTTATTACAAGAGTCCGTGCCTCCGCACACGCATACAACAACACTTCAACTTGTCCCGGATGCACAACGCGCAGTGGTGCCTTTTTGGGGTTGTGCGCATTTCCTGGGCTATTTCTCCCCGCTCAGCTAATTACGAATCTAAACCCCAGTTCTGCTCTGGAGAGGGCCTTGGCTTTGTTCTTGGCCACTTTCCTTCTTATGGGCCTGGGTAGGTAGGGGACCAGCTCCTTCTCCTGCTTGGGCAGTTGGGGGAGGAGGGGATGAGCCTCGACCCAGATCTGAGTCGCTGCTGTATGCTAGGCCTGGACTCTTTGTCATAGGACAACTGGTTACCCCAGGCTCTTGCCTGCCCCAGGAGTAGGCTGCCCAGCTTGCCTCTCTGTAGCTAGGTTTGGATATGCCGGCAAAGATCCTTCTTTCCAGACAGTTTTAGAGGTAAACAGGCCTGACAGGGACTTAACTTGGTTCAGCAAGCTACCTTATCCAAGGCAGGACCCAGCAAGTAAATGCCAGAAGACTTGGGTGTGGAAGCGGGTGGGCAGAGGTGCAGGCTTTTGAGGCACACACGAACAGTTCGATCCTCTCCTGGTTTTCCCGCTTTCCCTCCTTCCTTTCTCAGTGGGCCCTCCTCCCAGACTAGTATTTGAAGGGAACTTCACCTTCCTAAGGAGGTTTCCTGTGGCCCCTTCCCATTCCTATCTGGCGGTCAAAGCACTTTTTTTTTTCTGGATTGTCCCTGTCTCCCTTCCTCTGCATCTTCTTGCTCATGGATGGGGGAAGGGGCCGCAGTCTCCTTGCAGATGTCATCAGCAGGCAGAGAAAGCCAATCTGGCTTGTTTTTGTTATTCAGGAGTTTTTAATCCTGAAATTGCAGCGGCTCAAAGGGGAGATAAGGAAGACCCAGATAAGGGAGACGTTACCCCACACAGCCGGTTAGAGGATCCAAGGGGCAAGGCTGAAAACCCAGGGGCCAGGGTCATGAGGATGGATGAGGGCCTTTTCTTCTCCTTCAGAGAAGGGGTGGTCCCTGTATCCCTGAGACACTAGAAAAGGCTTCCTTTAGGCCAAAGAGAAAGAAGGCAAGGAGGTGGGGG
>NW_012102587.1:6841250-6854690 GCF_000951045.1 Mandrillus leucophaeus
GGGTTGCACAGGTAGACACCAAATACTTTGGAGCTGAGCAGCCTTCTCCCAGCCCGCTCACTATCCCGTTGTTTTCTGGGGTCAATAGCTACAAGCAGATGGTGTCTTATTGTAGGTTCTCCTGTAGGTACGATTCTTGTGGAGGAGAGGAGGATTAGTCTGTAGGCTGGTGACTCCCCCAGGGCCTGCCCTCACTGCCCTAGTCCTATCTATTCCAGGGCTGTAAGGACAGCAGGCCCCTGACCCCCAACTCTGGGCTGGGCCAGATGAGCTCCAAATATCTGGTCATCTTGGATTCCTTCCTTCTTGGCCGGAAAATGCTGTGATTTCGGTCTGTCCCTGACTGTCCTGTGAGAATTGGGGTGTGGGGTGTACCTACAACCTCAACCAACTTTCCTTCACCCTTTGCCCTCCCAAAGGGAACCCGGAGACCGCAGTGGTCTGGCGAGGGGCACTTTGATGGAGGGATTGGCCGGCGGGAGGGAGCCAGGGGTTCAGCAGAGCCTCCGAGATGGCCCCGGAAGCGCGGGGCTCGCGGCCCAGCTCGGCAATGCAATTCTCACCGCTTCCTTTGCCCTCTCCCCCCTCCCTTCTGCCCTCCGTCCCCACCCCCACCCCCACTCCGGCCCTCTCCGCCGCTGCAGGTCCGCGCACCAGGAAGCTGAAGAAGAAGAAGAACGAGAAGGAGGACAAGCGGCCGCGGACGGCGTTCACCGCCGAGCAGCTGCAGAGACTCAAGGCGGAGTTCCAGGCAAACCGCTACATCACGGAGCAGCGGCGGCAGACCCTGGCCCAGGAGCTCAGCCTCAACGAGTCCCAGATCAAGATCTGGTTCCAGAACAAGCGCGCCAAGATCAAGAAAGCCACAGGCATTAAGAACGGCTTGGCGCTGCACCTCATGGCCCAGGGACTGTACAACCACTCCACCACCACGGTCCAGGACAAAGACGAGAGCGAGTAGACGCCACCGGCCGGGGCCGCGCGGTCAGGCCGCCGTGCCCGCGCCCCCTCCCGGCACCGCCGCCGTCGCCTCCCGGCCCCTCGCTGGGGGAGAAAGCATCTGCTCAAAGGAGGGAGGGAGCGAAGGGAAAAGAGCGAGCGAGACAGAAAGAGAGCCTCAGAATGGACAATGACGTTGAAACGCAGCATTTTTGAAAAGGGAGAAAGACTCGGACAGGTGCTATCGAAAAATAAGATCTATTCTCTATTCACAGTATAAGGGACGAAACTGCGAACTCCTTAAAGCTCTATCTAGCCAAACCGCTTACGACCTTGTATATATTTAATTTCAGGTAAGGAAAACACATACGTGTAGCGATCTCTATTTGCTGGACATTTTTATTAATCTCCTTTATTATTATTGTTATAATTATTATAATTATTATAATTATTTTATCCCCTCCCCCTCTGCCTCGCTGCCCCCGGCCCAGTTTCGTTTTCGTTGCCTTTTTCATTTGAATGTCATTGCTTCTCCGGTGCCTCCCGACCCGCATCGCTGGCCCTGGTTTCTCTGGGACTTTTCTTTGTGTGCGTGAGTGTGTTTCCTTGCGTGTCTGCTCACCTCCTCTCCCCCACCTCCTGGGCCCCTTCTGTCGGTCTGTCTGTTCTGCCCCCCTTTCGTTTTCCGAAGACTTGTTGAGAAATACGACCCCACGGACTGCGAGACTGAACCGCCGCTACAAGCCAAAGATTTTATTATGTTCAGAAACCTGTAGTCTGAAATAAAGTGTACACTGTGCTCACGAGCGCTGGCGGCCCTCCTGTTTGCGGGCTCGGGAAGGGCGTGGGTCCGAGCACACAGCGTCTCAGCGCCCCTGCGCACGCCGGGCCGGGAGCCGGCGGGGCCTTGCGATCACCGCACAACCAATGCAGGGGCGAAGGGGAAGCACGGCCCAGATTCGGATTTGGCCTGGGTCTGAAGGGTCTGGCGGGAGACGCCTGGTTTCCGATTGCGTTCAAGGGAACTCAAAGGCCGGCAAACCCAGTCCTGGCTTCGGAAATGCTGCCCGGGTTGCCGGGCAGCTCCCCGCACCGGTCCAGGCCCAGCCCAGCAGCGGCTTCCTCCTGTACAGCCTGCTCTTCACTCCAACCTGCACTTTTCTTTTTCTTTTTTTCTTTTATTCCCTCTGGTGCAGGTTTTGCTGCAGATTTTTTTCATCCAGAGATAGAAGGGGGCCTGCCTTCCTCCCTACCCAACAGCCCGCTTGGGCGAGGGGCACTTTGGCATGGCCTCTCGGCCGCCTGGACTCACTGCACTTCGTTTGGGGGAGGGCTTCTGTTGGCGAAGCAGCAGGTCCCGGGGCAGCCAGCGGAGTCTCGCGGGGCTCGGATCTCCTGGTCCCACAATGCGGGAGGAGAGAAGGCCCAGATGCTGGGAAAGCTGTTCGGAGTGCCTGGAACCCGAGGTGGGCGCGGGTCTGCTGTGTCTGGGCCCTAAACCTAAGAGGGTTCCCTTAAGCATCCCAACAAAGCCTAACTTTCTTCTTCACCAAGGAGAGGGGGCGCACGTAGAAGCCCCCAGGGCCCTCAGGACACCCTGGGTTCCCAGAAGGAAATGTCTGGCCTCTTGCTGCTAACACTGGGGTCCATTATTCCAAGGCAGGAGCTGCTCTCAGACCTTAAGAAGTTAAGGGGAGGAAGGGAAGTTTCCTTCTCAGGAGGTATTCTCTGTCCTTTGTCCAGGATTTTTAAAAATTGTAAATTCCACTCCCACATTATTTTCTCTCTCCTGCAATATGTATGTATATACCCAAACGTGTGCAGCTAGACAGGCAGGTGTCCACACATACTTGTGTGCATATATGATAATAATGTGCAGATATTGGTGCACCTAAGTTCCTACCAGTTTTTTGTGTGTTCCTGTACCCGTGAGGACTGTGCAACTGATTTTCTTCTCTAATGAGATGCACAATTGGATGTTTGTGAGTTCACTGTGTGTACATGCATGAATTTGTGTTTGCACACTGGAATGTCTGCAGGTGTGTTTGCTGGGTTTGTGCACATGTGAGAACCCTGTTCTCTGTGCTCTTCGCTTGAGTTTCTTAATTGTTTTTGCAGGATTGATTTTGTGTGAAATGATAATGGCTAGTTATTCCACCTTTTTTATTGAAAAATTTCCCCTGATTTGGCCCAATGTACTGTTCGCTCCTGGCCAGGGAACTAACAGGGCTAGATCTCAATCCCAGGAAGCCTAGGTCTCCTCTAAATCCCTACATAAGAGTTTGGGGGCTCAGTGGCCTGGAGTGGAATTGGAGAGTGCATTTGACACTGCTGTGGGTTCCCAACTTTATTGCAATTAATTTCCTTCCTTCCATCTGCCCATTGTTTTCTGGAGGAGTGTTGAGTAACTCTTGCATATAATAGGTGCTCAACCAATCTTTGTGGGCAGAGTTAGAAGCAGCGAGCTGGACCCTTCCCTGGGGTTGGTCCAGGGGAGTTGTTTTCTGGTAGTCAAAAGCCTGTGCTTTGCTTTCCTTGCAGAGTGGGCTTGGAATTTTCAAGCCTTGCAGGCTTTCCTGTTAAACAGTCTGATGCCTGGGTCTTGGAGCACCCTTCCCTTCATACAGCCGTCTCGGAATTTCAGGAAGAGTCCCATTCCGTTTCACCCTCCCAGAACATCCAGATGTGATGTTAAGGATGCTCAACTCTATATATTGGAGAACCTTACTATTTTTGAATGTCTGGGAATTGGCTACACTCCCTTCTCCCCTCCCTATTGTGGCCCCTTAGGATATCCAAGTCCCCCAAGACCGCCAGGTCCAGAGGCTGGGACAGAGCCCAGTGTGAGCAGCGACTCCAGGAACCACCCCATTCCTCATGCTCCCCTTCCTCTATCCAAGAGATCAAAGCCAAGAGCTCTTCCCTTTAACCCAGTGAGAGGGGGAGAAGGTGGTCACTCATCCCCATGATTGCGACAGTAAAGTGTACAGATGTGAGTGTCATTATTATGTAATTTGGTTTCTTGCCCATTATCTCCTTTAATCGTCCAATCACTATGGGCAAGTGGATTTTTCTTCATTGTTCAGTGAAAGAACATGAAGCTCTGAGAACTTAAACATTTTGTTTGTGCCTCCTCCTTGACTATGGGTGTCTAAGTCGTATCTACCTCAAGGATCTGGCCAAGGCCCTGAAGCCATCATCCAGGATGACTTTCTCATCTTCTCTCCATTTTTCCTTCCTTCTGATTGGAGTAGAGAAGTGGAGGAGGATTCTGGTGGGACCTTTTTTTACACGCCCTTTAAAAAAAAGAAACTAATAATGATCATAAACGGGCATTGATTTCTCTGATTTATGAGGCTGGCTTAGTGAGCTGCCTGTGTATTAAGGTCTGGGGCTGCAGCGAAATAAATACTTGAGCACGCCGTCCCAACTTCCTCATTTTCTGTTTTTCCTTTTTTTTTTTTTTTTTTTAAAGATTGAATTGAACCATAAACTTAAATCTTCCTCAGTCTAAAAGGAAATACATGCTAGCTGAGTCTAAACAGTATTGATCCCTGGTTCTTTCTGAGGGCAAAGGTCTCTGTTTTCTTGCTGGAAACTCTCTTTTCTTCAGTAGGGTTAGGGAGAAGGCCATGGATGGGGCTGAGGGAAGGCATGAGGAAAGTGGAAGGAGAGAGTGTTGTGGTATTTGGGAGTGTGGGGTTGCTTGGTGTGATTGCGTGGGCTTATGTATGCGTGGGTTGTACTGTGTGTGGGCATTTGTATAGGCATGGTACTGAGTATATTTATTTAGGTTTGGGAGGTGGAAGTGTGTGCTTTGGGTATATGGCCTCTAGCAGTGATTGTTTGATGTCTGTGGGTGTATGTATGTGTACCCAGTTCTTAAGCTCCCTAGATGGGGCTGCCCAGGGAATAGAGGAGTGGCCTGTTAGCCTGCACTCTCCCAGGGCCCCACACCCATCTGTCACCTGTGGCAGGGTTTCCAGAGATAATACCATGGAGGAGGCCACTGTGCCCCAGGACACCCCCAACCCCAACACACACATTCAGTAGACAAAAGGCCCCAAAAGGGTAAGTTGCAAGGCAGGTGAGCTTTGGCTGACTCCCAGAGGTCCAGGAGATGCAGGCCAGGGCCAGACTCTGCACCCTGGATGAAAGTGTCTACCGCAGCTTCTGTCAGGGGTGGCCATCAATTCCTTCCATGGTCAGCCTGGTTTTTCCTTTGTGCGAATGAGAGAGGCCATTCTTCTGGCAATCTAGCCAACCCACTATCCTCTGCTTCCACCATACAGGGGAGTGAGGCAGACAAGGGCAGGGAGGCATTCAGATGTCCTCTCCAGCTTCACCTCAGAGCCTGGACCCTTTTAGTCTGGATGTCACACTGGGTTCAAGTGGAAGAATATGCTCATCTCCATCTGTGGGAGGTGGCGGAGTATCTTCATCCCTCCTCACTCCCACCAGAAACCTCCACTGTCCTCTCTCACTTTGAACTCTGGGGAGGGGGTCTCTTCTTTGGCAACCTGTAGAAAGGGGAAGGGCTAGGGACTTTGCCAGCCTCCACCCCTCCCCAAATGCTTTAGGCCAGTCTTTTAATGCAGTGTCAGTGTTGGAAGTTTCCTCAGGGATTCCTGAATTACAAAATCATGAGACAGAAAGTGCCCCAAGAGAAAGCACAAGGCAAATGAGAGGCAAAGTCCTCAGATTTCCTATCAGTTCAGGCCTCTTCTCACTGTGCTATCAAGTGGGTAATGTCAACATGCATGCAGGCACAATGCACACATATACACACTTCCACACATACAAATGCATAAGCATGCACACACCCATGTGCATACATATGCACACATGCAAAACATAGGCATGTATACAAATGTCAATGGACCAATATATAGTGCATTCACAGCAAGCACATGGACATTGCCTGTGTAGAAGTTTCTGGCACACAACTATACATGAGCCAGGAATACACATACTGGTGTCCAAGACACATCTGCATGCCCCAGCTGGTGGGCTTCACTCCTAGCCAGGGGGGGGAAAGGACATTTTTTTTTCCAGTGATCAGGACAGACCTGTGTGCCCTCTCCTTCCTGTGGAAGCCACCAAAAGGAGAGGTAGCGCCTTCCCTCTCCCCTGGAGGCAGCTGGTCCAGTCCAGGTGCCTGTGCTCAGACACAGACCCAATGCTACAACCCTCTCCCACCAGCAGGTACATCCAGTGCCCTCCCAGCTCTAGCTCTTGGGGCTGGAGCAGGCCCAGGGCGAGAGGAGGCAAACATCCCAAACAGATTTCTCAGAGGCTTGGTAAGTCATGGGCCATTACAATTTACTCCTTGAGTTTGCTTCAGATACAGCCTTTTCCAGTTGGATGCCACTCTGGAGATGGAGTGGGCCCCTCCACTCTGGAATTCTCCCCACAGGTATGGGGGTGGGGTGTTTTGAGGACACTTGGGAAGATTTCGGGCTATAGTAGTGGAAGACTCTAGGTATGTGTGACCCAATAGAAAAGCAGAAATATATTGTGTGTGTGCAGGCACACACATCCTGAAGAGAGTATTCTTATCAACAGCTTGTGACTCTGCTTTGGGCAGGCAGGTGGGTGGGAGTGCTAGGAGGGGGTAGGGGATTGTAGAGGAGACTAGTGAGTACTTGCCTCCCCCTCCTCAATTCTGCTGAGTAGTGGGGTATAAAGCCAGACACAAGTTAGACACTGTCAGCCAGCAACAGATTCCTCTCTGCCCCCTGCCACCAAACAAGCATATGGAGAAAGCTCCATCTGGGGTGCCAGCATCCTCCCTTCCTCCTGAAGACCTGGTCTGCAGGCCTCCAGGACCAGGGCAGAGGGACGGGAGCCTCCTATGAGAGAGATGAGAGTCCAAAGACAGAAAGGACCCAGGAGAATTTCTGATTCAGCCACAGCTACTGCAAGAGTGGGCTTGGGCCCTAACAGCAGCAACCGGGTCCTGACAGCAACCATTTCCTGCAGCGAGACCCACGACTCTGCCATCTGATAAAGAGAACACAGTGGAAAACTAGACGGAGAGAGCTGGGGAGAAGCCGCCTCCACACTCCCAATTTCAATACTGAATCCTGAAGAAAACAAAAGCGAGTCCCAGTAACGACCACAGCAGGTCTCTCCTTGCCCTTCCCCCGCCCCTTCACCTCCAGGTACAGGACTTGTCCATTTGGCAGAGTGCAGGCAATTCAGAAGATGCCATTCCCAGAAATTCAAAATTAGCATAATCATTACTCACCGAGGGCCTTCCGTGCACATTGCTAGCCATTTAACACAATTTATTTCCTTCAACCACATACATTTATGTGTATTGCCTATTATAATTCCCACCTTACAGATAAGAAAATTGAGGTCCAGGGTCGTCCTGCTAAGTTCGCACCAAATCACGTTGAAGTCTATACTGTAGTTACTTATCATAAATGGAAGAATGATTCGCAGTCGCATAGCACAGAGTCAAGTCTCCACGTTAGTCCTGGACTTTGACACCTGGGGGAACAGGGGGGAGCACTGATTTGAGGGAAGGGCTATTTCTCCTCTCCTTCAGTCTTAACTAGGAGTAGCCTCAGCATCTCTCCAGCCCTCTTCCCTCTCATTCTGTAACTCAGGTCCGAGTTCCTGCTCACACACCCCTACTCTACACCTCCCACCCGGGTCTCAGATTAGCATCCCAAGAGATTCCGGTCTTTTCCCAGATTAAGATGCCCCTCTCCCCGCACAATCAGCAGTTTGCCCCCTCACACTTTCCTCCAGCACCTGCATCCAGACTGGGTTCGCCGAAACGGCCCGCCCCATCCGGGCATCTTGACCTTGCTCCAACCCGACTGGAGCTGCCTGCGGCTGGCGCGGTCCGCGGAGGGCGCTTCTTCCAGGCACTTCCGGGCAGCGCCCCCCAGGCCGCAGGAGGGTACCGTCCTGGACCCCCTCTCTCCAGTGGGGGCAGGAGATGGGAGCGCAACTGGGGCTCCGCCGAGGTCTCTGAAGGCACTTCGCCCCCCCCCACCCCAGGAACCGCGAAACCCCAAATCTTCTTGCTCAGAGCGGGGCGCGGGCCCTGCCCACCCGCTCTCCAGGGACGCGCGCAGAAAGGCAGTCCCGGCCGCCTCCCCGCGCCAGTGTTGGGGCAAGCGTCTGAAAGCTGCCCTTGGGCCGCAGGCTCCAGTCATCGCCCCCCACCCCCGGTTCTCCCGGGCCACTGTTCATTGCACAGTTTCGATTTGTCTAGGCCGAAGTCTCCTCTTCTTTCCTCACCATGTTTTTCTGTGGGCTTCCCGCCTCTGTGTTCCTCCTCATCCTCTGCTCCAAGGTTTCCGTTTTTGCACCGGAGGCCGACCTTCCGCGACCAGCCTTCTCCGGCCGCTCGGACTCGGCCTCTGCAGCGGGGTGCACCCGGGCGTCCCTTCGGCTCCCGGCCCTCCCTCTCTCCTCGTCGCCCAGTCCTGCCTCTGAGTTTGCGCCCCTGGCTGCCCCGCGCCGCGGCTCAACTGGATATCCGAACGCTCCGACTGTCCGCTCCCCTCCCCTCCCCCGGCCGACACATGGGGACCAGCGCTGACCTTGGGTGCAGCCACGCTGTCCCCTGCTGCTCTCCAGTCACCCCTGTATCCCTTTGACTCTCGGGCTTCCGAATAGGGGCTCCCGGAGTATTACCAGGGGAAAGGGGAGCACCCTTCCCCTCGTATTGAGAGTCGCCACGCAATGTCCGCTGCGCAAACTGGGCCTCGGAGCGGCCGGGCCGGGGTCAAACCAGGAAGAGAGGGGGAGGGGTGGACAGCAAGGCTAAAGAGACCTGACTTTATTTGTGTTGCTTTAACTTGTCCTGAATGGTTACACGAGGCGCGCGCTCTTGCACACATACACACCGCGGGCAGCCCAAACCTTCGCTGGCTCGGCCCACCAGCTCCTCGCCCTGCCAGTCCTTAGCCGCCTCTGAGCCACTGGAGTCAGAGGGCTCGGGCGCCTGCCTTCTCGGTGCCGGCTGGGTAGGACCTGCTGGCGAAGGGCTGCCAACTGAACTTTCCTGCACTAGGTGAGCCCCTTCTGAAATCCTCGCTGCAGGATAGATACTTTTTTTGAGGGAGCGGTGGGGGGCGGGGGGCGAGAGGAAGTTGCAGAACAGCTCTGGCCCCACCACCTCTTTCCCCAATAAGGCCACCATCCTCAGGGCGCACAGATTTGCCCTTCTCCTCCTCTCCTTTCTTGGAGCTATGTGGCCAGTTCTCTTCACCAGACAAAGCTGAGGTTTTCTGCTCGGGTTCACTGTTTACTTAGGATTTCTTTAAAACTAGCGGTGCCAACTCACCCTCGCTCTGCGCCTTCCCTGGGCGGCCCCCACCCAGGCCTGGAGGAACTTCCAGAAGGGTGAGACCGGGCAGGCGGGGGCGAGGAGGCTGCGGCCTGGCAGGGACTGTTCTTCCATCCTTTGCTGGATTTCCCGCGCCTTCTATCCCTGCAGATCGAGCTCTGGCCTTCACCCCGGGCCTCCTAACTTCAGGTGCGCCCAAGTGCCTTCCTCTCAGCAGGCGGAGGCTCACAGCTCTGTAGGGAGTAGGGCCGTAGGTACCCTAGGGAGGATGGCTGAACCTAGTTCCACTCTCATCGGGCCTCGAGTTTCATATCCATTCTTCGTGTCCTCACAGGGCTGACTGCGTTGTGGTGCTAAGTGACAAGTCGAGTGTTGGCTTGGGGACTGCGATGTAAGTGAGGGACCCTGGGTGTTGGTGGAGGGGAGAATGGAGAGATTATTGCCCACTCTCCCCTACCCCGTGCCAAGTTCAGCCAGAAGTTAACAAAGTTTCTTTTTCGGAGTTGAACTATTTTGGGTTCTCCGACAGCGCAGGGCTTGGCGGTAGGGAAAGGAGGCGCAGAGTTCTTTGCGCCCATCGCGTGCAAATTTTGGCCCCAGACAGGACCGGCCACAAGGAAGGGAACCAGGTATGCGCTGGGGCCGGGAGAGGCGCCCTGGCAGCGGACGTTCCCGCAGGTAGTGCGCGACTCTTGCCCCGGGAAGAAGTCGTTGCTGCCTGCAGAGTGGGCTTGGAGAGGCTGGGGCCTCCATTGAGACTGCTCACTTCCTTTTCTCCGGGACCACGGGACCACGGCTCTTCAGCTTTTTCCGCCCTAGGCTCCCCCACCTCCTCGGTTCCCCATGGAAGAGTTATTTGAGGGCTTCCCGGAGTTGGGGTTTGGCCCACCAATCCTAGCAAGTCATGGCCCGCCCGGCAAGGCGCAGCGAGGCGGCCTCCCTCCCGCTACCCTGGGTGGGGTAGGGACCCCCTTTCCCCTAGAGACCCTCTAGCACCCGAGTGTTGGTGATCATTACTTTAAATTAAAAGTCTCTTTTCTCCTTTCCGTCTAAGCCTCAACTTAGTTTCAGAGAATGAAGCGTGAAAGCTCTTTTATGGAGATTACCGATGCTTCATTTATTCCCGCGAATGGCAAACACAGCCCGGGAAAAACCGAGCGAGCGAGCTCCTTGTCTCGGATCCTCAGCCGTCTCCGTGTTCACAAGCTCACTTGGCTGTGAGACGCCGTCGGGGAAAGCCCCTGCCGTTGCTTCCCTGGGGAAGGGAATTGCGCGTTCGCTAGTGTGGCAGTCCGCAAGCATCCCTGGGTGGGACAGCGGTCTAGCCTCAGAGGCCCCGCCTTGAGAGCTGAGACATTTGGGGCTAGGGAAAGTGGTGGGCGTCCAGGGTGTCAGCCCTGAAGATCCCTGAGGTTCTGTGCTTATGTGAATGTGACGATCCTGGTTATCCTCACTCCAAACCCACCTTTCCACTCCTTATTTTCAGTGGAATCCAGGGGAACTTGGGGCGCATTACACTGCGAGAGCCAGGAGTCCCGTGTACCACATCCTGGATCTCATTCACGTTCCCATTCCAACCTTATACCAACCCCTGTAACCTTTTCCGTGCTTGGCCGAGAGTCTGTGTCCATAGTAAGCACTTTGGTGAGGCTGTTTTATATTTCCACGTCTGCCAAATACAGCCCGTAAGAGCAGGCAGCACCCCCCTGGAAAGGGTGGGTCATTTTGGAAACAGATCCAGAGCCTTTGAACCTCTGGAATACAAAACTCACCTTGTGATATGGCGGTTGTCTCCTCCTCGATCAGGGATGCTTTGACCATTTCACAAGGGACAGTTGGAAGGAAGTGATATAGCCTCCGGCAGGAAACACAACAGAGGGTTTTTATTCTTTTTAGACAGAACAGAGAAGTTTGAAGAAGGAAAAGTATAAGCTCCTAAAAGAGAATTTCCAGAGTTCAGGCTTAAATTCCTTTGTGACACTGTGTTATTAACTCCAACGCAGTGGCGTCTCCACATTCCGGCCATCCCACTCTGGGAGCCCCTGTAACACAAAAGCTTTTTTTTTGGGGTGGAGGTAGCCAGGAGGGGCCACCAGCCCCCCTTCCTCCCACCTTACCCAGTGCACAGGTTGCAGGGAGAGTGCCAGCACTGCTTTTGTTTAGAGGGACTTGCTCTGAGACAACATCTTACAGACACAAGTATGGGAGTTTGCCTGAGGTGTCAACAGGGACCAGGCTAAAAGTGATAATACAGTCTCCCTTATTATATAGCCAATGACTTGTCTCTAGTATGCAAGGAAGTAGGGCCCTTTTGGTTGCCCTGTCTGCCCTTAATGGGTAAGGACAGTTTCACCATAAAGGTCCTCAGTGACTAAAAGGGATAGGACAAATGGTTTTTTGAGAGCAAGATCACCCCACAGAGCCTGGGGAGGTCCCACTGGTGCTATAAGGGAAGGTGGGGCTAGCCGAGTTGAGGGGGTGCAACATGAAGTCTATTTGAACACACAGCACTAAGTTGGGAAGGGCTGAGAGAGGGCTTGCTGTTTGACTGAACAATTGCCAACTTTCATTAATTACTCAGTCATTTTAATGTGAAAGCAAATACCAAAATGCTCTCATGCCCATTCTGAATTAATGGCCTGCAAAATTAGATGAGGAGGGGGCCAAAGGGTGAGTTGAGGTGTTCAGAGGAGTGTTCAACCCTTCTTTCACACCTAAAAAGTGCCCCCACCAAATGCCTGAGGTGGTGGTCAGTGAGTTGAAAACCTAAAGCAAAAGCTATTCCTTAGTGAACAGAGGTTGGATTCTAATGATGACAAACATCAGAATGAAACCTTCCTTGGGTTCTCATTAATTATTCAATCATGCAACCTGGCTTAAACCAAGTGCCTGTGACGTTCTTGGTACTGAGGTGGGCCCCTGTGGGATGGACATCTGATGTTCCAGGAGGCCGTGCCCCCAGATATCATTTGAACGGAATGAATTTCTGAAGGCTACGCCTGGGTGTTTTGGAATATGCCAGAACCCATCTCTTAACTTCCATAATGTCAAGGCAATTCCTGTGGGACAAGTTTGATTGGTTAACTCGGTTGAATTTATAATCTGTGAAATAAAAAACAAAGTCAGGTTTAGGTGCACACGACTTAGTTTATTATGTCAAAGCTTCAGGAAAAAAAACAAAAACAAAAAACCTTTCTTCCTTGCTTCCACCGTATGCCATCTGTTTACACAGCAAAATGAACCCACAGGTTTGTAGAATTTAGAGATGATAGTTGCTTTTCCTTGATACTTTCCCTCCTCATCCTTGTGTTTCTTCTCAGGTGCTTTTGATGTGCCTGCATTTTTGATGGCCACATTCTCTTGAAATGTGGTTGTGTGGAGCAGTCCCAGATAGCTTTCAGAAGTGTGGCCTTGGATTTGGAATGGAGCATGTAAGGACATGATACAGAGTGACTTTCTGCCTTCTGGGTGTCATATAAAGTGGATGAAGCCAGAGGGGTACCCTGCTGAAATGACTCCCTGGTCTATTTTTGGGACATTCTTCAGAGTTATTACTAAGGAAAATAACTTCATCATAAGCATCACATTTCTGCATGGGCAAAACTTGGGCAGAAATTTGAAATACCCTTCTGGGCCCATTTTATGTTTAATTGCTTTTGATAAATTCACCATTGCAAGCCTCGTCCTTGAAGCTTACATTCTTGGAATTCTAGGACTCTTTCTGGGATTCTTTTAGGCATAGTCTATACATGTAGACCAGTTTCAGTAAAAATGACAGTGAAATAAGAGTTGGCTGAAGTCAAAGAGACAGCAATGTGGTTGTTTAAACTGCTTTCCTTCACCTTTCCTAGGCCTGATTTTGGTGGAGAGCAGGCTAATGGCTGGTCTTCCTATAAAGTGTACCATGTGCCTAACCTCTTAGTTTGATAGGGTATAGGTCAGAGAAAATGCAGAGGCTGGTCTTGAATTTCTTCAACCTAAGAGAAAGTCTCTTTTTTGATATTATTTTTTATAGTGAAGGACCTTATAAAGGAGATTGCTCCTTGTACTTTTCCTTGGGAACCCTAGTCATTGAGCTGGCAGCCTCTCTGTGGGGTCAAGGATTTCATATGCACAGAGGTGGGAAGCCACGATCAAATGGAGTGAGTCCCAGAACCACCCAGGATGAAGATGAAAAAAAAAAGGCC
>NW_012102587.1:6854955-6866105 GCF_000951045.1 Mandrillus leucophaeus
AAAAAAAAAAAAAAAAAAAAAACCCTCTTGGATTATCTGACTCAATATCCTTGGCACCAGGACAAACAAGAGTCATACTAATCCCTTACAGTTTTTCTAAACATTATCTAGAATCTCATCTCGGACTTTCTGAGAGGCAGATGTCAGAGCGAAAATGGAAGTTTATGCCACGGTTTGACCATTTTGGCTTTTATTTTTCTATTTTCTTATGTGGGAGGAGAGAAGGGGTGGAAGAGGAGAGAATTTCTGGGAATCTTTAATGGTAGACATAAGGCTGATCTTTTTCTAAAACTGGAGTTTGCTGTTTAATAAATAAAACTCCACATGTCAATCTGGGAAATGTGATGTTTATTTGAGTGGATAAAAGATTCATGAAGAGTGGCATCATGTGGTGTGTTGGGTGCAGTTTCTTTCCATTTCTAGATTCATGTTTGGAAGGAGGCAGGTGCCTTCCCTCAGGTAACCCAGGGTTCAAGCTACGGCCTAGCTTTGTGGGAAGTCCTCAGCCTTAGAGACCTTCATGAGCAGCAGAAGAGATCCAAATTCCCAGGCTGGGGGTCATTTTTTTCTGGTCTTCTAGGTGCCTGTCTACACTCCTCAACTGAGGTAGTAGGAAATGAACACAGATCACCTTATGGGAAACGGAGTAGAGAGGTGCCCTTCAGATTTCAGTGTTCAGTTTAGCCTGTTTTCCTTCCATTACTATGTGTCTGAATGGTGGGAACTTTTTATCTGGAAAGAAATTATTCCTGCGCACAATTGTCAGTCCTGCCAGGAAAGTTATGGCTGCCCTATAAAACAGAACTGCCTGTCTGCCTTTGTCCTAGGTTGGGAAGGCTTCCTGGTCAATAAATACATATTAATCATGTAAAAGGATTGACATGCAAATGAAGGGCATCATTGACAAACCCTGGATGGCAGAGGGGAACCCTGCTGCAGCTGTGGTCCTGGCTGAAGAAGCCGGGGCTGCACGAGGATCTTTGCTTGGTGTTTTCTGAAGGGTTAAATGCCCTTTTCCAATAAATATGTGAAAGAGTTAATTGGGCTAGAGATGGCTTTAGGATCTTTTGCTTTGCATGCTTCTTAGCTCTGCCAGGTCTCCAGATTTTTTTTCTTCCTATTTTAAGTCTGGTATTAAGCAGGCCACCCTTTGGATCGCCCTGTCTCTCGGCCCAACTGGAAGCCTCCAAAGGTACTTTGTTCTTTCCATCAAAGAAAAGTTGAACCAATCAGAGAAATGGTTAAAAGCTTAGATGAATTTTTGGAGGAATGCTTGATATTGCAGGATTAATTGTTAGTTGCCATTATGAATTATTGCTTATAAAATAGTGTGATGTATATTATTGTGGCTTTCTTTACAGAGCAAAGGCACTATGAAATAACCTTGCTATAGCAACACCAAGCTTTGACTCAGATTTTTCTATATGCATGACACCTGTGGGTATGTATATTTCATAACAATAGTTTTTAATATGCATATGACCACTGAAAAATATGATTTGGTGTCAGGATAGACATGGAAAATCTTCTGTTTATAAAGACAAAATAAAATGCATTATTATATGTTCCCAGCTCATCTTTGGGGTGAATATAGTTGCTTTATCTATAATGAATCATTAGGATATAAGAAAATATTTAACCTTGCTGATAGACTAAGTTACTATATATGCCGAAATAAAAGTGATGAGAATCATTTATGCTAATGAATGTTCTAACTTTGATGTTCCTTTATGGGTGCAGATGTTTAAGAGGTGGACAATTGGAATTTGGTGGATGATTTAGGCTCTGAGTTATATCTGTGGGCACTTGTCAACCAGGAGGCTTGCATTTAGTAACTTTGGAATTGGAGCTTAAAGCAGCTGGTTTTGGTAATATTCCTGCTCAGGCCATAGGTGTCTAAATGGCCCCTACTTTGATAAAGACTATAGATGTCTGGAGATTCTGGCGTATCAGGCCCTAGGAACAGTTATTGGGGAAACACATACATGGGCTTGTTGCTGTCTTTCTTTTGTGGTCTTCGTCTAATCTTATCTAATGCTCTGCAACTGAATATCAGATCCTGTCACACAAACCAGAGGAAAGCAATAAGAATGTAAATGGTCTTCCCCTCCTAACATGAAGCACTAAATGCTACCTTGCGAATTAAATGTATCTGTGGATGACCTGGGGACCCAGCTTTTTCTATATTTTTGGGTTATATTAGTAGTGACCAACCAAGATATTGACTTGCCAAAACATTTGAATTTTCCTTGTAGATAAATTCGCAGAAAGGATGTTTTTTGATAGGGACTTGTTAGCTCTGAAAATCCACACCTAGTTCAAAATCAAACACTAAATCTTCTAAATTCTTGCTATGAACATAATATGTTTGATGTACTTTATTAATATTTATGTGGATTGTAGGTGAATCAAGTATTACCTAAAATTCAAACTCACTGAACATGTTGTCTATTGAATTACCGTGTGTGTATTTGTACGTATGTGTAAAGAAGAGAGTAGCTACTGCTAGAGATAAATTATTTAACATGATTTTCCTATATTGTGGAGAGGCCGGCTGAGTCTCATTTTTTGGATTATGATTTGTATTATGAAATGCTTATCAAATGTTTTCCAAAGATTAGTTTAATTTTAATTAAATAAACCTTTCTCAAGAGGAGGCTCCCAACTATTTCTTGTACCCAGAGGCTAACGTACTTGTTGTTTTTAATTATTTTCTGCCGTTACCCAAACTGCTTTGGGTACTCCTGCCCAATTAAATCAAAGGCACAGGTTCCTTATACACAATATGTTTAATATTTAATTTTAATTAAATTAATTAAATTGTTTATTTAATTTTATGTGCATTATTGTGCATAGAATAATGCAAAATTCATGATAGTAAGAATTGGGGTGGGGAGGTGAATCAGAGAGCTTTCAAACAAGCTAATTACAACTTCCCCTTCATTTCCAGGGGAAACGTTCTAATGTAAGGCAAAAGATAAACCTGAAGTTTCTCTGAAGCATCCCATGGCTTTTAGCCACTGTAGAGTTGAGTTTGTTGGTCTCTTTCATCCTACGGAGCTTGCCTTGCAATTTTCAGCTATAGCAGTTGCTCTACAGAGGAAAGGGTATGTGCAAGTATGTACACGCTGCTGTCACAGCTCATGCTCCAGTGACATTTTCTACTTTGCTGAACACAGAGCTACCAGCACAGTGCTCCTGGGGAAGGACCATTTTCTACCCAGAGACAACGGCAAAACTTGCAATAATGTCTTTCTACTCAGGAAGGGCCCATCCCAATGGTTTTGAGCTGCCTAGGCCAGAGCAGTGCTTAAGAATTTGGAGGCATTGGTGGGGCCCACCTTTTGGTTGGAAGCAGTTCCTTTCAGGGAGGGGTCCTTTTGCCTGGCTCAGTTTCCATTACAGTTTGCATCCTTAGGGCATAGTTTCTCAGGAGTGTTTTTATCAGCACAGTGATAGCCTTTGCTGTCTCACACTAGAGTCTTCATTCTCAGGATATGCGTTTGAACAGAAATAGGATATAGACACCAACAACAAACAAACAAACAAGCAAAAAACACGAGAATACTTGGGTTTGTTCCCATTTGAGTTGTCCCTAAAATGATGAGCTCTGGAGTCAGACATTTTCAAGTGCCTCAGTTGAAGGAACCCACTGAATTTCGACACATTTTATTGTCTCTCTTCTCTACTTTCCTGATGTAAAATAATGACATTTTTACCATCACCGTCTGGCACTTGGGACATCTGAGCCAAACTTTCCAGACTTGACCTCATGAAGTGGTGTAAACTTCTTTTCATTTTAGGGTTTTTCTCATCTGGGCCACAGCTGAATATTTACGCTTCCCATCACTCTATATATTTTTCCTTTGGGTAGGGGATAGCTTATTTCTTGGTGCCTCCTGCTTATTGAAACTTGTTGACCATACTTAATGAGATCTCACCTTTAACTTGATTCTCTCAGCCACTGAGAAAAAAGGAGAAATAAAAAAATAAATGGAAAGAAGGAAGAGAGAGAGAGAGAGAGAGAGAGAGAGAAAGAGAGGAGAAACTAGGACTAGTGTCCTTAGGTAAAGTTTCGTTTTCACCAGCTACCTTACACGAGAATGGAGCTGCTAAAAATAAACTCTCTTTCTCTTTGTTGTTGTTTGTTTTTTTTTCCCTCTAAGGCTGGTTTTGTTTCAGTAGATTAAATATTATTATAAAAGTAGCTGATGATGCAGTAAATTAAAAATCAGGTTGTGGAATGTTTTGCAAAAGCCTTTTTATTTCTATGGCACTTAACCAGTTGAAGCAAACATTAGTTTTAAACCAAAAGCATTTGTCAGGAGGAGTTTTTGCTTCATATAAGAGTTTGGAAAATACAGAGAAGTACAGTTAGCCAGAATGGATGTAGTAAAAAGAGACCCTGAATTTGGAGAGAGATTAATGTTGGCTCACTATACATAGAAAAACGTCACTTTCTCTCTCTCTATTTATATTGCCCATCTGTAAGCTTAAAGACAGTTTTTAGTATAAAACGTAAGTCTGGGTAGTTGCAAGAAATGTTTCTGAGGACAGATGCAATCGAATTTGTAGGGCACTTCTGTGTCACCACATTTAGCATCAAATTATGAATTAAACAAGAAGAATGAATAACAAATTAGGATTCGCCTAAGCTTAGCTTTGTGCAGTGGGACAATGAAAATTTATCTGAATGCTATCCCTTGATGAGGTTACTGATTTTCTCCCGACAGAAGATACACATTAATACTGTAGAGACAATTATTGGAAGTTCATTTTCTGTGCACATCTTAGAAATCTTTTCAGGGAAATGGAAAGCTACGGTGAAGAGTCAGATTTTAGAAATCCGCCTTCCCTATGTAACTTTTCCTATGGAACTTTCAGTGTAGGATAGATTTGTTAAGAGAATATTTTGGAGGATGATATCAGAAATGTCCAAGCTGAGTTGTATGTGGGGTTTTTGTTTGTTTCTGTTTTTGTTTTGTTTTTTGCTGATGTGTAGGAAAACTGTTGGCTTTTAGGACTTCTACAACAGGCTGAAAAATGACAGGCTTCTTACAGCTGGGCAGTTTGTTAAAAAATACCACACTTTCTAAAGCCGACAGCACTTTAAAAAGTACGGTCAACTGTACTCCTCCTCACCTAACTGGAACCGGGAAATACTGTGTTGCGTCCCTCACTAATGCCTTCACCACACGCTGACATAAAGGGGAAGAAAGGAAAGGTTGCTGGGAACATTAACAATGGAGCAGAGAAGTTAGATATACTAGGAGTAATTTATTGGGTTGCTGGATATGAAAAAAACTTTTCAAGCCCCTAATGTAACCCACGTGCATCATCGTTCTAAGATTATTAAAGAGACTAAATAGAGAGACATCTCAAGTAGACATAAGAACACCACCAGGATACATACCTAGAGTATTTTGGAAAACTAAGACAAAACACAATGCAGTACCACGGATGTCTGTTTGCTATGTAGGCAGAAGTTATACGTAAGTGATGTTGCCTTATTTTTTAAATCAACTTTTTATTTTCAAGGAGTTTTCGATTTACAAATAAGTTGTGAAGCCTGTCGCCTTATTTTTATTACAGGCATTACTATTGTGAGTGTAATTTCCAAGTTGACCTCTTCCTGAGAATATTCTTGAGAGGCAGAGGCTTCCTTCTGAGGAGGTGTGGATATGATACAGTTTGCTTAGTGTTAGCAGGGTTTCTGTCTCCCTGGAAAAAGGGGCAGAGACCACACATGCAAATCAGGTAAAGTAAAATAACAGTTAAATGTATTCAAATAGCAGATTTTATATATAAAAAAAATAGCTAGGTTTAGTCCAAAGATCGGCTTTGCAAGGACTGTTTTTGTATAGGTAACCTTGTGGTTTCATCACTTCTTCCTCCTCTGGCCTGTTTGTTTCTGTAGACACAGTCAGTGTTATCTTGCTGTGTCTTTCTTGGTGTCACCTTTGAGATTTGGACAAAAACTGGGGGAAAAGCCTGAGGCCCGGCCTCCATCCCCACCTAGTTGTCTTCACTTCCAGGTCCAAGGAAAACTTGCTTACCGCTCAGGCCAGCCTGGTGCTGTGTGCCTGTGCCATAGTAATTCTGCTCTGTAGCCTTGAGCCTTAAATTGCTAGTTTCCTGCATTGGGTTTCATTTCAAAATGGGCTTATGTTTTGAAGAGTTGGAGGCTAGGGAGGTAAGAGTGGTAGGAAAAAAACCCTTTTGGAAATCAATAGCCAAAATCACTTCTCAGAGGTCTTAAAAAGATGGAATTGACTGCCCCTTCCTGCAGTCCCTCCGTTCCCTGCCTGCCTCCACCCCTATGTGCTAATCACATTCAGGCCAAAGGCAGGAAGGGCTACCTGGCTGCAGCCCAGAGGACATTTTATTTTATTTACAGATGAGCTGTTAACCCTTGAAACACAGATTCATCTGGGAGCTCTGGCTTCCCCATTTCGGCAGTTCAAGCTCAGAGCTGCAACAGGACTTGCCTTAATTAGCTGTGTCATTCAGAACATGGCCAACAAGCTGCAGGCCTGGGAGGAGGGGCCGACCGGCATCCTTCCAGCTGCCCCCAAAGCCTGTCGACCAGAAGGGACTCCTTCAACACGTGTGCAGCCCAGGACCTGGCCACAGAGTGGACTCAACTCCAGGTTCCTGTGGAACCTGGCTGCGTTCCTTTACCAAGTGAGGCTCCAGGCAACCGTCTCACACCTGGGCTTGCCATTCCAAATAACAGTTGACGTCTTGGAAGTAATGACTTTGAACGGATATGTTCTTATTTCAATAGTATTGCAACTGCTCAAAATCTTTTAAGAGCTTCTCTTTTGAAATTACCTTTAAGAGTTAGTTTACAAATCGCATATTCACACACGCACCCGGTCATAGACACATAAAAGGAGTCTTGTTATTTTATACCCGAACCTCACTCTTGCTCAAAATAGCATTTCCCAGTTTGATCACTCACCTTATTCATCAGACTTGGCTCAGAACTCCTTTAGACTCTTTCCCAAACTTAGATCCTTCCTTAAGAAGGAAATTTCTCTACCACCAAGGATTTTCAAAAGAATGTGCCAGAGGCTCCCACGGCACTTTCAGAAGAGGAATTCTTAAGAGGTTTTAAGCATGGCAGTGTAATCGGAATAAATGTATGAATTTCCAGGGTGTGTCTTTGGAAGGGGACAGAACACATTTGGATGTGAAAGTTCTGGGTTGGTGGAAATTCCAGTTGTGAAACATTATTGCCACCAAACCTGCAGCACCCCTCCTACCCCCACTACACAGCCTGAACCTTGCTTCTCTGGGTGCTGGTGAACTATGAACATTTTCAAGTGAATATTTGTTCCAATTTCAAGGAAGATAGTGCAGGCTCCTCAGACGCAAATCAAATGGCCTGTTTTTAAGGGCATGTTGAAATGCCTGGGGTGAGAGAACCTTGCAATCGTTTTGTCTTTTACCAAACTCTTTCTACTTGCATCTTTAAAACTTGTCTTCCATAATACAGATGTATAGACAACAATGATGAATAAAAATGCATTAGCCATGAACCATGTTCTGAGAATATAAATACATTTCTGGTGACAGAAAGACCTAATCTGTATGGAACATGCTTCTTTGTTTCCATATATATATATATATGAGCCCCAGGATGCCCCACCCTTTCTTCTAGAAGCAAGCATATTGGAACAGAGCAGGAGGGAGAGTGGAATACTCCCTGATAGGCCTGAACATGTGGCGTCGGTAAATCAAGGGTTCCCCGTACAATTTGGGGGGAGAGAATCTGATATTTGACATTTGAAAGATAGCATCAAAGGAGTCGTGACTGGAAAAATCCGAGCTCACTGGGATTTTCTTAGACATAAATTGCTAGTTAGTCCTGTTTTATTTTGAGTTATTTTTGCAGGCTTCTAACCTTTCCAGTGCTTAATCGAGCCCTGCTGTAGGTGGATTTTCTTTATGGAGGGAGTACACAGTGCCCCAGGGAAGGGCTTGGCCTGAATCCTCAGTGTGTAAGGGAGGAGGCTCCTGGAGTGGAAGGGAGCCCATCCCACTGGGTGAGGTGTGTGAAGAGGGGTGTGCGTGGATTGGGCCAGCTGAGGTGAGGCTGCAGGGAGGGATGCGGTGTGGGAGCCACCTCTCCTGGCAAGGCCTGACCACCACCTCTGCGAGACCAGGCTGCTCTCTTCAGCAGAGGGCACTGTGCCGTCATTGGAATGTCTGGTCCTGCTGTCAGCTGTGTGACCTTGGGCAGGACTCCTGCCATCTCTGGATGCCAGCCTATCATTTGCAAAATGTGATCATTGCAATTCCTTACTTGGGGTTCTTGTCAGGAGTATTGGGGGAGGAGGGCCCTCTGATAAGTCTCAATGTTTTAAGGTGATTGCTGGAAGTATATCTGTGCTCTGCTTGCATAGGATGCCCTGGCCAACATGATTGGACACTGTCTTGTTTTGGGCTGAAGACAGAGCAGCTCACTGCACTTGCCAATGCTGCTGCATGTTGCCCAGAAGGTCTGACTGGCAGTTACATGTGTATTTGATGAATAAAAATGGGAAAATGAATGAATTATTATTTAATACGTATTTTAAAAAGTAACAGTTATAAGATACCTGGCATATTGTTGGCTGCTACTAAATAGTAGTTATTATCATTAATATTATTACAGCCAATCTGGTTGGTCAAAGCTTTCAAAATGTGGGTAGTAGCAGGAACATTTTGTCTTTGATGGGGAAATATTTGGGAGCTGCAGTGCGGCTGGTTTGCAAGCCCCTCCATGCAATAATGTGGTCTTAGACTTCTTTGGCTGCAGGTTCCTAGTGCTGGTAGACAGAGTGGGTGTGGGGATTAGTGGCAATTCCCAAGCACTGTACCTGAGGAAGCACTGAGAGCCAGTCCCGCTCCTTGGCTCCTTCTTAGCTCAGAGTTGACTCAGGCTGCAGATGGGCTGGCCACCCACTCTGGTGGGCAGGGTTCTGTGACTACCCCTGAAAAGCTCAGGGGTCCAGCTACTTGCCTGTTCACTGACTGTGGGTTGCCTACTTTGAAGGGGACAGGGATGGGGTTAGGGAGAGATCCAAATCTTAGAAGGGACAGTTTTCTTCTCCAGTGAGTTTCAAATCTAGTTCATGGAGAGGTGATGTGGTTCAGAATACCATTGCCAAGTTGCTTTTCTAGAATTTTATGCTGTACATCATAGTAAAAACTACCATTCATTGATGCATCGATTACATATTTGCCCAACACTCTCCTTGGCTATTTGCATACATTATCTCATTGACTCCTTATAACAGTCTTTTAGGATGCATCAGTATTTCCATTTTATAATTTCAAACACTGATGCTCAGGGAGGCTAAGTAACTTTCACAGGATCACATAGGTAGAGAGTGGCAGAGCTGGAATTTAAAGCCCATTCTCTTTCTAAATATTGCCAATTTGCTTCCATATGATGAAATATCCTACAGTATGAAGATGGCAAACATTAGGAAACTCCTGAAGATCTATAGAGTGAATGGTAATCCAGATAGGCTTCCATGAAGAAGGGAGTTTTGAGTTGGCTCTTGAAGGAGAAAAGAGGCCCTGAGAAGAGGATGGAAGGTGTGGATGGAGCCGGGGTGACATGTGTAAAGGAGAGAGGGGAGAGTTGAGGTGGTAGTCTGGGGTGATGGTGAAAGGCTGTGCCCTTGAGAGAGGTCAGGCTGGGAGTGATGTCACCGTGGTCGCTGCTCTGGGGACAGACAACAGATGTGGACACCTTTTTTTTCTTTTTTTTCTTGAGACAAGGTCTTATTCTGTCACTAATTTTTGCATTTTTAATAGAAACGGGGTTTCACCATGTTGGCCAGGCTGGTCTCGAACTCCTGACCTCAGGTGATCCACCTGCTTCGGCCTACCAAAGTGCTGGGATTACAGGCGTGAGCCACCACATCTGGTTTTTTTTTTTTTTTTTTTTTTTACACTTTTGGTTCTACCCATCCCATTGGCTACCAGAGACCTCTCTGCCCACCAGTGGGCAGGGGCTGCTGCAGCACCCCTACTCCGCGGACAGCAGTCAGACCCCAGGAGGCACCAGCAAAGGGTTCGCTTCCCTCCCACCCTCACTTTGATCTGCCTTTTTTGTTTCTCTTTCCCCCCTTCCTCCCTTTCTTCCTCTCTCTTAATGTTTGCATTTCAAACTAGCATTTAAGCAATAATTAAAATTTAAAAACTCACTCATAGTGTAGCTCTACCGTGGAACCATCCGTTTTCACTTTTCCATGGCCCCTGCCAGCTCTTGCAAATTTGCACACATGTTTACACAGTTGTAAACCTCAGGTACATAGAATCTTAGGTCTCTTTTGTTTCCTTGGACCTTGATATCAGGATATTTCTTTTCTGAATTGCCTTTGAGATCACAAAACCATAAATAGTGCCCTATATCTCACTGGGCTGGGGTGCTCTGATGGGCAGATGTCCTCCACCACAGATGCATTTCTTTCCTAGTTGCTTCTCTGTGTGTGTGTGTGTGTGTGTGTGTGTGTGTGTGTGTTTAGGGGGTGGTCCTTTATAGCTGATGTTGTTCCTGAGAGATGTGGGAGGTAGGCAGGGCCTGGGGACTGTGGGAACAGAATGCCAAAAAGCTTGGGCTGCCTTGGGTGGAAGGCTAGGGTCTAAGTCAGAGATAAGCTGACTGATGGGGTGGCAGGGAGCCTCTGAGGGCATATCTGGCTGTGAGAGTCGGTGGAGACCATGAAGGTGGGATGGGGCGGCCTGGAGATGTAGGGTTTAGATCAAAGCCCTGCTCTGCTGACCTTGGGAAAGTTTCTTAACCTCTCCAAACCTTAGATTTCTCATCTATAAAATTGGGACACTAATATTTATTTTTTAATTAATTTCTTGTTTTTTTGTTTTTTTGTTTTTTTGTTTTTTTTTTTTGAGATGGAGTCTTACTTTGTCCCCCAGGCTGGAGTGCAGTGGAGCGATGTCCGCTCACTGCAAGCTCTGCCCCCCAGGTTCATGCCATTCTCCTGCCTCAGCTTCCCGAGTAGCTGGGACTACTGGCGCCCGCCACCATGCCCAGCTAATTTTTTTTTTTTTTGTAATTTTAGTAGAGACGGGGTTTCACTGTGTTTGCCACGATGGTCTCAATCTCCTGACCTAGTGATCCGCCCGCCTCG
>NW_012102587.1:6866155-6983926 GCF_000951045.1 Mandrillus leucophaeus
TGCTGGGATTACAGGCATGAGCCACCGCGCCCTGCTATTTTTTAAATTTTTATTTTCTTTTTTCCTTTTGTGTTTTCTGTAGACCTCCACTGTGGACATGATATTTATTTATTGAAACTCTGGCATTAATAAACATTAGTTCCCTCTTCCACCTTCTCCTTTCAGATGGTTTTGAGCTCCTTGGAGAGGCTGATGATGAATAGAATCATCTCTTTATAAGGAGGTCATGGCTATGGGCTGAGCAATATGGTGACCCATCCATTCATTCAACAGATACTTAGGGAACACCACCTCTGTTCCAAAATACAGGCCTGAATGAGATAGGCAAGACCCCTGGTGTCACAGAACTTACAGCCTGGTCTGGAGCCAACCAATAAACAGGTAAACACAAGGAAAAAATATCTGATAATAATAAGTGCTATAAAGGGACAACAGATATTTAAGCTGGGGAGTCAGTGATGATGGCTGAATTTTACGTGGAAGGGCCTGGAGGGGCATTTAGTTGGAAAGTGGGGCCAGAGGATTTGTCTTAAAGAGGTTTTTGCTTAAGTTGGCAGTTTATTTGGAAGTGGCTTTGGGGGTGAGCTATGGATTTTTATGGAGAGCAGAAGCTAAGGTGCACTCCTCCAAAGCCCATCCCCTGGTGCCAGCGCTGTTCAGGGGATGAAGTACGAGCCAAGTTTTGCAAGATGAGAAGGGAGAGGCAAGTGAGGTTCTTAGGGAAGAGTTGGTACCCAAAGCCCAGACTATTGCCCCTTTGAGGGGTAGTGGGCGGCATGTGGCCAGACAGGCCAGGCCTCTGGGCCTGTGGGCTAGGGCACAGGCTGTTAGGATTCAATTTTCAGTGCAGGGGAGTCACGGGAGGAAATGAAGCAGGGCTGAGATTTGATTGATTTGTGGTTTGAATAGTTACACATTGTAGTTGAAACTCATAGGAAGAAACTTGAATGTAAACTGGAAGAAGTAACAAGTTTGTGCAGCAGAGCTTGTTGTGGTCAGGCATATCAGAGAATGTTGTGTAGCCTGTGTTTTGTTGGTTGCAATAGGCAGTGTTGAATTGAGAGAAGATGAACGCCTGATAGAGCATGGCACCATGTTAGGACCAATGAGAGACTTGGAGACATGATTAAGAAGAAAGAAGAGATGCTATAATCATGACATTTCTGTGACCATCAGAGAAAGAGAGGAAATGGGGAGGAGTTTGGGGGAAGCCTGGATGACTGGCAGGAATGCTGAGCTGTGGACTGGAAGCCGCCTGGGGCATCAGACACCTCTCTCCTTTCTCCCTGATGCAGCACTTTCCTCAATGTACCTCTGAAACCATCAAAAGCCGTAAAGAAAGAGAGGTTGGGGCAGGGTGAGATGGGGATCTCTTTGGAGTTGGAACTACACTACTAAGGCATCCAGAGCCCGAGTCTAATTCTGGTGATCAGGAGCTCCCTTCACCCTCCACATGCCTCATTTCCTGATCTTAAAATGAACAGGATAGCACTAGAATAAGCTCTTAGACCTAGGCTTTCTCTAAAACTCGTTGAGGTCATCTGTGAGATGGGGTTAACCATTCTTGCCCTGCTTCTGTCAAAGGAGGACCCCTCCTCAAACCATCAAGAACCACCCAAAACAAGAGTTTTACCACTCTAGTTGTTAATAATTAGATTTAAAAGGGCCCTCAGTGGCCTGAGCTAGCCAGGGAATTGCTGAATTCCCCGTTTTCTTTCTGGAACTACCTTTTCCTTCCCCTACTTCCTGACTCCTTCCTCACTCTATTCTCAAAATGGTGGTTGGGAGTTGGTAAAAATTGGGTGATAGGAAGAACAGAGAAGCAAATCTCATTAATTGACTGAATAATTGTTGGGCCCTGACTGAGTGCAGGGTTTCTGTTCCATGCGATGCAGGGGTTACCATGGAGACCAGGATGCAGGACTGGCCCTGAGGGCTCCTGGCTGCTGAAGCACAGCAGAACTACCCCTTGAAAAATCCAAATTCCAGATCCAAATTTGAGTTTGGCTAGGCCCGCCAAACTCAAATCTCCAAAAGTCTGCTTAAAAAGCTGCTAGAAGATTTTGTTCATGTGGAAAGGTAAGAACCACTGAATGGGAATACAGAAGCAGTCTCTTAAAATAGAGTGGTAAGCATTGGAAGAAAGTGGAAGGTAAAAACTTGGACAGAGCTAAAGGAAACCTAGAGCAGGAGCACCTAAGACTCCAGGATGGTGTGAGCATAGGTACAGTCAGAGAAGACTTCCTGGAGGGAGTGCTGCTCACACTGAGTTTTGAAGGATGCAGGAAAAGGGAACAGTATATGCAAAGGCAGGGAGGCTTTCAATGAATGGTCATGTGCAATCTTAAAGTTATCTGCATTTAATGTGCACAGTCTGGGGTGAGGGTATGACCGTGAGGAAGTCCTACTGGATGCCCCTCTCTTTTGACAAGAATTTGGACCGGGTGTCACCATGATGCTGAATATATTAGGTGGAAAACAAGTTCCAGTTAATAATGGAGTCATGCAAACAAGACAGGCAACCACCCTAAACAGTATCAGGCTGGGAGTGTGTTTTTCTCAGACTTCACAAGGATCAGGCAATAATGAATCGATTAATAAAGGCAGTAGTCATTTATCAAACCCTCATTACGGGCAGGCCTACACCTGCATTGTTGCGAAGCAGGTACAATTTCCTCCATTTTATTCAGCAGCTCAGGCAGGTGTAGTGACTTGCTTAAGGTCACACAGCAAATAAGCCACAGAGCTAAGTCTTGAGTGTAAGTCTCCCCAGGCACAACAGTGTCTACAAGTGTGGTTGTTGAATGCCTAATCCATATTTTTCAATGATCTTGGGCAAATTCCTTAGATGCTTTGTGCCTCAGTTTCCTCATCTTTAAAGAGGCGAGGCTGATAGAGCCTTTTTGTAGGGTTGTTTTGAGGTCTCAGTGAGCAGTACCTGGATGTAGTGAGTGCCACTTAGTGGTAGTAAGAAGGCCACTGCTGTGAATGGAAGTCATGGTCACTCCCCAGCCCACGCCACCCACAGGTAACAGGTACGAGGGGCTCTGATTTGATTGTGTCAGGACTGACCACTCGACTCTGAAATTTTGGAATGGATTTTGAGTCTTGATTTCTGGAAACACTAGCTGATGTCCTGAGATGAACCGCCTGGAGGAAGGGGCATTATCCCTTTGACCTTCCTGAGTACCCAGTTTGCTAAGCCCTGTGGCCAAGGCAGGTGCCAGATATTGGTTTTCCTCTCTTGTCTGGGATGATGTCAGCCCCTGTCAGAAGGGCAAACTGGCTTATAAGGCTATAAGGGACACTATTGCTGGAAAAACAAACTGGGCTGTTGTGGGGAGGGCAGTGGTCAGGGGTTACCTGCTCTAGCGGCAGACAGGAGAGCAAGATGAAACTCCAGAAGTGGAAAATTCTCCACAAGTACTCAGCTGTAAAGCTGCTTTGATGGGATTTCTAAAGGCCTGTGTGTAGGGGCAGGCACCGTGCACGGTGCAAGGGAGGCTGCCAGGATGTGGCTGGGGGCCGAGCCTGGGAGGCTGAGAAGTGCCATGGAAATGAGCCTGACCAAGGCAGGTGGGGTGTTTGTGTTGGGGCAGGGGTGCAACTCGCTGGCAGCCTGTTCCTGGAACCCAGGAGACAAAGAGATGGAAGAAACAGTGCCAGTGCCCATGAGCAAGGTTCCATGCTGAGACCATGGCCTGCCGCCGTGGAGACCACACACCTCTGGGCCTGCTGGAGGTGGGAGGGGGCTGTAGGTCTGGGGCAGGTCTGGGTGCTGGCTGGGTTGGGAAGCCTCTTCTGGTAAGGGTTCCTCGATGCTGCGGGATAAACAAGGAAACAGCTGTCTGCTTCTCTCATGTCCGTCGACTCAGGTGGACAGTTTTGGGGTTATCCAGAAAAATGTCATTTTAACCCACTATGAAAGACAGAGGGCTTCTAAATTTGGCCCAAGTCATCCAGTCTGGGCTGTGTGGCCACAATGATGATTTTCACTCAGCCAATTCAAAATAGTAAGGGTTTCCTGCCAGACCCTCTGGAGATCTGTATATCCTCAGTACCTGCTGACCCATAGGAGGTGCTCAGTGAATGAATACTGAAGAAATGAGAAGTCGAAGTCACTGACCATCCACTGTGGCTGAGGAACATTGCAGGTGTCATGGGGGACACCAAGCAACATAGATGAGGGCTGCAACCACCAGAGAACGAGAGCGCACACAGCCAACATGATTGATAACAGAGAGCTGAAGCCAGCATTTGTGAGCATTTAGAATGTGCAAGACACTGGTCGAGGTCATTTAACTCACATGCAAATGTGATGTAAGCGGAATTATTAACTATGTTTTACTAACAAGGAAACTGAGGCATGAGGAGGTCAAATCCTGTGCTTAAGGTCCCATTACTAGTGCAAATCCCACAGGAAGGGTACTATGAGCCCCATTTACAGCCAAGGAAAATGAAATTTACTGAGGCCAAGGTAACCACCATTACTTGTATAGATGCAGAAATTCACACCTTGCTGATCAGTATGTGGGTTACATTCAGGTCTGGGGACATCAAGGGTAGGCTCTTGACTGTATTCACGCTGTGTGGACTTCCAGTCTTTTACCCTGAAGCACAGGCATTTTCTTCTGGTTCTTATTGCCTGAGGACCCTAGATCTCCCAGACCCTTTGGGCCCTGAGGGCTGGCAACCTGGGGCAAGCTCTGCCTGCCGGGAGCAGTTTTCCCCGGCCATTCAGCAACCTCAGAAGTACTCCGAAGCTGAGGATGAAGAAATATGGGGTCTGCAGTCAGCACAGCACAGGCCTCCAACCCTGAAGTGACTCTACCCTCCAACATCCTCTTGCCAGGTCCTTTGAGGGGCTAAGACTTCATCAGTGGCTTTGAAACCTTTCAGACCTTTGTTTAAATAGCATCCTATTCAAAAGCTCAACAAAACAGCAGGGGCCCTGATCTGGCTGAGGATGGAGAGCCCCCTGCAGCCTGGCTGTCGGCCTTGCCAGGGCACTGTGCTAGCCACACCTCAGGCCCCTTGGGTCCCTTGGAGCATGTTTGAACTCCCTTGGAAACAAGATGCTCTTGGAGGTCGTGTGCGACCCCAGCGTTGTGTGATTTGGTGCCCATCAGAGGGGTGCTTGCCCTGTAGAGAAGCTTGAGCACCTAGAGGGCCCATGCCTGTGGGGTCCAGGCCCACAGTGGCTGATGTTTTGGGTAATAGAGAAACTGGAGGCAGAGTGGAAGGGGGAAGTCATTTGCATCCTTCCGGTCTTGTCCCAAGCAGCAAGCCTGTTTTCTTTCCCTGTTAGGGAAATTGGATTTAAGTAAAATAATGCCTACAGAGTCCTTAGCCTAGTTTTTGACACATTGCCGGCATGCAGCAATTATGCTTGTTTTTAGCTCAGCTCTGTAAGGGGTATGTGGGGCCAGCCAGCTCTGGCATGCATGTTGCAGCAAAGCTGGACCCAGGCTTTACTTCTGGTGAAATGGGAGGTGAGCTAAGTCAGGGTGTTCTAGGTATCTCCTTCCTTTGGCCTGTCCCTCTCCTCCCTGTTCCTCTTTTGACACCTCTTCCATCCAACTTGCCCCCTTCATGGGCAAACAGAGCCATACCGCCATGAAATCTCCTACCCCATAGCTCCTCTTCTCAAGCTCAGACACACTTTGGGGCTCCCAAGGTAAAAATCAACAAGTCTGTTGCTGAGCTCTTCACCCAGGCAGCGCCAGCACACACTGCACTGTCCACCAGAGACCTGCTGAGCTCTTCACCCAGGCAGAGCCAGCACACATTGCACTCTCCACCAGAGACCTGCCAGGCCCTCGGTTGGCCCTGCATGGGGCACTCCCTCTAACTGGCTGACACTCTGACCTGCTCACCTCTCTGTCCCTGGCACCCAGCCCCAGCCAGCCCAGGGCATTTAAAATAGTTGCAATTTTAATGGAGCATTTGGATGTCATAAACAAATCGATTTCTAATCCAAAGGAGTGATTCTGAAGGTAGAAATGTCAGCTCAGAGGGGGAGTGGCGGTTAGGTTTTGCAAAGACCCCTGACATTCATCAGCCACTGTGGGCTTGAGGCCAGAGGAAAGGTTTTGCTGCTTTGATGGGGACAGGGTTTTTGATGTCAGAAAATGTCATTTTATGCTGTGGGTAGGGGTGGGAAGGGAAAGGGGCTTCCTATGCCCAAACCAGGACCTTCTTTGAGAGGCTAGAGAGGAATTCTTTGACTAAAACAAGCCATTCTTAAGGCCAGGGAAGGAGTTCTTTGTCTCCGTGGTAGTAGGCTGGAAGCCAGGAAGAAACAGAAATTTCCCAGGGGAGGATACGGACTGGCTGAGGAAATCAGCATTTGTCCAAAGACCATGAGGGTGATGCTTAAGCTCAGCATGGTTGTCCGCCATTGGCCAGGTCCTTTGGAGCCCGTTACCTCCCCGTGGGCTCCCAAATCTGCATTGCTTATATTACCTAGTTATTTGAAAACAAGAGTGGGTGTCTTTCTACATGATTATGAGTATTTTGCCTGGTTCATCTTCCAAAATACACAGCGTAGATATAAACAGCAACTGCAGAGGCAGAGCAGGGGTCCATTGATGATGTATGGGTATGGGGGAGTTTTGAAGATTGGGGCAGGCAAGGCTGAAGTTAAGTGCTGTATGCAGTGACCCAGATTCCTGTCTGCTTCCTGCCTGAAGCCTCGTGCTCCAAAGGCCAGAGAGTGTTGGGTTTGAACTCTGTATGCTCACACAGTGGAGGTGGTGGTGGAGGCTTGCACAAAAGGCAGAGATAAGAACGTGTGGCTCAGGGGAGGCACAGCTCTTGTGCAAGGGGGAAGCCTCTCATACCTGCTTCCAGCAGCAGTGCCCAGTAGCAGAGTGAGCAGCAAGACCCTGGGCTCAGTGGCATCCCGGAACTGCAGGAAGGATTCAAAGAAGGAGTGGACGGAAGAGCTGACCGGGAGCTCACACAGCATCCGGTTGAACTGGTTCATCCCACGGGCCAGGAATCCAAGACACAAAGCTGTTGAATTCCTGGCAATTTGAATTTCAGTAGTCCTATTAAACACCTCTGTTTCTTTAGAACAGTATTGGCATCCCCACACACAATTGTTTATTAAGTAACTGATGGCATGGGACAGGATTGATGGGCTGTAAGAGAGGACACCCCGGGAAAAACAAAAATGATAAACTAAATGAAATGGCAAACTGGAAAAAATGTTTGCAACTTATTATATCAGGAAAAAGCTAGATTCTTTAATATCTGAAGAGCCATCATGAATTAATAAGAAAAGGTCCAATAACTGAACAGAAAAATTGACAAAGGCTGTGTGTTATTCACTGGGTAGGAAATTCAAATGACTCACAAGCATTTGCAAAGTTGCTTGACCTCACTGATAATCAGAGAAATACAAATTTAGAAGATGAGATAATGTTTTTTACTAATCCAATTGGAAAAATCAAAAAGTTCCGTATCATCATGTGTTGCCCAAGGTGTGGGGATACAGGCACTTTTACATAATGTTAGCGGAAGTATGATTTGATGGAGAGTAATTTGGTAATAACTATCAAAATGAAAAACACATATTCCCTTTGACCAGGTATTTTACCACTAGGCATTTTTCTGATAAGTGTGTTAGCACAAATAGTTGCAGTTTTAGTAGAGCATTTGGATGTCATAGACAAATCTATTTCGAATCCAAAGAAGTGAGTCTGAAGGTAGAAATGTCAGCCCAGACATTTCTGAGGATGTGGAGGTTATGTTTTGCAAAGACCCCTGACACCCATCAGCCAGAATGACCGCATATGAAGATATTCACTAAAGCACTGGGAACAGCAAAGGAATGAAGAGTCAAGTAACTAAGGAACTACTGAAATAGCAGACTTGTTACATAAATTATGCTGTATTTGTATAATAAAATATTACCTAGCCATTAGAAGAATGACACAGCTATATGTATATATACGGAATACTCACTAATATATATTAAGTGATAAAAATACAGAACACATGATGCCATTTGTATAAACAACAAATATACATGTATGTATGTGTGTACATATATATGTGCATGTATATTTATATATGAAATTGCTATATGTGCACTGGTTATCCTTGAAAGGATATAACAAAAATTAGTAGCAATGGTTGCCTCTGCGAAGGAGAACTGGGTGGGTGAGGGAGAGTGAGTGGAGGAGACTTCACTGTATGCTCTTTTGCCCCTTTTGAATTTTGTATCATGTGCATATATTGTTGGTTAAAAATGATTAAATTTAATAAAGCTATCTGAGATTCAGCAAGCAGGGTCTCCCAGGCAATCTCACCCTTGAGAAGTAATGTTGGCCTTCGTTCCTGGTGGCAGTGGCCAGGATGAGGCGGAGGCCTGAGAATGAGGCTGTGTGAGAGGCAGGCTCAGCTGTGGACCAGAGAATGCCTGGGGGCAGGTGTGAGTCAGGCCACTTAGAAGGCCTGGGGACCCCCAAGTACACTGGAAGTAAACCAGAGCACTTGAAGCACCAACGACTCTGGAAACTACAAGCCCATCCCAAGTATCTGTGTGTCTGACTTTCCTGCTCCCCACTGCTAATGTAAGGTCTGTGAGGACAGAATCAGGCTTGCAGCCTTTTGCCAAATCTGGGCTGACCTGTCCACGCTGTGCTGTGTGAGTGTCTGCAGATACTTATGGCGGTGGGGTGGAGTCAGCTGGCTGTGGAGTTGATTCAGTGGGCATTACCAACATCATGGTGCTCTCTGAGCTCATATATACTGGGAGCAGGTGGTTTAGCATCTGGAGTCATAGCGTCCTGGGTGTCAGTGTGGCCTCTACACATACGAGGGGCAGTGTGTCACTTTCTGATCAGCACAGTGGGGACCACTATATCTACCTTGCAGGGCTGTCCCTAGGCCTGATGAGGCCAAAGTGTGAGGGTTCTCAGCCCCTCCTTCCCGCCCTTGCTGCCTGGTGCACCGAGGTGACATGGTTGGACTACAGTATATGAGTAAATTAATTAATGGGCTCTAGGCAGGCAGCCTGGATTTTAATCCCAACCGAGAAAATTATAGGCTGTGGGATTTAGGGTAATTTACTTAACCTCTCTGTGTTACATCATCTGTAAAATTGAGTTAATAATAGTTCCTGGCTCATCGAGGGCTGTTGTGAGGATAAAAATGAGATATATGCTGTAAAGCACTTAGTATTGAGCCTGACGTGGAGTAAATAATCAATAATAATAGTTATCATTCTTATCATTGTTGTTATTTTGAAATAACTGGATACGTTTAGCTACTCAATTACTGTTTGGCATTTCCAGTGTGGGTAGCCTACATTTTCTGGAGACACAGATCAGGCAAATGGGCAAAACACACCCAATTAGACTCACCACTGTCTCCCAGGAAACTGCGGCCCATCTGGCAGTGCCCATGTGAAACCAGGTTGGGGAGGAGTCAGGAAGGGCTTATTTCAAAGAAATAAAAAATTCTGTACAATTCAGTGAGGAACACAGAGCATTTGAAGTGGTCTTAGAAGAAAGGAAACATGAAATGCAGAGACTTCCATGGAGGGTAAAGGCAGTGTATGTATCTTGGGGGAAACATATTTTCCAGAGATTCTGAGTACAAAGGAAAGAGGAGGCTGTACCTGGGAAACTGCATCATTTTGGTCCTCTTTCCAGGAAAGAAACATCATGGAAAGAGGAAAAATTAAAATTAAAAAAGGGTGGGGGCAGAAAACGTCTAGACGGAGCAACTTGAAGGGTGTAGACGATTGCAGAGGTTACAGAAACTGGGTCTGAGGGGGCTTAGCTGAGGCAAAAGAATTCAAAGGCCAGGTGCGGTGGCTCACGCCTGTAATCCCAGCACTTTGAGAGGCTGAGGCGGGTGGACCACCTGAGGTCAGCAGTTTGAGATCAGCCTGACCAACATAGTGAAACCCCATCTCTACCAAAAATAAAAAATAAAAAAAAATAAAAAATAAAAAATAAATAGCAGGGCATGGTGGCGGGCACCTGTAATCCCAGGTACTTGGGAGGCTGAGGCAGAATTGCTTGAACCGGGGAGGTGGAGGATGCAGTCAGCAGAGATGGCGCCATTTAACTCCAACCCTGGGGACAGTGCAAGACTGTCTTTAAAAAAAAAAAAAAAAGGCGATGAGAACACCATGGAACCCATGATTGAAATAATGTCAGGGGCCGGGGGCGGTGGCTCAAGCCTGTAATCCCAGCACTTTGGGAGGCCGAGACGGGCGGATCACGAGGTCAGGAGATCGAGATCATCCTGGCTAACACGGTGAAACCCCGTCTCTACTAAAAAATACAAAAAACTAGCCGGGCGAGGTGGCGGGCGCCTGTAGTCCCAGCTACTCGGGAGGCTGAGGCAGGAGAATGGCGTGAACCCGGGGGTCGGAGCTTGTAGTGAGCTGAGATCCGGCCACTGCACTCCAGCCTGGGCGACAGAGCGAGACTCCGTCTCAAAAAAAAAAAAAAAAAAAAGAAATAATGTCAGGATGGAGATTTGCTAGAGGAATTTAATAACAACAATAACGAACCCAGCCTATCCTCCCAAATTAGAGGATACACCTCTACCACACTGGTAATGAGGAGAAGAAATGTTTCAGGAGGTGAGGGGGGTGGCAGGTGATCATCATCACGGGGTACCTATGTCAATTTAAAAAAATAAGCAAAAACAACACATTCCGAAAAGAACAAAAGATGCCCAGGCTTCACCCGAGCCTCCTGCCCCTGTGACATTTTATCAGAACTTGACGTCATTGATTGCTTTCTGATTTGGAGTTTTCCTAAAACGTGATTCCTTTCCGTGGTTGGACTAGGCTAAGACTGAAGGGAGAAAGCTGCCCCTTCCCAGGCCTGTCCTCACTTTTGAATGTTTTGAAGACAAAAGCATGGAGGGCTTTTCCTGCATGTTCCTCACCTCTGCAGGCTGCTCTTATGCGGTAGCCTCAATCCTGATGTGTTTGCTAGGGCAGCATATGGATTTCCAAAGTCGGCTTCACCCATAATCTGGAGGCTCCCTAGTGCATTCGAGATCGGCGTAGAGCCACTTTGTGCAGAACAGAGCGACGCTGGGCCAGACCTCTGGAGAGGCATGGTCCACCGGGGAGCCCAGGACTGCTCCTTAACACCCAGCCCGCGCCCTTTGCTAGGATTGGAGACCCCTCAACCCTGGATCCTTCCAGAAGCACAACTGAACCTTATCGCCTCTGGCACAATGAGAGAATAAATCGAAACAGGATCTAGGTCCAAGCTGAGACTTAATTACGATGATTATTTTTTTATTTCACCACCATGAAATTTCAACCCTAGAATGGCCGAAAGCCGAAGGCCGCGCACCTTGGAATCTGAAACCTATTTTGTAAGCATTTCCTCCCAGCCTCCCAAAGTTTAAATATTAATTTGCCTGTAATTGGCGGAGAAAACAAACAGGCAATTAAAAACGCTACAAAGCTGACTTTCTCCTTCCTCTGCTCTCCCCTCCCTTTTCATTTCGCTGCCGCCTAGAACTGGCTCTAAGACAATGGGACCCCGAGCGGTGTGGAATTCTAAGCCCAGGCTTGCCTTAAAGCTACAATATGGATTTAATTTATATGCAAATGCAAGCAATAAAAAGGCAGACACTGTAGAAATTATAGGGTACCCCCCCTCCTTTTCTTAGGAGATGCTCTAACCCTTTCTCTCCTCTTCCAACTAAGACCTAATTATTATTGGTTCCTGCCACCTCCCCCCTCTCCTCCTGCCCACTCTGGGTGTAAACTGGGCCATTTAAGAAAAAACACAGAATATTGGGAATAAGAGAAGAAGCATCAGGATAATTTCACAGTCCAACTCCTTCTCTCTCCTCCCTCCTTTTCCCCCTTTTCCCTCCCCCCGGGCCCGCTGGGCTCTCCTGTTGACCAGTAGAACGCAAAACTGATCAAAGCCAGCCGGAAGCCTTAAGTAGGCCAAAATGGGGGCTAAAGTATGCTAATAGAGGAGCTAAATATACTTTAATCCTGTTATAATACAAGGTAACTTAGAGGCAAGGAAAGGGCTTGGTGGCTTTAGCAGGGGGCAGAGTGGGGCTAGGGACCCCTGTGAACCCTGAATAGAAGTAGCTTCCTATTCTTTCTCTGGTTGGGGGTGGGGTGGGGGCCTTCTTCCTCAGATGCTCACCCCAGCCCCGCCTGCCCCGTTTACTGAGTGTCAACAGTTGGGTGAGCAAGACTTCTCAGCCCTTAGATCAGTATCCTGTGACCTTCCACATTGAAGCACACACCATTCAGCCAAGCCTTCCAGCTGTTGCCTGAATGATGAGGGATTTTTTTTTTTTTTTTATGTCGGGCATGGCTTAGGAAGACACTAGGCAACAGTTTTAAATTATGTCCTCACCACCACCCAGCTCGCTGTGCAGATCCTGCGGGGGCCTGTGCACAGCCAGGCCTGGTCTAGCCTGGTGAGGAGCTACATGAGCCAACAGATATATTTTGGGCGGAACTGAGCAGGCCTGGGAAGGAAAGCAAGCAAGCCTCTCTGCCCAGCTTCAGAGCCACGACTCTCAGCAGGCTAGCTCCTCGTCTAGTTTTAGAGAGGAGAGAGGGAACCTGCATTGGTTCCCTGACTCTTATTGCAGTAAGGGCGGAGGTCCTCTGCCCCCCATTTCTCTCTGGGCCCCAGGCCTTGAGGGCTCTGGGAGAGTCCAGAATGTCAGGGAAGCGGTTCTGCGTGGATTCTCCTTTCTGGGCTAGTGTCTAGGCTCCGGCGACGGCAGAGGAGACTGATGAAATTTTACAGCCAGCCAACTGCCGCTGGTGTCAGAAGATTAAAAACAAAGGTCGCACTAAGGCCTACCTCCCACCGTGCGTCTCCAAGTCTGAGGGGTGGAGTGGGGGAGGAGGCGAATGGCCCAAATATTTCTCCGTTAAGTACAAATTACATACTGGATATATAAAGTTGTAATGGTGTATTTTGAGTCTGACTGGTTTCATGAGAACATTCATGTACCCTCCAAAATGCTGAGACGGTGACACAGGCAAACAAAAAGGGAATTCAATCCTGACAGAATATGTTGTGTTTGAATTCGGGCACAGCTTCCTTTTATTTTTTTTTTTTTTGCCTTTCTCTTTTTTATTCTGAGTTCCTCTTCCTCTCTTCCTTCCTCCCTGTATCCCATCAACCCCCGCTTGAAGGCTACAAGCAGTAGAATCCTCTGACATTGTATTTGTGGGTTATTGATCTTATGGAGTTGGCCAGAAAGTGTATAAACAATTAGCTCAATAAAACAATTAGCTCCTGAAAACCCAGCATTGAACAAAGAGATCTTTTCTATCTCTACCTGCTCCCTGCTAACTGAACCTCGGTTTCCTGGTCTGTAAAGTGAAAGGGTTATGTAAGGTCGTCCCTAAGCTCCCATCTGAGGCCTCTGACAGTACAGGTGGCTGTCTGTCCAGCAAATATCTGCAAACAGGCGTCCACATGAGGCATCCACATGGATCACATGGGCAACATAGCAGGTGGCCCAATTCGTGCCCAGTGTTGATGTGTGGAATCTGTCACACCAGTAGTGCAGAGAAGGTACCTTTGCGGGAGAAAGAGAAACCACAGGCTGCAAGGGAAGAGACTCTAAAATTTAATTCTGGCTCTACCACTTACTGGCATTGTGTCTGGGGGCAAATTCTTAACTTTTTCATTTCAAATGTGAGTTATTTAAAATCTGCAAAATGAAGGCAAGACTGTCTCTTAGAGTCGTAAGGATCAGATGGGATGATACCTGGGAAGTTTTTGACATGGCACTCATGTCAGCCAGGGAAGTACCTACTGAGAGTAACCTCTTACTACTATTGGACTTAGAACTACTCAGACGGTTGTTACTTTTATCTTAGCAGATGAAAAGTCCCTTTTTATAGTTTTAATACTTATTTATTTCAGCAAGAAATAAAATGCAACTATCTGTCTGAAGCCAGTTCTAAGGGATCCTACTCCCCCATCATTTTTTCCTACCAAAGGCGAGGGCATTGGCTTGTAAAACCTGGCCTCAGTATTGATGCTAAGTTTCCCAGTCCTGAAGGCAATCTAAGCCTCTCACATTCTCCTCATGTCTGGTTCTGCTTTTCCTTTAAAATATCTTCCTCAAGTCCTGGGGCAAGACCTTGCTAACTCTAAGGGGAAAGTAAAAATCTGTTTGTAAATGTCCCATTGGCCACCAATACTTTCTATTTCTCGCTTGAGTAGAAAGCCTCCCAACCAAAGAGTCTTGAGGACTGAGTCATCTTTTTTGTTCTTTGTGACAACTCATAAAATGGTTTTAATTATATGGTGTTTTTCCAAGTAAACAACCAGACTGAAAGAGAAAACATTTAATTTTTGTCGAATTAAGTTGGGGACAATCTCAACACCATGACTGCTGACGAGGCCGGCAAATGGGGCTTCTGATACTGTCCTTGTTCTGGTACATGTTTTCCCTTAGCGGTAGCAACGAGGAAATAGGAACCAGGCCGGAAAGATGCAAGAAAAACGTAAAATGCAACTTCAGTATGGGACTCCAGATTCCAACTGAAACCCCAGAGTTATTTTGGTAACAATTTTGCCAGGGGAAAATTATTCAAAGATCTTTGTTTCCACCATAAACAAACATAATATTATCCTGACTACAGTGTGACCCGTGAAACATCCTTCAGTTGACTTCCAAAACCCTGTAGCAAATATATGAATATTAACAGCCAATTACTGAGGGATTCCTCTTCTTCCTTTATTTAAACTCTTTATGTTCCACACATTCATTAACATTTCCCTGCATGTCTCATTATTATCTCATCAAACATTTATTATTACTTCAAGATAGATAATTAAAATTTTATACAGTTATTTCTCTGTATGACAATCCAGTAGGTTTCAGATCCCCCACCCTCCCCAGCACTCACATGTACCCTCACAATTGGGCCATAAAACTCATGAACTTCAATTCAATGTGCAGAAAGCATAGGAACAAAATCTAAAATTCATTTTGAATAGGAGTTTAGTTTCCTGAATAATGACTTAGTTATTGGCATTGTTAAAGAATCAGAGAAACGACGTCTCATAGGACAGTCCTTGCTCTTCATCAAATAAATAACTGGACTCTATGGATACCATTATGAGGTAGACAAACAATGTACGCAAGTGATTTTAAGGCCTGAACTGGATTTGTTAGAATTGAGTACTCCCAGACAGCAGATGCAATAAACTCAAAAAGATTAGCAAAGAATTACTCTCTTTCCAGGATGCATATTACATTTAGGATTAGAAACCCTGATATGGATTATATATCACACATATTGCACAGAGCACAGAAGTATCAAATTTATCGAAACTAGGGTGAGATCTTTTTTCGGTGGAATTTAAGAATGTAGGTTGGTTTTCGGGTACTTACAGCTCAGAAGAGAATTTCCGGGTGAGAAGAACATCCAGCCTTAACAAGCCAGTGGCCTCTTGTTTTTCCTGCACTGTTTCCCTGCTTAGATCCGGGCACGAGCAGAAAAATCATCTGAGACCAAACCCAGCCCTAAAGGGCTTGGCTTGCAATTTATTAAATTGCTTGAATTTGGTTTTGAAGCTACAAATCTTTTTGTTCCACCACAAAATAATCAGTGTGCCAAGCTCAAGGAATTTTTTTTTCCATAAATGTGCAAACCAGAAAGATGTCGGTCTAGTCGTCTAATTCATTAAATAGATTAATGCCACTAACTTTGGGAAAATACCAGTGATGTCCTTCAGTCGCATTTGCCCCGATCTAAAGAAGGCAAAGGCCAATCCACCTTTTCTAAACTTGTAAAACCTCACTTGTCAAACAACCACTTTTCCCTCTTTGGGGATTTTTACACATACTCGGTTCAGGTTTCAGCCTCTGCACCCGCCTTGGTGGGACAGTGTTTGGGCAGGTGGGGTGGCACAGCCCAGGGTTCTGAGCTGGGGAAGGAGCAGCGGGAGGACCTGCTACAGATATTAACAGGCACTCAGGCTGCTCAGAGATTGTGTGTGGATACCTGGATCTGTCCTGGGGCAGACGGCCAATGCCGCTTCTGGCCTCGGATGCTTACTTTCCAATATTAAACCTCCTTCTTTCAGGCAGTTCACACGTTCTTAGTGGCAACCACACAAGCCAGCCAGAAGAATGTATTAGCATATAAAATGGGCTGGCTCCTTGAGAAAATCATGGTCCTTGCCCTCACAGAGCTTTAATTCATTAATTTTCGTAGTGCTCCTACTATGTGCTGAGCAAAGGACAGTGTACAATGCGGGCAGCGTATAATTCGTTCTTATATGCTGGTGAATAGGTTATGATCGTAGAAGGTCTGAGGGGACTGGAGGGGTGGCTTCAGGGGTGGGGGGATTGGGTGGGAATGGAGCAAGGATGGAACAGTGAGTGGGCTTTGAAGAATATAGAGAATGCCCTATGTTAGGGTACCTAGGAGCTGAGTCACACTTTTATCAAGTCCTTATTGGGCATCTGCACGGTAAGCAAGGCACAAGGCTAACTGACGTGGGGGTAGTCAGAGATCTCACCAACATGGAATAAAGTACTTTGAGAGAGGGGCCAGGGTATGAGACATCGTTATCACTTCCACCCTGACTGCGTGGGAAGTACTCTCTCAAAAACTCGATATGTAACTGAATTCAAGCCATGTCCACACTGCTGGGTGTCCTTTGCAAAAAGCCATAAGATCCCCTCACTCCTTTTTCTCCCTCGCTGTGTTTAGTGTCTTCCCTTTTTGGTCTGAAGATTTTAGAGTTTTTCTTTCATGATGCTCAGATCTTGGGCATCAACCTTTCTTCCCTACCCTTCAGGATTGCAGTCTATGTCAATCCATGAGTCCTTCTGAATGCTCTTGGGGTCTGCCAAGGGGCTAGTCTTCCTTGGTGTGGAATGGGGGTAACAAGGGGAGTGTCTGGCTTTAAAGTCTTTTCTTTTGATTGAGGAGATACAAACTCAAGTTTCTTGGTGCCTCATGAGGTTTCTCTCACAATGAATCTTCGAAGGAGGTATAGTACTACCTTTTCAGAAAGAGAAAAAGTGAGTCGCAGAGTGATTGCTAAGCTGCCAAAATTACACAGCCAGTGCTTGAGTGAGCCCGCTCCCTCTTTCAGGAGTCAACAAATGGCTCTCCCGTTGTGATTGGGGCTAGGACAGCAGAAACTAGAGGGCCCTCCATTGCAGGAGCAGACCACGGAGTGCAGGGTAATCTAGCACAAGCACAGCACTTTTCAGTTCACATGTTTCCTTAATTCTTTCTTTACTGCAGCAGTGTTGACCAGTCAGTGAGCAATGCACTGCTTTGCATGCCTAGACACAGCCTAATGTTGAACAAATCTGAGCTCACCCTCACCCCAGCCCCGTTAAATTGGTTTGATCAGCCTGGTGGCCTGGAATGTCTGAAGTCTTGCAAAAGACACAAGGATGTTTGTTGGGGGGGTCTCGCATACACTCTCAAATTTGACAAGGCTCAACAGTTGCATAGTGATCTCTGTCTGCTTCCAGTACCAACTCTGCTCATGGCCCAGGTCCCTCCCTCCTTGCCACCAGCATAGGAGACCAAATATATCTATTCGAGCCTTTTATATATCATTTAATTTAGAACAAAACCCCGAATTTTTTTTTTTTTTTTTTTTTTTTTTTAGACGGAATCTCTCTCTGTTGCCAGGCTGGAGTGCAGTGGCGCCATCCCAGCGCACTGCAACCTCTAACTCCCCGGTTCAAGTGATTCTCCTGCCTCAGCCTCCCAAGTAGCTGGGATTACAGGCATACACCACCATGTCCAGCTAATTTTTGTATTTTTGGTGGAGCCAGGGTTTCACCATGTTGGCCAGGAACTTCTCAATCTCCTTACCTCGTGATCCGCCCACCTCGGCCTCCCAAAGTGCTGGGATTACGGGCATGAGCCACCGTACCCGGCCACAAAACCCTGATTTTAACAGTGGAGCTCACATCTTGAAAAAGTCAAAAGTACCAAACAAATGCAAGATGGGGACAACGGGAAGTGCACCTTAGGAAAGAGCCGGACTGGCCTGGGCTCAAAATCCATCCCAAAGGTGTGACCCTGGACAAATCATTTAACCTCTCTTGAATTTTGTTTTTCTTTCATTTTTTGGAAATGAAGGTTGATAGGGTTTTTAATTTTTCTCTGAGGGCAAAATGAAACAATTTTTGTAGAGCTTGGGATGGAATGGGTACTCCATAAAGGGTACATACTATTATTTTTTATTTCTGGTCCCCACATAAATCTAATGTGGGTTAATTATAGCCTGCTGGGCCAGGAACATTTCAGTGTCTGATTACTCATTGGATCCTGACATCCTCCTCTGGGGTCATGATGAAGGTCTGGAGCAGGAGTCAGGAGAACAAGGCCCGACAGGTATTTTCAGTGAAGGAAGGGGCTTGGTCAGAAGGCGACAGAGAGTGCTGGGGTCTGTGGCAAACTAGTGTGCGCATGCCTTTTCTCACGGGGTGATTGTGACTCACCTCCAGCCAATGGTAGCTATAAGTATGGGCCGTAGTCTCCAAGTTTTCAAAAGAAGCCAGACCTTTTTTTTCTTTAAATGTGAAATTAGTTGGTAACTGATGAAAATCTTTCGAACAATTGGTACAGGCCAACTCCGTATGGGCCAACCCAAACATATCTGTGGGCCAGATACAGCCCTCTACTGTGTGACTTCTCGCCCAGAAACCCTGCCTTCTTCTGGATAGGCGTGAGGCAGAGTGGAGCTGGGAAACGCAGGAGCCTGGCAGAAACCGCCAGGCATTGCATCTTGCATCAGGTGCTATGAAGGTCTATGCCAGGCCTCACTGGAATGTGGAAACAATGGGATGATGTTTAGCACAGTGTCTGGCAGGCAACAGAAATTCAGTCAATGTTATTGGTGTTACATGTTCTAGAATGGTTATTCTCCCAAGATCGCTTAGATGAGTGATAGCTTTGGGGGCCACATCAATCCCATTTTTGGTCACTGTTTCAGGGTTCATGTTAGTATCATTATGGTTTTAGGTATAGTCCACTTTTCTCAATATTTTTTGCATTGTTATTTGTCATTGATATAATTACACTTGGGGAATTTTGGTACCAGAAGGGTCTTAAGAAATAACCACATCTCATCTCTATGTTTCACAGAAAAAAAGACTTTACATTCCATAGAAGTTGAATCACTTATTCAGGGTCCTACAATTAGGCTGCCTGAATTTCTAGTTTAGTTGTGGATGAATTTGAGGTCCCAGCTCTGTCCTTGCTTGGCCCAAGGTCAGGCTAAGAGCTCCTTTGACAAGGAGCAGATGTGTGATCTTGCATTGTCTGGGACAAGGGACAGGTAGGTGGCTTATGCTAATTGTTACCTGAGTGATAGATCCTGACATGTAGGTGAGATTAGAAATTGAGTACAAGAGTGGAGGGGAAGAGAGTGGGCTGGTAAGATGCAGGCTTAAGGCAGCTATGGTTGTGAGAAGGAATCTCTGACTCTTGGAAACTCTCTCCCCATCCCTGCTTTTTTTTTTTTTTTCTGCCTCCTAATGTCTTACATTGTTTGATAATGTATTATTTTCACTGTCTGTCTCCTCCCAGTAGAATGTAAGGGCTACAATGTTTACTGCATAAATAATAGTAGTGATGTATGTCCATGCAAGAATAGTCATGCTTGTCTCCATCCTTCACTCATGGGATGGAAAGGACCAGTCAAGTAACTTGTCCACGGTGAGATGACTAAGAAATTACTGGCAGACTAGACCTAGAAACTAGTCCCTTAATTCTAAGCACAAAGTATATTCCCCTGTTCACTTCACATATACATTCGACAGTCTTGACATTACAATTCTGACTGTAGCTTCAGTGCTTGTGGGTGGAAATGAAGCTTTGAGCTAAAAATTTGCAATTAAAAAAAAATCAGAGATTCACAGATAGAGCATCACATGGCTTTAGTTTGGGGGTGATTATCACCAATTGAGAGCTTGTCATGTTGCAATAAAAATAATCCCATTTCTTTCCGTACAACTGTGAGGTCACGCTCCAAAGGAGAGCAAGAATTGTTCTGTGACTTTGGGAAATGAGGAGAGAGCCTCAGTCCTAACCTGGCACTGAGACTTGGAAAGCTCCAAGGTCAGAGCAATCACTCCATTGGTAGAAGTATGGACTGGTGGAACTTCGTTTAATTGGACCTTAAAAATACCACCTGGACCCAGGTTTCCCAAAGAATGGTATATACACTCCTGGTAACAAGAATATGAACATTTTATATTTTCATAGTTACATATTCATTTTAATATGTAGTAGACAAAAATAGCTCTCTCATCAGTGTGTGATTTCAGGTTTTATTGCTTAGGATAAGGCTTGTAAAAGAACTGAGTTATATAAGAAAGAAGTATTAGGTTAATTAGAGGATAGAGGTTATGAGAAAATGCCAAAAAAAAAAAAAATCCTGTTGGTGCATAAATGCCTGAAGTTTGGGAAACGTAATTATGTAGCAAAAACAAAAACAAAAACAAACAAACAAACAAAAACAAAAGGAGCCAGTGAGATCCTTACCAACACCACTGAACAAACTGGTGGCAAAGCTAGCCTTGAGCACGAGCTGGGGGCATTCCAGGAAGGGGACAGCATCTTCCCAGCCTCCCCAACAACTGTGTTTAGCCTTTCCCACCTTTCACTTCTGTGTCATCTCCCCCACTCAACACATGCTTCCTCTGCAGCAATGGCCAGGTGTTGGGTGGAGTAGAGAAGTTGTGGAAGAATTATGCCATTCTTCCTGCCTCCAAGGAGCTTTACTCTATTGGTGAAGCAAGATGCTTGCCTGCATCAGGAGTGATCGCTACACACTTTGGACCTTGCATTTCCTTCAGTCCCCCATCTATAATTGCTTAGTATAAGTTATATGCATCTATTTCTATACTAGTGAGATTTCCGGGATAAAATATACACAAAAGTAGAAATGAAGGAAGGTGAGATAAAGGTAGAGTAAATAGGGCTTTTAAATATATGAGTGAGACGAAAGAAACTAAATATAAAAAGCAATGGGACACAAAGGAAACTACAGTGAAAACTAAAGAAGATGTCGTAAAGGTGAATTAAGGAATATTTTAAATTAAATATTATTTGTTAATAGTATTTTGACATTTTGTTCTCACTCAAAATTATTAATTTTAGAGAAATGCATTTGAATATGTTTTAATGTTAGATTCGAAGTTCTGATTCTAAATTCTTTTTTTTTTTAAATACTTGGTTTTAATGGTTGTCAGAGCTGAAAAAAAAAAATCTCTACAAAGGCACCAAATGGAAAAAATACAGTGCTGGCTGTGCTTACTAAATCAAGATGCTTTTTTTTTTTTTTTCTAAATCACATCCACCAATTAATGAAAAGTTTTTTTTTTTAATTGAAATTCATCTAGTCAACCAGTCAGTTTCTATCTTTCTTAATGTCAATTCTCGTAAACTAATCAAAAGTTATATTTTTAACAAACGGGTTCAAGATCCACTGAAGATCTTCTTTTGGAAAATTTTTAAATAGTTAGAAAACTGTTTGCAAGTTTTTGAAGTGTGCAAATATTAGAACTTTTTTAAAAAAGTATTGCATATGTTCACTTCAGAGAACGAAATCACACAATGATGGAAACACTTCTGAAAATCTGTTTTCCAAATATTTTCACTATGGCCCATATCCCTTTGGCAAAACAGTTATTTATCACTCACTGTTAAAATATCAATGAGTGATACAAAAAAATTACCTGAAAGGGACAGATTTTAAAAAATGCCAGCTGTTATATTATGATAGCCAGTTAGTCACAGAGAAGTCTTGTTAAGGTGCAAGATAATGTCACAGTCACTTCACATCTCATCATATAAAGTATTGCAAGCATTCTACTATTTAAGATAATGCAACCCATAGCTCCTACATTAACTGTACATGTCACAGTATGTGGAAACCATCAGAGTTGTGAGGGAACCACTGTCAGGAACAGAAACGGTGGGCCACGGGACCATGAAGACATTTCCTGCCATGCTTCATAAAAACCCAGGCCAGATCCTTCAAGGTTGGCCGCTGAAGAGGCCTCTCCGGTGGGTGGCTGTAGTGGGTTGAGGGGCTCCAGCTGTCAGCATTCTCCTAAGTCCTCCTGCAGATTCCATCCCCACCACTTCCATTCTGGCCTTAAAAGGTGCTGCTGCTCTTTTCTTTATTCTTTGACCTAAACCTTCCTTTCCAGATCCAAGCAAGGCTATAAGGTTCAAGGGTCAAGGCTCTCTAACTTCCACTTAATCAACTCAAATCCATCCTCTTTCCAAGTCTGGAGAATAGACTGTGCTTGTTAGAGGACCTGGATTCTAGTAGAATCACCTTCATGGGCGGGCCCCTCCTTAGCACCCACCACCCAGAATATATGTCTAGACTCCTTGATTCCTCAAAGTCCAAGTTGAAGACAACAAAGCCATGATGAAGAGAAAGACACCCTTCCCATCTTGGTTCCAGTTTTCTCTCTGGGGTTCTTCCTCTTTCTTGAAAGATCAATGCTGGGAATGGCCATCTGGGAAGATCTTGCTTATCTGCTTGAGCTTGTGGACCATTAAGTAATTAATTCAATTAATGAATATTTACTTTCCACCATGTGCCTGGCTCCATGCTAAATCTGACTACATAATGTTGAGAAGGACAGATATGGTCTCCATGAGCTTCCAGTCCCAGCGTGGAAAGCTTATGTTAAACCAACGATCACACAGTTACATGTATGATACAAATAGGGTAAGTGCTACAAATCAACAGTCTGGGTTCTATGGTGGACAATAATCATGGTTGTGGAGTGAAGGTATCTCTGAGGAAGAAACCTTTGAGCTGAGGCCTGAAGAAGGGTAGTTGTTACTAAAGGAGACAATGGAGAAGGAAGAGCATGGTAGGCAGAGGTAGAGCTGCTGCTGTGCGCAGGGCCTGAAGTCCAAAAGGAGTTTGGTCCAGTCATAGAGCCAGAATTGGCCAGTGTGTCTGAGCCAGGAGTGGGTGCCTGGGAAGCTACAGGGCAGAGAAGGGGCTAGATCACAGCGGAGAGTGGTCATGAGTTTGGACTTTATCCTAATAGAGGTTGCAAACCATTGAAAACTTTAAACCAGGGAGTGGCATGATCAGATTGTGTGTTAAGAAGGTATCATGGCTGGTGTGTAGTGAGTTGATTGAAGGGGACAAGAGAAGAAAGCATAAGAGCAGATAGGGCTAGTGAAAGAGTTTATGCCATTGATGATGGTGGCTAAGAATAAGATGGTGCAGGTAGAGATGGGAGAAAGAGACATACAACAATAAGATCCAGGAAGCCAATATCATTATTTGAAATACCCACACACAGACAGTGGCAGGGGTCTGATGCCTGACATGTAGCTGTGTGTAGGAACTGGTTCTTACTCACTCTCAAGAGCCTATTGTTAGTTTCTTCTCAACTCAGCACTCGGTGATGTTACTTGACGTGTTGAAACCAGCCAAGGTGGTATTTACACCACAAAAATTAGCAAGTGCTACAAACCAGGACTTTCTTTTTTTTTTGGAGAGCCAGTTGTTAAACACTTACCAGCACACCATGGCTTGCATATAACCTCATTTTACCAATATGTGTCTAAGCGCTGTCTCCCAGGGGTGTAATGTTGTGGCTGGGAAACTGCTGGCCAGACAACCTCTCAGCTCCATTGGCAGCAAATTATTCTTTGCGCTGCCATCAGCCTGGGATGCACCTGGGTTGGCAGTGAGTGCCCATTCTGAATACAATGCAACTTACATTCAACAAACAGTAACAAGCTGCCACTGTTTTCTGGGGACTGTGGGAGGCACAGGGGGCCACAGAGATGAACTTTGCCCCAGCTTTTCTCCTTAAACTGGGAAAGATGAACCTGTTCACGAGAAAACTGAATGCCAGGTCCCAGTGGAAAATTGGGAAGTGAAGTGTCAATAGTGTTCAACCAAATAGATGGTGGAGCATCAGATGTGTGTGTGTGTGTGTGTGTGTGTGTACATATGTGTATGTGTGTGTGTACTTATGTATCTGTGTGTGTGCATGTGTTGGGGGGGCAGGAGGGGGTTTCAAGTGTTGTGGCAAAGCATTTTGATGTTGTTTGCAGGCAGATGGGAAGCAGAGGAGGTTCTGAGCAGTGCCCCAGGAGGGCAGTGGTATGGACAGAGAGTGGACCCTACTCAGGGATAGAGTTCAATGATGCCATTTGGCTTCTGCATCCCTGTCTGCACTCTAGTATCTCACAATTGCTAGGGATGTTCTGTCGAGCCCTTCTCAATGCCGTTCTGACCTCCTTTAATGACCCTGGCACACATGAAATGGCCAGGCACACCTTGGTGGCTTCGGTCAACACTATACAAATGCCAAATTCAAAAGGTGCACTTCTGGCCTTGAGTGAGGATTCCTTCTGAGTCACAGACTTGGGACCTCCAGAAGGTGGTGCTGGGCCTGCCTGCTGGTATCTTGGACCACCAAGATGGTGTGCAATGACCCTTCCCTAGTGTCTGTTTCTGAGTGTCTCCTCCTTTTTGTTCCCAGGGAGGCAGAGGACTCAGGGCACCAGCCACACCCGTGCAGGAGGAAGAGCACAGTCTTGTTCTGTCATGCGTTAGCTTTGTGAATTTGGGCTGGCTATTTTATCTTAATGAGCCTCTGTTTTGTCATCAGTAAAAAGTGGGGATAAAAATACTAACTTGTAGAGCTGCTGTGAGAGCTGAAGTTTACAATATTTATAAAAGGGGCTGAGAGTGTACAGTTTGGCAGACCTGGGAGCGAATCCCAGTTGTGTGACAGTGGTAGAAATCACTTTCTCTTAAGGTCATTGTAGGGATCCAATGTGATAAGGTTTGCCAAGTGCCAGGCGCAGAGTAAATGTTCAGTCCATGGTAGTTGCTATTGTTGTTATTTTTATTAAAGTGCCTAGTGGAGGTGCCTGGCATGGAGTGGATGCTCAGTAAGTGGGAGCTTTCAGCAAGCCTGGGCTCATCAGCACACCCTAATTCTAGCCTGCCTTTGTCTCTCACTGGCGGGACAGGTCACTGTCCCATTCTTCGCCACTAATGCCTCAGTTTAACATGATGAGGTTGGATTATCAGATTTCCAAGGACACTTTTGGTACATTTTCACATTAGACTGCTAGGATTCAGATCCTTTACTTATCTTGTGTTTGACACCTGCCATTGCAGAGTGGACACCATGTATGCAGTAGCAGAAAACTAAAGGGAGAGCCTGGGGTGCTGATTCTGGTTCCCTCGGGAGTTCAGTGCATCTGAGGCATGGGGAAGATTTAAGAAGAGGTTACGCTGGCTGGGTTGGTTTGTCTGAGGCTGGACAGGACTGCTGGAGGCATTGGTACTCCATGCAGAATGGGCCAAGTTGCCCACACACTCCGTTAGCATGTCCCAAGTGATTGCATGACCTGCATACTTTTCAAGCACTGACCCCCCCGTCATATTTCTTCCTAGAGTGAGGACACCTCATGTTCCAGGCAGCCTTTGTCTCCCTCTGAAGGACCCCTGACTCCAGGGACCCCTGAACTGGACACATGTTGTGTCGGGCAGATCCTCCTAGAGCTATGGAACCATCTCACCTGATGAAGCTTCCCTACAGTTGTGCAGGCACAGGGAGCAAACTTCAGGCTCACTCTTTCAGCATCCACTCTGGGTTTCCTTCCAGCTGGGGTCCTCAGCAGTTGGCAGCTTTTTTCTGCTACCATCAGGGGCCATTTCTCCCTTTGCTCCTCTAGTTCTCACTGTCCTCACCAGGTTGAGGCCTCCAGAGGCCCCTCCCTCCCCTAACAAAAGCACAATCTCCCTTTGCTAGCCATGACTGCTTCCTTCCAGGTTGCCCTGTGCTCTACCTCACTCTGTTCTTCATGGGATCTTCATGCTAGGTTGCTCCAGCCTCCATTTCATTGTGGTAATTCCTAGTCATTTTCACTCTTCCTGGTCCCTTCAGACTGGTAATGTATCAGGATGGTCCACCTGCCTGTTGATGTTCAACCAAGCTGAAGTTTCAGAAATCTTAAACCTCTTCATCAACTGATGATACTGGTGATATCTGTCTGATTGAAACAGATTTAGGCTCAAGGATCCTCACCAGAACCCATCACCTCGGTTTGTACTCCCTCCATAATCTTGGAGTTCCAGTGGAAGCAGGCATGATTCTCGAAGCATGATACCATGGACCCCTGTGACCAGGCCCTGACATCACTCACCTACCAAAAGCATTCACCAAAGAGTGCTCTTGGAGGGATCCTGGCCCTGTCTCATGAGGCCACTGTAACCCTGGCCGTGGTTGTGCAGATTGGTTCAGGTGGCCTTGGCACAAGAAGCTTCTGGCTCCTCTTTTTGGAATTACTGCTGTTATGCCCAATTTCTACCTGCTGGGACTGTAGGCTAGTCTCCAGTGTTAATAAGCTAGTCTCCAGTGTTAATGCTCTGACCCCAGACCCTTGAAGATCTAGCCTCTGTCTGACATTCATTATCCACCAAGCCCAACCCATACCCAGCCCTGTTGCCCATGCTGAATGGGGCTCCAGGGCCCCATGCTTCCTATTTTTCTACCTGTTCTAGTTACCTAAAGTGTTTTTCCTTCTCCTGGCCTGGCTAACTCCTACCTGCGCTTCCAAACTTCAACCAGGAGTTCACATCTGTTAGGCCTTTCTCCTAACTCCCTTCTCTTCCTGTCCACCCCAGCTGGCATAGGCACTGCCCTTGCAGCTTCCCAACACGTGGGCTACGTCTCCAGAGGCACTAATTTTGCTACACTGTACTCATCCTTACATGAACAACTTCCCAGAGGAGACCATGAACCCCATCCAAGTGACCAGCACAGTTGAACGAATGAAAGTGTCTAGCCCTTTCCTCTGACCCTGAAATCCCTTCTTTTTTTTCCTTCTTGGTTGTCTTTCTGGATCCCAGACACGTGCCTATCTGTTGTGTTTCTGGAGCCCTGAGTCTACCCATGAACCAATCAGACTGAGTGGCCTAAACTCAGCAGGAAAGGAGGAGGCAGAGGCAGTGGACTAGGTATAATTCCTTGTCTTCATGTTGGCTAGTGTCCCTGCCACCTAGGCTGTAGTCCTCTCATCTTATCTTCAGCAAGGAAGAAGGCATCCCGTTCGCTCCCCTGCAATAATCACCCTCAACCTAAATCCAAACCATCCTTGCTCTTTTTTCCTAACATGCCCAGTGATTCTTTTGCTCTTACCTTAAGCTCCCTAACACGCCTCCCAGGAGTTTTCCTGTCTGGCTTCCTTTCTAACCCCTTCTCTCATCCACCATGTGCTCCACTCACATCTCTGTTTCCCAAATATGCTGTGGCTTCTTCACGCCTCCTATGATTTTGTTCGTGCTGTTCCTTTTACAAGGTATGCCTTTCCCCTTCCTCCCTGACAAGTCATTGTCCTCAAGAGCTGGCTTACTTGATACCTCCTGGAAGTAGCCACTCCCTCCTAGGGTTTCCATAGAACTTTTAGTCATATTTTTACAATCCTTTGTTTATCGCCTTTTGCTTCAGTTGTCTGTCTATACTTTACTCTTAAAGTGTGAGCTGATGCCTAACTCTCCTATTTTCCCTCTTTGCCTCTTTGGGCCCCTGCAGCCCTTGGAGATGTGTCTGGCCCATGGTAGGTCTGAATGAACTTTCTTACCCAGCTCTGTTTGTTTGAGCATCCCAGTGCCTTGCTCCACAGGTGTATCTTGTGGCCCAGCAGCACTGGTATCACCCTCTCAGCAGAAACTGCATTTTAACAAATACCCTGGGGATTCACACACACATTAAAGTTTGAGAAACACTGGTCTAATATTCAAAGAGTTTCTTATGTCAGACAAAAACCTTTGCTGCTTTGAGCTGACTGCTGGGACAAACCACCACTACAGTGGGCCTTTTTTTTCCCCCAGTGGCTTAAGACTGTTGCATTGCACCTTTGCATGTCCTCAACCAGAATAAATGAGAACAGCATTCTTAATGTGCCCACCAGCAGGTTCCTCTCTTCTAATCAATTCCATATGCTTTCTGTGACTCTCTTTCTGGAATGTAAAAATAACCCTATTACCAACTCTTCCTCCTAGTAGCCTTTTCTCTGTAGCCAAGTTAATTCCAAATAGAACATCTGGAAATTCTATTTTGTTGCCTAATTTAAACCAGACTAAAACCAATCTGCATAAAAGTTTATGAACTTTCTGGAGCCTCACACCTTATATTTCCCCATCTGGAGAAGCTGGCAATTCAGAGGCCGGGAAAGGGAAGGATTTGGCCATCTCTTTTTCTAGGGCTGGGGGCGAGTGTTTGTGGCTTTGTGGATTGGGACGGGGAGTTGGGGTGGTGCAGTGGGTGGGTAGGGAGTTTTGCAGGGAGAGGAAAATGTTTAGAGCTGACTTTCTTGTGAAAAAAAAAAATTCTCCATGTGGATTTAAAGGTCCTTTAGCTTTAAGCTGAGGTAGTGGGTGGCTGAAGGGACTATGGGGAGGTGGAGATGCCAGGTGAGCGAAGAAAAATGGAGTGTCAGGCAAAGGGAGAGGGGAATGGGGAATGAGGCATGAATCACCAAGAATAAGCTGGGAAGTGTATTTCAGTAGCTGTCCATTGGACCCAATGGCTCAGGACTTGGAAAGAGGCTACACCAGCTCTTGTCTTTGTTGTTAGTTTGACTTGTGACCCATAGACTAACTTAACTGAGAGGACAGCCCGGAAGTAAGGGGCAAGGAGGGTCCTTAGTTTAGTCAGTGGGGGAGGGCATGAAATAAAAACCACTCAGGATATTTTCAGCAACATGCAACAAAATCCCAATCAAAATTCCAGCAAGCTTTTTGTAGAACTCAACATACTGATTCTAAAATTTATGTGGAATAGCAAAGGATCTATGCTAGCTAAAACAATTTCGTAAAATAAGAACAAAGCAGACTCAACAGAACCTTATTTCAAGACTTACTATAGTGTTATAGTGATGGAGACAGTATATCATCAGCCCAAGGATAGATATATCAATGATTTGAGCAGAAGGAAATCTAATAGAGAGAATTTGAGTCTATCTCAATGCTTTTGGGGTGCTGCAACAAATACCATAGACTGGGTGGCTTGTAAACAACACACATCTATTTCTCACAGTTCTGGAGGCTGGAAAGTCCGAGATCGAAGTGCCGGCAGATTCCATGTCTGATGAGGGTCATAGAGGCTGCCCTCTCACTGTGTCCTTGTGTGGATGAAGGGGCAAGACAGCTCTCTGAGGCCTGCTTAGAAGGACACTAATCTCCTTTGTGAGGGCTCTACCTTCATGACCTAACCACCTTCCAAAGGTCTCACCTCTGAACTCCATCACATTGGAAGTTAGAACTTTAACATAAGAATTCTGTCCGGGAGACACACATATTCAGTCCATGGCAGGTGTTTATACAAACACTGGAAGGGCTGGAGGAATAGGCTCCAGACTGGGCCTCCAAGAATGGGTCCTGAGTGCAGCACTATAAAACACCCTCGGCAGGGAAGCGACTGCCTCTGGGGCTACTATGAACCTGCCATGGTCCAGGTATCAGGAAACTGGAATCAATAAGCTGCCTCCATTGCTTTATCTGTCCCTGGATACCCAAGAAGCTGAAATAGGGACTAAAAAATGCTGCTGTAGACATTTCTCAATCTCCTTGAGTTTCTTTGTTAACCAGGGTTGGATGAAAAGGGGAGAAGGAGGAAAGGAAGAAAATAAAAACACCTAAAGGGTCTTCATTTCATTTCTGCCTTCTAAGTCTTATTGCCAGAACACAAAACTGTATCCAACACACCAGCTGAAAAGGACTCTGGCCCATGTGGTGTTTCTGGCTTTCTGTCCTCTGCAGTATAGGAAGTTGCCTGAGAAGTAGAGAGCAAAGGTGGTTGAGCAAACCAATCCATGGCATCCACCACCTTCCTTCCATGATTCTAGAGCTCCAGCTGCTTCTATTTGTATGTACAGCCATTCAGCCGTCATCTGCTAATGCTCAAGGCAGGCTGAATGCAGGGCTAGGTGCTAGAGCCCCAGGGATATATAAAATAAATATCTCACATTTAATAAGCACTCACTATGCACCAGGCCCTCTGCTGAGTTTGCATAGGTCATCTTCTCAATCCTTATGACACCCTGATGAGAGAAGGACTATGATTTCCCCATGTGATAGTTGGAGAAACTGAGGCTAGAGCAGGTAAATGACTTTTTCAAGGTCACAGATTTGAACTCAAGTCATCTGACTCCGAAGCTGCTTCCTTTCTCTTCTACGATGCTGCCTTGAAAATACGCATCCAAAACACATTACGAAAGATGGAAGGCAAAGGAGAACGTGCAGCACCCATGAGTGAGACCAGTCACAGCACCCCGAGGGCTGCAGGGGAGAGGCCACAGGAGTTGCCCTGCATGTCCTGCCCTCCACTGGGAGGTCCCTGATCTCTTCTTAAACTGCTTCCTATGTCTGGTTGCTGTACAGTCACTTGGGATTCAAAATGGATTCAGTGACCTTTTCAACATGGCAAGTGTAGTGAGTTGAATTGTGTCCCCACAAAAAGATGTGTCCAGGTCTTTTTTTTTTTTTTTGACACTCTCACTCTGTTGCCCAGGCTGGAGTGCAGTGGCACAACCTCAGCTCACTGCAACCTCTGCCTGCCTCAGCCTTCCAAGTAGCAGGAATTACAGGTGTGTGCCACCACACCCAGCTAATTTTTTTATTTTTAGTAGAGACGGGGTTTTGCCATGTTGGCCAGGCTGGTCTCAAACTCCTGGCCTGAAGTGATCCACCTGCCTTGGTCTCCCAAAGTGCTGGGATTACAGGCCTGATGTGTCCAAGTATTAACTGCCAGTGCTTGTGAATGTGACCTTATTTGTAAACAGGGTCTTTGTAGGCATAATCAAGGTAAAGATCTCAAGATGAGATAATTCTGGGTTGGAGGTGGGAGAGTTAAATCCGATGACCAGTGCTCTTATAAGAGACAAAAGAGGGCGGGCGCGGCGGCTCATGCCTGTAACCTCAGCACTTTGGGAGGTTGAGGTGGGTGGATCATGAGGTCAAGAGATTGAGACCATCGTGGCCAACATGGTAAAACCCTGTCTTTACTAAAAATACAAAAATTAGCTGGGCATGGTGGCACATGCCTGTAATCTCAGCTACTTGGGAGGCTGAGGCAGGAGAATTGCTCGAACCCGGGAGGCAGAGGTTGCAGTGAGCCGAGATTGCGCCACTGCACTCCAGCCTGGCCACACAGCAAGACTCTGTCTCAAAAAAAAAAAAAAAAAAAAAAAAGAGACAAAAGAGAAGAAAGCACAGAGTGACACTGGGAAGAAGATCATGTGGGGACTGGGAAGAAGATCATGTGGGGACTGGGCAGAGATGGGAGTGATGCTGCCAAAACTTCTGGAACAGCTGGAGGGACTAAGAGCTGGGAAAGACAAGGAAGCGTCCTCCTTTAGAGTCTTCAGAGGGAGGATGGTCCTGTCACACCTTAATTTCAGCCTCTGGCCTCCAGAGCTGTGAGGAGATACATTTCTATAGTTTTAACCATCCAGTTGTGGTCATTTGTCATGGCAGCTCAAGGAAAATAATACAACAGGTAAAATGGAGCTCTCCTTGATGGACAACATTTCTTCAAGCTTCAGTTAGGTCCTTCTAAAATTTACAGTTGGTTTGCAGACACCTCGACCTTGATCTTTAGAGATTGAGCATTCATCATTTTTTATTTTATTTTATTTTTCTCCTCTGTCTGACAACTTCCTAAATCTCTCCTGCTAATCGAAGCCCTATACTTTCCAGAAATCTTAAGGAAGAGTGGAAACACATGGGCTTTGGAGCTGGACACTTGGGGTTTAAATCCTGACTCTGCTATGGGACTGTGGGTAAGTTGCTTAACCTCTCTGGGTTTTAATTTCCCCGTCTATAAAAATAGGGATAATTTCAATACTCACAGCCAAGGGTGGGTGGATTACATAATGTATCTAACATGATGTTCAGCAAATAGTCATTCTCATTCCTTTCCTTTTTCCTTCAAGACCAGAGTCAAGACCCTGTTCCAGGGAGCTTTCTCTGAGGAACATTAGTCCCACAGTCACTTCTCTGCAGTGAGTTGCAGCTGCTTTTCCCGAATGTACCGCTCAATCCAGCCCTTGGGTTTAAACTGCGTGTGCTGTTGCCTAATTGTATTGTATGCATAAACCTCACCCACCCCATCCCATCCCTGGGAAGGCCGTGGTAGTGCCTCCACCTCTGTCTGCTTGTCACTTCCTTTTGTGGCTTCTCTCAGCACCTAGCACAGAGCTAGCCACACAGAAGGAGCCACGTGGAGATGTGGCCACCCTTGAGTGGATGAGCCTTTGCCAGCCTTTGGAAATGTCTTCTCCCTGAACCTCATTTCCTGAGAGTGGCCAGGTAAAAACTCAACTTGGAAATCATCAAATAGAAATGGGCTGCCCCTGGGAGATATGCACTAAGGAAATGAGAAATATAGCCTCTAAATGGAATAGAGGCTCATTAGTCCTTCTCTCTCTTGCAAACACAACAATTCTTTAAATAAAAAAAAAGAAAAAATCTGTCACTTTTGCCCCATTTCTCAGTGGCTTCTGCACAGCCTCACTGAAGGGGAGCCTCATTACGAAGACTTTATTAAGCTTGCAAAACAGACTAGGAAGCACAGTGAGGAGCATACAGAGCTAAACTTGCCAAAATAAATGAACAAAGTACATTCCTGATGCTTGGCCCCTTTGGGAATGGAAGCCCAGGAGACCTCGGAAACTATTAGGATGCAACTTTATTAACTTCGCTTAGGCACGCGGCAGTTAGCCCCAGGGCGGCTGCACACAGCTCCTGGCCAGAGCATAGGGTCTGAGTTCACCTCCTCCCTGTCCTGGCTGGCCTTTTGGCTGCCCCTCCTTTAAAAGGGTCGGTTGCTACAGCCCATTTATTTCTCTTGTCATGAGGCCCTGGGATCAGAAGCTCTGTTCAGAGCATCCTTTGCTAAGATAATCTTCTCAATTTCCTCTGCATCTCCAGCCAGGGCAATGCTGATGTGGAGGAGAGGGAGAGAGAAGCCCAGCAGGGACGGCTCCCTCTGCCCATTTGGAAAGGGCATCATTCTGTCATGCCAAATTGCTTGACCATTTCCTCCCGCCCGTATCATTCCCATCCTTGGACATAGTTGAACATAGTGTATTGTGCTAGGATTCCTTTGTCGTCTGGGGAGATGCTCGGGGAAGTCACTTTACCTCTGAGCCTCTGAGCCTCAGTCTTCTCATCTGTGAAATGAGGCTGGCAGTATCCACCTGGCTGGGTTATCATGATTTTGATGATGTACATGAACTCCAGCACCTGGCATGCAGCAGCTACCTGCATGTCACTCTTCCTTGCCTTTTCCTCTTCTGTTTTTTTTTTTTTTTTTTTAGACGGAGTCTCGCTCTGTTGCCCAGGCTGGAGTGCAGTGGCATGATCTCAGCTCACTGCGAGCTCCGCCTCCCGGGTTCACGTGATTCTCTTGCCTCAGCCTCCTGAGTAGCTGGGACTACAGGCACCTGCCACCACACCTGGCTAATTTTTTGTATGAGATGGGGTTTCACTGTGATCTTGATCTCCTGACCTCGTGATCCACCTGCCTCGGCTTCCCAAAGTGCTGGGATTACAGGTGTGAGCCACCGCACCTGGCCCGCCTTTTCCTCTTCTGTAAGGATGACAGAGTGCTCTTTCAAGAGCTGCTCTGGGTAGGGAAACTGTGGCAGGTGGGGAGCTGCGGGAGGCCTATGGCACTGCCAGCCTTGACCCCTCACTGCAACACAACCAGCCCTGGGATTGTCTACATCCTTTCCAAGCATCTGCTAACTGAAGCCTGTGTTTCTCCTGGGGGTCATGTCTCCCTGAACTTGCTCTTTTGCCTGGAAACATGCTTACTCAGGCTTTCAGGGAGCCTCCTCTGTGGAGACAGCATGGCAGAAAGGAGAGCTGAGAGGCAGCACCTTGGGCTGTGAAGGCCAAAGGCAGGCTAGAGAAGAACCCCACTCAGTCCCCTTGGGGCATGCTGGGTAAGGAGGAAGTCTGGGCTGGGGGTGGGGAGAAAGCAGGGAAGCCAAGCATGTCCCTCACAGGAGAGGTTTGGGAGGTTACCCACTAGGGTTGGAAAAGTGAGGATTTGGAGTCCTTCAGATGGGCTGTGGCATGACATCATGTGCTTGCTGTGTGGATTCAGGCTTGGGTCTGTGGTCCTTTAGCCTTGAATTCCTATTCCATTAGGACCCCAAGAGTTAGTGGGGCTGGGTATGGGCTTTCCCAATGCCACTCTCAGGACTTAGGGAGACGTCTCAAACATAACCTTCCAGAGGCTTCTGAGACCATTGACCTTAGCTCTCTGTCACTTTTCAGATGAGGAGGCCACTATCTAGAGAGAGTGAGGAAATTGCCCAAGGTCCAGTGGAGGATAGAGAGAGGCTTCAAGTTTGTGGCAAGTTTGGGGCTACGGTCCAGCACTCCTGATTCCAGAGCTCGTGTCTGTTCATAACACATTAGGTACCTTTAGTCATGTGGTGTAGTTTTGTTACTCAGTATTTCATGAAAAAAATTAACCCCTGTTCATCTCTTTGGTGGGTGTCATCTCAGACCGCGTGAAGTGACAGGGTGAGGTTATGATTGAGTGAAGTGCATGCAGGGAATGGGAACCAATCAGGACAAGGCCTGTGAAGGCATTTCAGAGCAAGCAATTTGGAGGTGGGGGCAGTTAAAACTAGCAGAACCTACAGGTAGATCTACATAAGGAAGGGGGTTGATTATTTGTTTTTGAGCTCTGATGAACGCTACAAAAGTTTCACAGACTCACGCCACTGGAATGCAATGCTAGGAGGCCCTGGACTGGTCCACTTCAAAGACGGTAAATCCACAGCATCGTGTCTACCACTGCTATCTGCACCCATGGCAGGTATCATGAATCGATCATGGCATTCTTTCCTAGTGAGCTGGATGCAGCCTCAGGATCCCTTTCAATGTAATGCCTGAGCAGCCACTGTCCATCAACCGGACGGACATGGGAGGGGAGCTCTCTTTGCCCTCACTGATCTAGTCTAATCTCTCTTATTTGTAGTTGGGGAAACTGAAAGGAAGGCTTGCCAAGAGGTCTCCCAGTCTGTTTGTGGCAGACCCCAGTTTTCCTATCTCCAAATCCTTTGCTTTGTGCACCAAACCATCCTGCTGTATCTACATCAGTTTGAAAAAAGAAGTGTAAAAAGATGCAATAATTGCTCACCACCTGCCAGCTGTCACCTGGCAGTGAGCACCAGCCTTGTATTTCTGCCCATGTGATGGCTCTGGTTCCACCTCAACGACAGTGTATTTCCCTGATGGCCCCCCAAACCCTTTTAAGTCCAATTTTGGCAAATTGATTTTCACCCTTATGACTTTCTGCTACCAAGTCTGGGGGACCAGAAAGGCTGCATAGTGTACTTAGGCAAGATTGAGGGAGAAGGAGAAGGGTATTTCTCTAGGACTACTTCCACATATTACTGATCTAAGACTCAAAAAGACCCTGAGGGGGGGCGTTTTCATAAACTATCATCATAATACAAATCAGGCAAAGCATCACATGGTCTCCAGCACAGCTGCACATTCTCATGAGGAAAAGATTTTTTTTTGAGTTGCTGGAAAATCAGGTCATTAATGCTTCTCCTCATTATTTTCTCTGTTCAGGTTCCATGCAGGTATCATTTTCTTTGAAAAGTGATCAGCCAATTGCTAACCAGGGCAGGATCTTTAAATGGACCTGTTGTCTAAAAAATGTGTGCTACTAAAGTTGAAAGAGAGCATGCTCTTGGCTCATCCACAAGGAGCTAATTGCATTTGTGAAACGGAGGACTCACCCTGGCCTTCCCTTTAGCCGGGCCTAACACTGCTTTCAGTGACTGCCAGCAAGTTAACCCAATCAGTGCCTTCTTATCTAACAGAGTGATCCCTTGGTGAAACCCACTTTTAACAGTGATGATCCCACACATTGTCTTGAGCTTTATTATTTTTCAGAATCCTATCTGTTCCTAATTTACAACAGTCCCTTTTTACAGTGCATTTCATGAGTGGGAACACCGTGTCAGAGAAGCAAAGAGGCATCTCCGATGCTTCATAGCAAATTGGAATCAGACAAAACAAAGATCTGAGTCTCCTACCTGCAAGCACTCAATGTGTACTCACCACCGAAGACTGTGCCCACGTCGCCAGGCATGGCAGATTGAGCCTAGGTGGGACAGTTTCAGCTTTTTCCTGCACTACTTGCTAAATTGAATAGGCCATGGCCAGCTCTATGGACAACTACAGAACACCATTGTGGTGATCGTTGGGCTTGGTTAATCTGGAGTTTGTTCCTAAAGATGCTTGTATTTTGGTGGTGATGGTTATTGGTGATGCCAGACACACGTTTATCTTCTAGGATAATTGCAGGGAGTAGCATGCACCGAGGCATAGTATAATTTGCAAGTGCGTGGTAGTTATCTCTTGAATAGTCTCACTTACGGAAGTATGTGTGTCTAGTAACTTATAGATGAGGATACGAGGTTTCAGTGGTCACATGGAGCATCCCTGAGCTTCAAGGCAGACTTCACCTAAGTTATTTCAGACAGAAGTGTCTTTTTCATTCTTTTTCCCTTTTAAAGAGTGTCAGTGAAGGAAAGTGCCTACTGTCTGTGGGTCAACCACTTTAGCATTTAACAACCCTCATGATCAGGAAATTAATCGTGACATTGAACCAAAATTCTTCCTGTGGACCATTTACTTCATTTTGGGACTCAATGGAGTGGGAGAACAGCTGCCCACCATTCTCTGTCTACCTGCCCACAGATGAAAATTGCCACATCACCCTTTATTCTTTTCTCCAGTTCTGGGCTAACAATACACATGAGGGTTTTACCTTTCATCATAGATCCTGTTTGCAAATTTCTTCCAAATCCTTTCCACATTCCCACATTATTATTGACTTACGATAGTTCAAAGCAATTCTGATTATGTGAGTCTGTTTTATCTCAGATCATGCGTGCTATGTACCTTTCTCTCCACTTCTCTGTCACCTCTTTCATTAAAAAAAGTCACACAAATCATCAACCACAGCCTTTGTATTATACTTGTAAATACTTGTGGTCCACTATGATCCTTTGCCTTTTTTTTTGTCCTTAGTTTGCATATTTTCTTTACCTATTATTCCTTTATTCTGAGCTTGGCTATTTTTATTTATTTAAAGAATCCTGCTTAACACATTTCTTTGTTGGACAGAATGTTGAAGATTACAGACATGTCTGCCATATGGTCCACTGATGTTAGATGTTACAAAGGATTTTCCTACATTTTCTTCTTATACTCATAGATACTCGCATGCATATGCTAGTATGCAAAATTAGAATTAAAATTAAAAGCAAAATTAGAACATAATAACATAAAGCATTTGGTCTATACTCGGGGGTACAGATCTAAGTTCTTTCAACAATGGAGAATTTTTTTTGGTAATATAAGATGGTAACACATGACATTTGCATAATTAAGGAAGGAATATATATAGAGCTATGTGGTAATAATGATGATAGTAGGAGTAAACACCCACTGGGGCCAACTGTGTATCAAAGCATGTGCTAAACACATTATGAAAATCATTTGAAACAGGTTGTCAGCAAAATAAAAATTCCAAGAAAGGATAGATGGTTGCAGGATACAGAAGTCAGAACAACATTATGGAAGAGGTAGGGGTTGAGCAGGAGTTGAGTTGGGCCTGGACCTGGCTCAGGTTTCCTGGCTTCTAGTCCATTCCTTTTTTTATATGCACCAGTGCTTGCTGGGTTAGCTAGCATTTTTTGAGACAAGAAAATTGATGGAGATTCTTTGGTTGTGAAGTCTTATTCCTACTATAACGGTATGTTATTTAACTGAGACCTTTGTCTTCATTAGGGCCCAATTAACACGGATGAATTTTGGGCAAGGGATGGTTTAACAAGGGTGTGGGCCAGATGTTACAGAACGATTTGCCCCTGACAAGAAGGTAACAGTCAAGTGGTTGTGGATAAATGCCTGTTCTCTCCAGACTCCACATACTCACTTCCATGTCCATCCACACATGTACTCCCAGCCAAGTTACAAGTGAGAATATCTGTATTTCTACTGCAACTTAGAAAATGATGCCTGTAGTAATCAAATATCAGGCCTCCAGATTCAGCCTTTGGCTCTTGGAGCAGAACTGGAGCAAAAACCCTCAAACCAAACTCAACGGGAAAATGAAGACTTGCACTGAGCTGGTGTTGTTCCCCAAGTTACTCACCTTCTAAAAGGGAGAGATACTCTGATGCATTTCCTTCTGCAACCCAGACATGCTCTAACAGAGCAGTGCTGCCAAGCAAGAACCTTATTTATTTCTTTATTTTTCCTTTTTTTTTTTCTTTTTTTGAGATGGAGTCTCACTCTGTTGGCCAGGCTGGAGTGCAATGGCATGATCTCGGCTCACTGCAACCTCTGCCTCCCCGGTTCAAGCGATTCTCCTGCCTCAGCCTCTCGAATAGTTGGACTTACAGGCATGCGCCACCGTGCCTGGCTAATTTTTGCATTTTTAGTAGATGGAGTTTCACCATGTTGGCCAGGCTGGTCTTGAACTCCTGACCTCAAGTGATCCACCTGCCTCAGCCTCCAAAAGTGCTGGGATTACAGGCATGAGCCACTGTGCCTGTCACAAGAAACTTATTTTTAAATCATCCTATGTTCAAGTAACTTTTGTGTGGTAGGCACAGGAAGTCGGGTGAAGGACCCCAAAGATGAAGGGGTGATGCTGTTTCCAGTGAGTTGTGGGCCAGTGTAGGAGTCTCCAAGAAAGTACATGACAAGATATGCAGCACAGATGTGTTAAAATCAGAGCCCCGTGGCATAACGAGGTGGCTCGTGCCAGTAATCCCAGAACTTTGGGAGGTTGAGGCTGGAGGCCTGCTTGAGCTCAGGAGTTCAAGACCAGCCTGGGCAACATAGCCAGATCCCCTTTCTACTAAAAATTTAAAAAATTAGTCAGATGTAGTGATGCACACCTATAGTCCCAACTACTCAGGAGTCTGAGATAGGAGGATCTCTTGAACCCAGGGCCCAGGACATGGAGGCTGCAGTAAGCTATGATCATGCCACCAGACTCTAGCCTGGGTGACAGAGTGTGAGACCCTATCTAAAAAAATTATATATATCAGGGCCCCATATTTGGTAATGTTTCCTCCATCCCATTGCTCCAGCTGAAGGCAACTTTTCCTTCATCTGAACAACACCTGTGCAATATTGGTGCTCCTATCTGGCATTATTTTTATTACATGTATACTTACAGTTTATGTCTGGTGTCCTCTCATTGACTGTAAACTCCTTGGGGGCAGATCTGTTTCCATGGCCTTTCTCACATTGCCACAATGCCTTGCACAATGGGAACATGATAGTTATCGAGGGAGAGAATGAATGAATAGTGGTGGTGTGAATAGGTCTCAGAGAGGAGAAAGTTTAACTAATTAACTAATAAATTTATTTAACAGATATAAATTGACACCTGCTATGTACGAGGTAGTTTCCCAACTGGTGAGGATATAGCAGTGAACACAAAAGACAAAATCCCTGTCCTCAGGGAGTTTTTATTAAGGTTGGAAGTATCAAATTCTATTTGAAAATTTGAGTAGCATTCACAGTAGAGGTGAATGTAACTTTGGCCTTGGAGAATGGAAGGAATTTTGTTGGGTGGAAAAGAGTGAGGACAGAGGCTGTAATGGGTGCAGGGTATGGGTAGAGAAATGACATACATTTCTATCACATGAAAGTCTGAAATGTGCTGTCAAACCTGATCTCACTGCAGATTCTATTGTCTACTTTTAGATACACTTTGTTATAAGAAAGCAATACTGGGATCTACTACACTTGTCCCAAAATTGAAGGGGACGTGAACAAACAAGATAATGAATGGCCACTGAGATGGATTTTGTTTCATTTACCCTGCACAGTGACCCTGCAAGTTGGTTATTGTCACCTCTATGCCCTGGTGAAAACTATTGCTCTGAGAGGATGCTGTCTAGTTAGTTTGGGTTGCTAAAACATAATACAATACTGAGTAGTTTAAAGAACACATTTTTTATTTTCTACAGTTCTAGAGGCTGGAAAGTCCAAGATCAAGGCACCAACAGATCCAATAAGTAGTGAAGGAACTCTTCTAGATTTGTAGATGGCTATCTTTTTGTTGTATCCTTATGTGACCCAGAGAAATAATCTCTCATTTTTCCTCTTATAAAGGTGTGAATTCCATTCCTGAGGTGTCTATCCTTATTAACTAATTACTTCTCAAAAGTTTTACCTCCTGTCATCACATTGGGGGGTAGGATTTTGACATATGAATTTTAGGGGGACACATTCATTCCTAACACATGCATAAGTTGCTCAAAGCCATAAAGGAGGATTTATTCCCAGCTCTATCGGACTCCTGAACCCACCAAACCCAGGTTCTTGACTGTTTACCAGGAAACCAAAGATTCAAGCAAACAAGCAAGTCAGTCAGTTAACAAGCTGGGCCTCCTTCGACGAATCTTTTGAGTCCTGATGTCTACTTTATGGGGGTCCTTATAGGACTTCAGTTCTGGTTACGCTGTGCTAATTTTATTCTCTCTCAAGTTCTCTGAATCAGAGGACTGGTGCTGTAAGCAGGATGATTCTTTCTGGAGCCCATGCCTTGGGGCAGAGTTGGGTTGAAATTTCCTTAGAACATCTGGATATAATAATAGGGCATTCCCATGAATTTCCTAATAGCTAAACCTTGCAGAATGCTTGCCATCTTCCTAGGGCCCTTGCTTTGCCCTAGTTTTCTATTCTTTTTTTCAAAAGGCTTGACCTGATCTCTCTCTTAAATTGCATCATCCTCAAGACTGGTGGAACAGTTGGACACTGTTTCTCTAACTCCCTGGCTTTTGCATTCCTGGAAATAAGCTCTTTCACTGCCCCCTTTTCAAATAGCAGCTTTCATCATTGCAGAAGAATCACTAGCTCTCCTCCAGCTGCACCATATTGCATATGTCCCCATTGCAACTGAGTAGAGCCAAATGACTAAGTTCTCTTCAAGAAAATGTGACCAGAAGGGATATAGCCATTTTTGGCCAGCTTATCAAACCTCTTGTGTTGTCTGTTCCCATGGACTGGAATGGTAGGACCAAGGCAGTCTTGGGAAACCACTGTTAAAGATGGCAAACCCTCTGTTAGCTTGGATCTCTAAATGACTGTGTGCAGTGGAGGTGCCCACCAATGGAACTTGGCCTTGGACTGTTACTGTAAACTTTGGTTGTGTCGGAGCCATGACACATCTTGGGTGTGTTGGTTATAGCTGTTCAGCATACCCTGACTGTATTAGTTTCCTAGGGCTGCTGTAACAAAAGATGACAAACTGAGTGGCTTAAAATAACAATAATTTGTTCTGTCACAGTTCTGGAGGTGAGAAGTCCAAAATCAAGATGTTGATAGGGTTTGTTCCTTCTGAGGTTGTAAGAGCAGTCTGTTGCATGCCTCTCCTGTAGAGTCTGGTAGTTGCTGACCATATTTGGCATTCCTTGGCTCCTAGACACATCACCCTGATCTCTGCCTTCACTGTCATGTGGTGTTCTCCCCGCGTGCCTGTCTCTGTGTTCAAATTTCTCCTCTTTAAAAGGACACCAATTCTATTGGGTTAAGGGCCAGCCCTATTCCAGTATGACCTAATCTTAATTTAACTAATTACATCTTCAGTGACCTTATTTTGAAATAAGGTCACATTCTGGCCTCATAAGGCCCAGTGAAGAAAGGAACATGTTTTAAAAACATATTCTCAGTGTGCACGTACAAAGATTTTTTTCTGTCAAAGTCTTCAATTCACTGAAAAAACAGCTTATGATACACCTTAAAGAATATATGCTGATGGGCCGGGCGCTGTGGCTCATGCCTGTAGTCCCAGCACTTTGGGAGGCTGAGGCACGTGGATCACGAGGTCAGGAGTTTGAGACCATTCTGGCTAACACGGCGAAAACACGTTTCCACTAAAAATATAAAAAATTAGCTGCGCATGGTGGTGGGTGCCTGTAGTCCCAGCTACTCAGGAGGCTGAGGCAGGAGAATGGTGTGAACCCAGGAGGCGGAGCTTGCAGTGAGTCAAGATCATGCCACTGCACTCCAGTCTGGGCGACAGAGTGGGACTCCATCTCAAAAACAACAAAACAAACAAACAAACAAACAAAAGAATATATGCTGATGGCCAGGCATGGTGGCTCATGCCTGTAATCCCAGCACTTTGGGAGACTGAGGCGGGTATATCACGAGGTCAGGAGTTCAAGACCAGCCTGACCAACATGGTGAAATCCTGTCTCTACTAAAAATACAAAAATTAGCCAGGCATAGTGGCGTGCACCTATAATCCCAGGTACTCGGAAAGCTGAGGCAGGAGAATCACTTGAACCTGGGAGGTGGAGGTTGCAGTGAGCTGAGATTGTGCCATTGCACTCCAGGCTGGGCGACACAGCAAGTCTCTGTCTCAAAAACAAGCAAACAGACAAACAATATGTATATATGCTGATATTCACCTTTTATTGCTGCATTTCTCTATTTGGTTGCATGGGCCTCAATGGAAAAAGAAACATGTTTTAATAAAATATTCTCAATATATGCTTACAAAAAAAAAGAGAGAAATAAATAAGATTACAGTCTGAGGTACGGGGGATTCCAACATCTTTGTTGGGGGACACTGTTCAACTGATGACACCAATTAATACAAGCAAAACTTGCAGAGAAATTCCCAAAGTCATGCCATATCCTCTCGTACTCTTACAGCAGCTGACCTTTGGCCCCTAGAAACTGACTCCCTATTAAGAGGTGATCTCTCAGAAGTATCCTCCTTTGTTCTGCTGGACCCTGGGTCAGGCAGTTGAGCCTGAATCCTCAGGTAGATTTAAGTGACCTCTTCAAATTCGACATCCTGGGTCTCATTTTTTTTTTATTAGTAAAATGGCAATAATGATGCTTATCCTGCTTATCTTACAAGGCTTCAAATAAGGATCAAATAAGTACCCCATAGTAGCACCTGATGCTCATAAAATGCTTTCTACTTAACCACAATTGCATCTTTTCCTGGTAAGTTTTGTAATTGTTTTTTTATTTGACACTCAGGTGCACAAAATTGGGTTGAGTGACTCATGGCAAGCCATGGCAAACGTAGTTTTTTTCCACGCAGATTTCGTCTCATTTTATGTATATGCTTCATTTCTTTTATGATCATTTCTCATTTTCTATCACCTATTAGTGGCTCCAGAGACTTCTGACACTACAGGCAATCTTTCTGTTTTTGGAATGGGACTCAACCACTTTCTGTCTCTTCATGGAGTTCCCACAGTTTCTGTGATGGATTCTGGGATCTTCTACCTCTCTCTTTTGGGTTGGGTTCAGGGAGGGGGCTTGTAGCCCAAGCCAGTGCAACATGTGGTCCAACACAACCAAAACTGTGTATTACTAATACTAAATTAACTATTACTAACATCTCTCCCTTGTTCCTCAGATCCCAATAAATGAGGAAATTAGAGTGAAAGGAAAATAGGGGTAGGATTGTAAGGGGTAAAATTGGTGTGCAGAAATATCTACTATAAATCCCAGAAATCCTCTTTAAGCTTCCTGGTAGCTAAAGCAAAAAGCAACCAAAACAAGTGATTGATTATGAAAATGAGCAGGTTGTTCCTTAAGCGAAGCCCACTTTCTTGGCCAAGAGGCCCAAACCTTGTATCTCCTATAATCCCCAGTGATATTTGTCCACTAAACACAGCAATGATTGCATAGCATACATTTTAGAGCAGGCAAATTCTATTTTTGCTTATTTCTTTTTATTTCATTATTTAAATGATGCATGTGATATTCAATATTACATGTCATTAGGGAATTGCAAATTAAAACAACAATGGGATACCATTATACACCTATTTGAATGACTAGAATCCAAAACACTGACAACACCAAATGCTGACAAGAATGTAGAGCAATAGGAATTCTATAGGAATTCTCATTCATTACTAGCGGAAATAGCTGCAAAATGGTATAGCCTCTTTGAAAGACAGTCTTACTTTTTTTTTTTTTTTCTTTTTTAAACAAAACTAAACATACTCTTGCCATATGACCCAGCAATTGCACTCTTTGGTATTTTCCCAAGTGAGCTGAAAGGTTGCATCTACAGAAAAATCTGCACATGAATGTTTAGCTCAATTTTGTTCACAACTGCCAAAACCTAGAAGCAACTAAGATGTCCTTCAACAGGTAAGTGGATAAACAAATGTGCTACCTGCAATAACAGAGTATTATTCAGTCACAAAAAGAAATGAGCTATCAGGCCACAAACAGATACGGAGGAACTTATTAATAAAATGCATATTGCTAACTGCAAGAAGCCAATCTGAAAAAGCTACTTACTGTATGATTCCAGCTACAGTATATGACATTCTGGGAAAGGTAAAACTATGGAGACAGTACAAAGAACAGTGGTTGCCAGGGGCTTGAGGGGAAGGAGGGAGGACTAGGTGGAGCACTGCGGATTTTTAGGGCAGTGAAACTGTTCTGTATAGTTACTGTGATGATGGACACATGACATTATGCATTTGTCAAAACCCATAGATTGTACAACACAAAGAGTGAATGCTAATGTAAAGTATGGAATTTAGCTAATAATAATATATCAACGTTGGCTCATCAATCGTAACAAATCAACTACACTAATACAAGATGTCAGAAGAGAAAAGGAGTATATGAGAACTCTTTGTATTTTCCACTCAATTTTTTTTTGTAAACCTAAAACTGCTCAAAAAATTACATTAATTAGATAAAAAATAAGATGCATGTGACAGTGCTCCTGGAACTGCAAGACACGAGGGCATGGACTCAGCACCCGCAGGCAGGGCCGGTTTCCCTTTCTTGCCTCCGTTTCACAGAATCAAGGACTCTGTAGGCTTCCAGGAAGGGCTTCCCGACCCAGCTGCAGTGAAGGAGCCAGGTTTCTCGAGGACAGCAAGCCGAGGGTGGGGGACGCCAGTATAGAAAAAAAGGCTCCCCCAGTACCCCATGCTCGGCGCCGCACACACCGATTTGCTCCCATGCAGGTCCCTTTAACAGCTTTTCATCTCGGGCTTAGTCACCGTCAGGTCAATTTGTTACCTAAAAAGTGGTAAAAGGTGCCACCTTCAGAGAAGTTACTCAAGGCAAACCTCTGCTTGTGTTGCCTAGGTGTTCACTATAAGTTCCATTCCGTAGAGCAGTAAACGGAGACTCAGAGACCACGTCCCACCGCAATAGGAGTCAGAGCGAGGATTCAGCCCAACGCTAAGCCGGCGTTCCCCTTTTCACTCTGCGCGCTCCGCTGGGTCCGGAGCCTGAGCTCTCGAGGCTCCCCGCCTTTCACCTCCCGGCCCTGGAAGCCCCGCCCCGCGGCAGCTGTCGGCTCGGCTTTTCCCGGCCCTGTCCGCTACTGTAGCTTTTCAGTCCCCTCCGCAAAGCAGAGTGGCTGGGAGCTGTGAGTTTACGTGTACTTTGCGCCAGAACAATGAAAACATAATAAAAAAAATTCTTTCTAGATGTTTGTTGGAAAAAAAAAAAATCCCAAAGTCCCACCTCCAGAAGTGTACAAGCAACAAGAACAGATGTTGTTTAACAGGCTTGTAGGACATTCCTATAAAGTTATAAACATATCTTTCAGAGTTTACTAAAGATAAACAGATACAAGTCACATTTTTTTAGTTCAAGAGACAACTTGCTGTTTGGAAGCCAAATAAAGATTCCTAATGTGAGATGCACCTGAAAAAGATTAGGAGATCATATCGAGGATATTAAACGTGGGGCCAAGTCTAACATGCTTTTCTTGGATAGTGTATGTCTCAGCAAAACAACAGAAAAACGCAGCTTCCAGCTCCATGCAGGAGACTAGGGGCTGATGGGGACGTGGAGGACATTTCTCCGCACCCCTTCTGTTTTCCCTTCTGTGGTGCAAGGTGGGCTAGGGTCAAGAGGACAGCTCTGCTCACTTCCACCCTCCTGGCTTCCCTCAGCCAGCATTTGCTGAGCACTTCCTAAGTGCTGGGCAATTACCAAGTGTCAGGTGCACAGACCTGAAAAGGAGAGCACAGTCTGATTAGAGGAGCAGATGCACAAACCCGTACTTGAATATGTCAGCATCCTGCGGGGCTCAATTGTATGGGCTCTAGAAGCCCGACTGTTAGGGTTCAAATCTCAGCCCTGGCATTACTTGCTCTGTGTCCTGGACAAGTTAATTTACTTCTTTATGTCTTGTTTTATCGCCTATAAAATGGAGGCAATAAAAGTACCTGCCTATATACTGTATTGCTCACCCCACCTTTTTTTTTTTTTTTTTTTGAGACTTGGTCTGTCTGTGTCGCCCAGGCTGGAGTGCAGTGGTGCAATCTCGGCTCACTGCAACCTCTGCCTCCCGGGTTCAAGCAATTCTCCTGCCTCAGCCTCCCAAGTAGCTGGGACTACTGGCATATGCCTCCACACCTAGCTAATTTACTTTTATTTCTTGTAGAAATGGGGTCTCACTATGCAGGGATTTTTGGATTTAGAAATGGTGAAGAATTTATATAGTATTGGAGTTTATTATTATTGTCTCTCCAGGAAACTTTCCTCCCTTGCTCCATTTTCTTCCTACCTCTTTCTCTTCCTTCCTCCCTCTTTCCCCCTCTTCTCTCCTTCCCTCTGCTTCTTCCTTTCCTCTCTCTCTCCCTTTCTTTTTTCCTCTCTCCCTCTTGTCTTCTCCCTAAACTTCCTTCCGTTCCTTCTTCCTCTTATCAATCTGTCAGTCATTCTTTGATTCAACCTGTTTTTATTAGGTATCTACTATACATCAGGTTCTCAGGCACTGTGCTAGACCCTGGGGATAAAAAAGTTGAGCAAACCCATCTTGGCTAGTGCTTCATGGAGCTTACGATCTAGCAAAGGAAACCCCTAATAATCACATAATCTCATTAATTCATCAATGTTTTGAAGGGCACCATAGGGCTGCTATAGGGATGTAGGTGTGTGGCAGGGGTTGGGGGATAGTCAGGGGCTGTCAAGAAGGTTCTTCCTGAGGACATGGCATTGGTGCTGACAGCTGAAGGACAAGCAGGAGCTCACAGGGTAAAGTCCAGGTGGAGGGGGACATGCCTAAAACAAGGGAACAGGATATGCAAAGTCCCTGAGTAAATGCATGAAAGCAGTTGGGCCCCAGAGACAGGGGCTGAAATGAGGCAAGCGCTCCTTTTTCCTTTTTTTTTTTTTTTTTTTGAGGCAGAGTCTCGTTGTGTTGCCGAGGCTGGTGTACAGTGGCACGATCTCAGCTCACTGCAACTTCCACCTACAGGGTTCAAGCGATTCTTGTGTCTCAACCTCCCAAGTAGCTGGGGCTGCAGGCATGTACCACCATGCCCAGCTAAATTTTCTTGCATTATTAGTAGAGATGGGATTTCACAGTGTTGGCTAGGCTGGTCTCAAACTCCTGACCTCAGGTGATCCACCCACTTTGGCTTCCCAAAATACTGGAATTACAGACTTGAGCCACTGTGCCCTGCCTCAGTAGGGTTTTTGATTTTGATCCTGAATGCATTGGGAACCACTGCAGATTTTTAAGCAGATCAGCACTGTAAAAAGATGATTCTGGCTGTGTGTAGGGGAGGGACCTCCACAGGTCCAGGGTGGAAGCAGGGAAGGGAGACTAATGCAGTGCATGGGTCAGGGGTGTGGGTGGATTGGAGAGAAATTTGGGAGGTAAGTGTCAGGATATAGGCAGCAGTTGTTAAATGATTGTAAATACTTAGAGGATTTGCTCCCCCAAGTGAGAAATCCCCAGACGCAGGAGACAGCTGCTCTGCTTCCACCAAACAGGGCACATCAAGCCCTAAGCACGGGCCTTGGGAAGCCACTATCTATGTGCAAACACAGATTTTCCGTAAATACTCAATCACTAAGGATTTATTGAATGCTCATTGTGGGCTCAGTGCTGACTAGGCCCTACGGGGCACTCTTTTTCTTATACTAACATAGGTATGGAATGAATTCTGAGTCTTCGTTCTGCAGGAGTAGCTGGACACTGCATCTATTGCACCAGATATTGGGAGAAGCAGGGCAAATGCTTCATGCTTTCAGAGGTTTCCAAAGATGGCCAGGTTGCTGCAGCCATAAAGATATCCAGGGTGACTGTGGACAAAGGAGATTATGTTGTTCTTCACAAGTTTGTAATCTATCCAATCAATATTAAGGTGTAGTAAAATTGGATTTTTCATCTGAATGACGTCAAACATCTACATGCAAACGGTGGGATCCTTAGATATTTTCAAATAGAAGAATTATTTGGAAGTATGGGGAAATCATGCAGCTTACAAACTGAATTTTTCAGATTTTAGCCAGATGGCAGGGTTTTGAGACCTCCGATTTAGCTCTTATCTGCACAGGTATTCTGAAAATCTAGGGTAGGATCTTCTCTTTAGGCAGCCAATTGGGATTGCTGAAGTGATACAAAACACATTTTTTTTGATTTGCTTAACTGCCGGTGTTTTGGCTACATTAGTTGCATCAAGCTGTCTGTCCTCACTGTGTCCTGGGAGCCTAGTTCTTTGGAGAATGAGGAGTCTGACCAGCTCTTCCAGTTCTGGTTTTCATCCTGCCCTCATTATCCTCCATTGGAAAGAGGTGAAGGAAAAGCTCTGAAGAGGAAAAGAAATGACAATTTCTGAGTGTTTTAAGTAGAAGTGCTAAACACTGGGCACTCTTCTTCTGAGGTTGGCAGATAAGAGGTGAAGTTGCCAGTAATTTGTTGGTTTGGTATCACTTATTTTGAAAAGTACATTCCCTGCTTCCAACAGAACTTTTGAGCATTTCTTATCCCCCCTATATATTCCAGCAAATTCACAAAGCTGCAAATATCACTGCCCCAGATAACTGGGCAAGTAGTATATCTGTGGCAGAACAAATAGAGGAAGAAATGAATTGTCTGCAAAAAAAAGAATGGGTTTGTATGAAGATGCTTATGCACAGATTTATAAGTTCATAAAAATGCCACATTTAGGATATTCATCTTAATGCAGAGTTATTTTCTTTTATGGAAAATAATTCTTAATAAAAATTCCATCAACCTTAGTAAACCTTTCGATTTAAGTATTTCTTTTGTTTCTTGCATGAGAGGAGATTTTTTTTCCTAGTTAGGATTTGCTGGTATATTTGTTCCCCTGTTAGAGGAGAAGACTTTGCTGCTGACGCCTTTAATATGGGGGGAAAAACAGAAGAAGGACGCTCTCCCTTCTGGTTTGTTTTCTTGAGCTTATAATTTTAAAATATCTTCTTACAGGAGCCCTTCTACGTGAACTGTCAACGAAGTAGAAGTCGAGCAAAGGGGACTTGCTGCCTGCCACGTCTGCCTCCCTCTGTGAAATCACAACAATGCAACCAGGAATAGCTGGTAAAAGTCCCAGTCTTAAACGCAGTGGTGTAATTTCCTATGATAAATAGCTTGGACAAATGCTAATCAAAATTACTTTCTGGTTCTACCTTATTCAGCAAGACAAATTCGGATGACAAGGCCCCAGAGGCAGGGATTTGCTTTAATTTGCAGATGTCTTTGCTCACATCTGTCTGACCACATTGGCAGCCACCTCCGCCCAACTCTGTGCACCTGGGTGGGGCATGGACCCATCTGTCCTGGCACCATGGCCTTTTCATCTGCAGACCTGCCTCCGTAGCCTGACCACCATTTACCTCATTCATTGCCGGAAGTACTGTTTCACATGCTTCAAATTTACATTCCAGAAAGCAAAAGGGCTTCCAATGATTTGAAGACAGTGATGCTGACAGTGTGCATTATTACCATTCTCATCTGTAGGACCTCCCACTTTTTTCAGCAGGCTGGTGGGCACATGTGGTCTATGTGGTCAAACAGGCAAGAAGATGTAAGGAAATCTTTTTTTTTTTTTTTTAACTTAGATAATTTCCTTTTAAAACTTGGATACTTGGACCACAAGAGAAAATCTCAAGAGACTTTGACTTGAGGCACCATTTCCACATGGGTTGAAGGATTTCAGGAAGAGTCCCAAGTAGGGCAACCAGATCTGCTAAGAGGATGTCACTGCTGTTTCTGGACCCAGGGAAATGACATCAGGGAAAAGGGAAGGTAAATTTCCTTTGTGTGAAGTGGCAAACATGTGAGCAGGGATTTGTAAGCTCAGACCACACCACAGGCAGGCTTCAGTGTTTGACGCCTTCTGTTTTTATTGCTTTGTGAGACTGACCAATTGAAACAACCCAAAGGCCACATTTATGAATATCTCTCTGATGGGACCAACTTCCCTTGGTGTGAACCTCGCACAATGGCTATGTATGGACAGCATCTGAGTAGGAAATGTTGCCCTGGAGTGAGAGGGATTCCACAGAGTGGGTGTCTCTCCCCCTCCTAGGTCTTAACCTTTCATAGCGAGACAGACAACCAGGAAAGTAGGAAATCGAAACAAGCTATGTTTAGCCGAATTTTACATACCATAATCTCTTTACCATGGTCAAGCAAGGCAGGAATGCTCAGGCCAATCGGTTCTGGCTCAAATCCATTCCAGAGAGGAGTGATTTACAACTTAGCACCATCTTTGTCTCTTCCCTGAGAGTGAAGTTAAATGACCCAAGAATAGCATTAGTCTGCACCAGGCCTCGAGAGAATGGTCTTCTTAAGGGTGGTCTTGGGCATGGGTTTTTACCTGTAGAAACTCAAGCCCAGACACCCCTCCAAAGCCCTGGTAAGGGTCAAGCAGCATTCCTATTTTAAGAGACCGACAGTGTGGTGAGTTGCGAGGTCTTAGGGAAGAGTGGAGTCTGGCCCAGAAGCCTTTTGTTGATTCCTCTCCAGTGAATCTTAAGTTGTCCCAGGTCAGTGGTACACATGCATATGTGTTTCAGCCTCCTCCCCACTTCATGTCCCAAGAAAAGGCCCTTCTGTCTCATGCTTGATACAAAAAGATTGCAAGGTGTTAGAAGGCAGGTTGAATGGGTAACCCAGGGCAAAGAAAGAAACAGGGCAGAGGTTTGTCACTTCAATGGTTAAAATATCTTGATGTAAAAATGAGCCCCTCAAAATAGTCTGGGAGGGCCCCAAAAAACCACCCAATGGAGCTTATAAATAGATGAGCGAGATGTTGAAACTATTTTAAGACAGATGCCTTTTAAAACTGTATTCAGAACACCTTTTGGGACTCCTAGTTGCACAATTCCTCAAGCAGGAGGTATTTCATCTTCGCAACATCTGGAACTGTCAAAGAGGTAGCGCTGCAGACCTCAACAGATGCAGACACTTCTACATAAAAGTGCACCAACAAATCATGGCCGTAATTGCAGAACAACACGAGTGTTTCACAGGCATCTATGGAGAAAATGGTGCTCTGGCAGGGAGGAAAACTTACTGTAACCCCCAACCCCCTCCACTTTTATTGCTGAATCACTCCTTTAAGCAACTTTTCCACAGTTCTCCACCAAGAGGCTAACAATTGCAAGCAAGTTTATTTTCTTGGCTTGTAATCAGGAGATGATGGACAAGAAGGTCTTTTTTTCGCCTTTGGGGTAAAAATTTTTTATCCCACAAATCTGTAGCCTTTACTTGGTTGGGTAAATTTGTGATGTTGCTCAAAGTAATCTCCATGCTTGGTTTGGTTGTTCAGGTGAGGGGGAAGCGATAGCCATTTGTTACATGAAGGGGGCCAGTGTGTCCCCAAATTGCCTTCCTGTGTTGGGTAGAGCCACGTGGCAAAGTCAGACCTGGCTGGGGTGCCCTGTAGAACCGGAACCCTGAGTACTCAGCCTTCCATTATAACTCAGAACAAAACTGATGATATTTTGATTTGTCATTTCAGAGGCAGAGGCTCAAATGTACTTTAGAAACCTGTGGCCCGATGCATCGCTTGAAAATTTTTATGCAGCTGCTGGCTGGAGTGCTGTGGGAGAAATAAAAGTGGGAGGAATGCCACAAAGGACTGTGTTAGAACTTAACACAACTGTTCTATAAATTATGGTGACAAAACAAATACTGCTGATACTGATGATAATGATAAATGCTTTAATCAGTTTTACTAAAGCACTTTAAATCTTGTGGGACAGATGGGAGAATAAAACTTGTTGTTGGAACCTTGAGATTTATAAGAAACTCCTTGGTTAACATTATAAGGAAGGCAGAGTCTTCCAGGGTGAAGAGGAGAAGCTGGTGTGATAATAAAATTTCCATCATCATCACTGTTTTAGCTCTGCTTTAATGGCAAATCAACACTCACCCTGGTTGTTAAACACATCCTTTCAATTAATCTCCCAGTCGGTGTAGTGCTGCTCCCTGGATCTTGAGCAATGTGGGCTGCCTGACCCACATCAGGGCCAAGAAAACTGGCAGGCATGGTCAGGGGTGGAAGCGGGAGGCAGTTATTTCAGGGGTCAAGTGTTTAAACATCTGGTGCCTCCCTGAAGTCAGCTTGGGCTCGGACACCTCTGCTCAGGCAGGAGAAGCAGGGAGTCAGGGCTGCGGATCTTTGCCTCTGAGCCCTCTGTTTGTTTTCCCTCTGCTTCCTGGGGAAGAATGCCCGAATGAGAACATGCAACTGCACAACTTCTACCACCCTGTGGTAACTTTATGCCATGACATACACTCCCTCTACTGGGACGTTCTTCCCATCCTTGTGAGAAACACCCCCACGGCTCCTGGTTGCCCCCTTTAATCCCCCAGTTCCAGGGGCATCTTTGGAAGAGCTTTGGAGGCCAACTCAAATGTGTATTCTCAGCTTTTGAAAGATCTCAGAATCACCAGTGCTAGGACTCTTGTATTCACTGGGGGTGAACAATGATTAACATATTGAGTGGTAGGGTAATAACCACAAGACAAAACCAGCACAGGCTTCAGCCACAGCCAATGGCGATGCCCCAAGTCCAACTCTCACTGAGGGGCCGGGGGCTCAGAAAGGGAAGTGGCCTGTTCACCAAAGCTGACAAAAACATTCACAGTGTTTGCATTTTCTCCCAGCCTCTACATCTCCCAAATGGTTCCTTTTCCGCAGCATGCCCCCACCCCCAATTTTATACATAGCAGATGGCCTTCAAACAAATCAAGGAGCAGAAGCTGCAAAAGGCTTAAAAAAAAAAAAGACAGTGAAACTCATATATTTCTTCAAACGATAAGATGAACTACAGATGTTTGCTGAAGGGTGACGGTGCTGCCTACAACTTAAGACTTGACTTAAGAGTCCACTTATGTTTAGCGTTGGACAAGCCCAGTAGATGTCATGGTGTGATTTATGGAGGTTGTTTGTGAGATTTTATGTTACTGGGGACATGGCAATGAAAACACTCTGCCATTCTGCCTGCAAGCATCTTTTTCTGTGGACCCAGGTGGGGAGTCCGTGATGGAAACCGTGTGCCAGCCAGCAACCAGGCGTGTATCTATGCCATCCACAGTTCAGCCCATGGGTCCTCGATTGCCCTGCATTCTGAACAATATGTCCCTTTGCTCCTGGGCCTCTTTCCCTCCTCTTTCATAGAGTTCTTGGTCCTTGCCAATGTCCTATTCTTACCTGACACCTGCAGTCAGATTAGTCTCAAATCAAGCTTGACAAAGTTGCTAAAAGAGAAACAGTTGTCTGTTGCAGGATCCAGCTGCATATAGGAAACAGCTGCATGCTAGGCCTGTTTTTTGAAAAGGAAGAAAAGAATCACTGCAAAGAGTTTAAAAATGAACATAAAGCCTATCTCGAATAAGCCAGCAGAAGCCTGTAATTAACACAAGGGTTAAGTATCTGTGTTTCTATTAAATGCTTCTTTTTCAGGACTTGTTGTAACTTGGTCATAAATATTTATTACAAACTGAAACTGAGGATATAAGACCTTAGCTGAATGCTGTTTCCCCCCTCACTTCTTTGCTTTCCAAAGCTGATTCTTAACAATGCAAAGAGCTTGATATGTTTTGGACACACACACCTACTCCAAAATGCAAGCCAATGTATGCATCTGTGCAGAGGCAGACACCTACGCCCATCACCACAGCACATGAGCACACTGCCGTTCCCTAGATGCTCAAGGCGTGAGTTTAAGGCAGAGGCTGCTGAGTCTTGGGCAGAAGCAACGGGAGAAGGCCCCAGCCATCCTCTGGTCTCTGGAGCAGAAATGTGGGGAGCCTTTGAAGTTGCCACAATTCAGGTGGAAGCCTTTCAGAGTAGCCCTAAGAGGAACTCATTCATTTTCAAACAAAGGGGAAAATTCCTTAGGACCCCGGTGTTTCTACTGAAACAAGTTTTAGTTATTCCCCAGAGGAGCAGGGACCAGCTGTGTTCCATCTCCACAAGGTTGTGAAGAGAGAAAATGGGCCGCCTGCACTACAGCATGAGAGCCATCAGTTAGACAGAAAGAAGCATGGCGAGACAGGCAAGGCCCTCCAGAGAAAGCCAGGAAGACAGTGAGTGGCTTTCAAAACCGATGTGCTGCGTTCAGAGGCAGGAAGATGGACAACATTACTTTCCCAGAAAGTGTCCCAAAACTTTCTCTTTTGTTGGCATGTCGAAAATAGCAAGCCATTGCCTCTTCCCCCAGCCGCTGGGTCTGCTGGCAAGAGGTAAATTTGCAGAACTCCCAGAATTAAAGCCAGAGAGGACCCTTGTAACTCATTTTCTCTTCCTTCCCAGCTTCACACAGAACCATACCCAAAAGCTTCCATGGACACAAGAATCTTGCTTATTTTTAAATACTTTGAATTACCTGGTAGTGGATTTTTTTTTTTATAGCTTCTCTATCCCTTTATAATTTAATTTAATTTAATTTAATTTAATTTAATTTAATTTTTTTTTGAGACAGAGTCTTGCTCTGTTGCCAGGCTGGAGTGCAGTGGCACGATCTCTGCTCACTGCAATCTCCTATTCTCTGGTTCAAGTGATTCTCCTGCCTTAGCCTCCCGAGTAGCTGGGATTATAGGCACGTGCCACCACACCCAGCTAATTTTTGTATTTTTAGTAGACATGGGGTTTCACCATGTTGGCCAGGATGGTCTCGATCTCCTGACCTCATGATCTGCCCACCTCAGCCTCCCAAAGTGCTGGGATTACAGGCGTGAGCCACTGTGCCCAGCCTCTATTCCTTTAAAAAAAAAAATGTGAATAAATAGTAGGTGTAATTATGGGGTACATGAGATATTTTGATACAGACATACAATGCATAATAATCACATCAGGGCAAATGGGGTATCCATCACCTCAAGCATTTGTAATTTCATTGTGTGACAAACATTCCAATTATACCTTTTCGTTATTTAAAAATTTACAATAAATTATTGTTGACTGTAATTACCCTGTTGTGCTATAAAATACTGGATCTTATTCATTCTATCTAATTATATTTTTGCACACTTTAACCATCTCTACTTCCCCCTGACTTTCCACTTCCGACTCCCCTCCCCAGCTTCTGGTAACCATCATTCTACTTTCTATCTCCATGAGTTCAGTTGTTTTAATTTCTAGTTCCCACAAGTGAATGAGAACATGTGAAGTTTATCTTTATGTCCCTGGCTTACTTCACTTAACATAATGTCCTATAGTTCCATCCGTGTTGTTATTATTATTTTTATGCCAGTATCATGCTGCTTTGGTTACTATGCCTCTGTAGTATAACTTGAAGTCAGGTAGTTTGATTTCTCCAGTCCTTTTTGCTCAGGATGGCTTTGGCTATTCTTAGTCTTTTGTGGTTTCATATAAATTTTAGGATTGCCTTTTTTTTTTTTTTTGGAAGAATGTCATTGGTATTTTGAGAGGGATTGCATGAAATCTGTAGATTGCTTTCAGTAGTATGAAAATTTTAGCAATATTGATTCTTCCAATCCTTGAACATCTTTCCACCTTTTTGGTGTCCTCTTCAATTTCTTGCATCAATTTTTAATAGTTTTCATTGCAGGGATTTTTCACTTATTTGATTAATTCCTAGGTGTTTTATTTTATTTGTAGCTATTGTAAATTATATTACTTTCTTGTTTTCTTTTTCAGGTTGTTCACTGTCGGCATATAGTAATGATACTGATTTTTGTACGTTGATTTTGTATCCTGCAAATTTACTGAATTTATCAGTTCTAATAGATTTTTTGGTGGAGTTTTTAGGTTTTTCCAAATATAAGATGATATATCATCTATAAACAAGGATAATTTGACTTCTTCCTTCCTAATGTGGATGCGCTTTTTTTCTTTCTATTTTCTGATTGCTCTAGCAATCAGATTGCTCTCCCAGTACAATGTTGAATAGCAGTGGTGAAAGTGAGCATCCTTGTCTTGTTCCAGATCTTAGTGGAAAGGCATTACATTTTCCCCATTCAGTATACTAATTGTGGGTGTGTCATATATGACTTTTATTGCGTTGAGGTATGTTTCCTCTACGCCAAGTTTTTTGAGGGTTTTTATCATGCCGGGATGTTGAAGTTTATCAAATGCTTTTTTTAGCATCAATTGAAATGATTATATGATTTTTGTCCTTCGTTCTGTTGATAGGATGGAGCATATCAATTGATTTGTGTATGTTGAACCATCCTTGCTTCCCTGGGATAAATCCTATTTAGTCATGATGAATAATCTTGTTAATGTGTTGTTGAATTCAGTTTGCTAGTATTTTGTTGAGAGTTTGTGCATCAATGCTTATCAGGGCTATTGACCTGTTGTTTTCTTTTTTTGATGTGTGTTTGTCTGGTTTTGGTATCAGGGTAATACTGGCCTCATAGAATGAGTTTGGAAGTATTTCATCCCCCTCTATTTTTCAGAATAGTTTGAGTAGAATTGGTATTAGTTCTTCTTTAAATGTTTGGTAAAATTCAGCAGTGAGGCTATTGAGTACCAGGCTTTTCTTTGCTGAGAGATTTTTTTTTATTATGGCTTCAGTCTCATTATATGTGATTGGTCTCTTCAGGTTTTGGATTTCTTCATGGCTCAGTCTTGGTAGGCTGTGTGTATTTGACTTCTCTATCTCTTAATCTCTTTCCTTTGTGTGAGAGTTTGCCATCCTGTAAATTAGAGTTGGGGGTAGAAAATTTCTCTCGTGGCTGAGACTGAAAGTCTGGTTCTTGCCTTTCCACCATCCATCCTCCCTGTGTGGGCGGGACCCTGAGCCCTCATGCCGTAGCCAAAGTTTGTCTCTACTTTATTCTGGTGTCAGGTCCACAGAAGGAGAGTTCAGGTGAAGGATGTGTATTGTGCGGTTTGGTCCAATCACATGATTTGGGGAGGTGATGATAGGAAAGATAATACCAGAGTGTCAATGTGTTCTGTTGCATTAATATTGGGTTCAGGTTTGTGGGTGGGTGGATGCTGAGTAGTTTTCCCAATAATGAACTTGTAGACAGACCAGATAATAAAAGCCTGAGCAAAGTCAGCAATACTTTGTCTTGTGACACCACATTGTTGGCTTTACAGTCAGAGGTAGAATCAGATCCTGGCTGAGTAATCTTGGGCAAGATTCTTATCTTCTCTGAGCCTCAGTTTCCTCATCTTCAAGTGAAGACTGTGAGACCTCACAGGATCGTTGTGAGGATCAAATGAGGAGGGAGAGAGAGTGCACAGGCACAGTGCATGGCACATAATTGGTCCTCAAAAAATATGATTATAAATGTCCTGCAATCTAGAAGGAAATCCAGAGGAAGGAAAAGATATGGATTAAGATTCATGAGGAACATGTGAGTATAGTGGAGTGCTGCACCGTAACAACCACAACAGATCCTCAAATGGCAAATGAATGTATCTCAAAGAGCATATTTCTCCCCAGTTATCCCATTCACAGAGCCTAATGTTGGATCTTGGGTAACAGAGGTGTGCTTGTTATTCTTCATCCACGTATCCACCCCTAGATGCATCCGCTGCCCTTTTCTGCCCATCATGCCAGGGACACAGTGTATGCTAACGCATACACTGCCTCTCCCTGCTTTCTTGCTCTCTTGCTTCTGTCTGGGTTTGGCCAATTCCAGCCTGGATCCAGCCCTCCAACCCTCATGAGGTTCTGAGAACACTACGCCCTTCAGGCCAAGAATGGCTATAGCTTCCTGCCATTGCTAATCCCTAGGGCCTCAATTTCCTGTGGTGGTTCCTTGAGCCCTAGCCACACTTCTGTGAATTGTCTCTTTATTAAAGTCTCTTTGGAATCCCATCTGAGTGTGCTTTCTTTTTCCTGCTAGGAGACTGAATGAGAGTATGAGTGAAAGCAGGTAGAGTGAATCGAGGGAGACTTCCCGAAGGACAGTGTCTCTTGCCCAGGGTTTTGAAGGAGGACTGCAATAGTTTGGTGGAGACATAACATAGAAGGCTGGTGTTCTTGTCTGGGAGACTGGAGTCAAACAAATGCTTGGAAGTCAGCATCCGCATGAACTCTTCATGGGGTATGGTGAAAGTTTTTACCAGCAAGACATCACTGCAGTCAGAAAGGAAGAGAAAAATGATGCTAAACACAGAAAACAGCTGTCATTTATTTATGGAGTGCCTACTATGTAACAAGCATTCACAATAGTGTGATGGGTATTATGTTCATGATTTTACAGCTAAGAAATGGGGGCAGTGAAAGTGTAAGCAACTTGTCCAAGGTCACAGTATGTGGTAGAGTTGGGATTCGTAAGTTCTGCTTGGGACCAAAGCAAGGCCGCCCAACTGTTTGGATTTGCCCGAGACTCAGAGGTTTCCCAGGATACGGATCTTTCACTGCTGAGTTTGAGTTCATGGCAGCGTCTATTGAGTGGCAGTAGAGAGTTAATGAAAGTGGGCATCAATAGTCATCCTTGCAGTAAAGAAAGTTCATTTTCCTACTTCAAAAGACCCATTGAAAGAGATTGGTAAGAGTGGAAGTCCATGAGAGAGATAGAGAGAAGGAGAACAGGAACTATAGACTCTCAATCATTCTGTACAGCAGCAAAAGGGTGGCATAGTCAATCCAAAAAGCAAACACTTCAACAATATTCCCATTTGTCTTTGGAATGTGACGTCATTCTTCCCTCTGACAGACTTACCTCTGTAATTCTCTTTTGGCTCCAACTAGTAATAAATGGAGAGTGCATTCTTCAAGCACAGGGAACCATGCATACAGGAGAGCAGAGAAGAGAAAAGATGGTGTCCAGATTCTCTGGACAGTGAAAGAGAGTGATGCCTCAAGATGAGCAGAACCCAGCTTCAGCAGTCTTTGAAGTCTAAAAATTATCTTTTTTATTTGTGACTAATAACTCCCAGTTTCATTAACTGCGCTGCCACCAAACAGACCCTGCCATGCACTCAAAGTCAACAGGCAAGGGTGCAATGGATGGTGTTGTCTGTGCAGCTCTAGGGTATTCCAGACCCAGCAAATCCCCAGTAACAGCAACAGCAATGAAGCTGCCACTTATGGAGTTCCTGATGCCTTTGCTTCAGATATTTCATAGCCATTTTAAATGCTTAGAACTGAACAACCTTTCAGAGTAGGTGATATTAATCTCATTTTCAAGATGAGAAAACTGAGGAAGAAAGAAGTTAAAAAAGTTCTCCAGGGACCTCTGGTGTAAAATGGCAGATCAGGGTTTCACAGTGACTTCCTCTGGTATCTAAGCCTGGACCAGGGTACAGCTGCAAAGGCACTGGGTGCCCACCACTCTGATGATGGTTAGTTGCATTCAGTAAACATGCATGGGGCCCTGGCGTGGTCCACCACCAGGAGGTGGGTTCACCGAGTTGTTCTTGAAGAATGCAGGCGGGTTTTTAAATGTTCCCTTCCACTTCCCTGATAACTGCTGAACGTTTCTCCAACTTCTGTGTATTTGCACGTGCTATGCCCACTGCTGTAATGTCTTTCTGTCATTTGACCATTTGGGTAGCCTCTCCCCATCGTTCAAGACCCGGCTTTAGCTGAGTGTGGTAGGCCCTCCTCAGCTGCAGTGGATTTTCCAGCACACACTCCAGTGAACCATTCCTGTGGACTCAGTGGGATGCTTTCTCTATTTTGGTGCAGTTTTTACCAGTCAGTGCTGAGACTAGGTGCTACTCTCAGCGTGCTCCTCATTAAAGGTAGTGATATAGGAGAAAAGAGAGACAGAGGAACCATTGTAGTTTGCACAGGCATGGCTGCATCTCATTTTATCAGTCTCCTGAGGTTTCATTAAAGGGACCTTATAGGCAAGGAGAGTTTAGATTCAAGCTTAGCTAGGGAAAGTCTTTTACACAAGATATCTTCTCTGAAGAAGGATTCGAGCTCTATGAATAAGGATAGTCAAATCTGCAGTGAACAGTTGATTAACAAATCATTTCTGTTCAGCTCAAAGTGGGCCATTTGCTGGTTTAGGGTGGAGTTTCTCCCGCAGTGAGTGAAGTTGGCACGCTGGAGCAGGGTGGGAGGAGTTGGAAGGCAGGACACCTGCCACATGCTGCCACTTACCAGCTGAGCCAGTCCCTGGGCTTCAGCATCTCTAGGACGGCAATGGTGAGAAGTCCCTGCCAGCCTTCCCTGTAGAGCTGCTACAGATTGAGTGAGGCTCACACATAGTTTTCAAGTGTAAATGAACACATTCTCACTTTAGTGGTTAAAATGGAAGCTGAAGAACGAACTTGGGCAAATCATTTTGCTTCAAATGCTTCTGTTTTGCAATATAAGAAAGGACCAGTGGCAACACAATTCACAAAGCTGCTCATTGTTCTTTCTAGATCACAGACACCCCTTGGTGCCGAGTTCATACTTTTTGAGTTATGTCCCTGGTAAGAACCAAGCCCCAGCCAGGGATATTGTAAACCACGGAACCACTGAAGCTGTGTAATGAATCCTATAAGTTTCAACTTCAATTACATGAGTTATGTTAGGTGTTTGTTACCCTTGGTATCTTGATCAGGAATATTCCCTTGTGAAAGTACTGCTTGGGTTTGACTTGCTGATGTCAGCAATGTAAATATGACTTAATTGATTAATAGGCATTAATGACTAGTAATTATGGCATAACCTGTTAGCTGGAAATAACTCACAAAACAAGCACATTGTTATTTAGCCTGTAAGTGGAGGGACAGCCTTGCTTCTGCTGGTTGTTCTTCTGGCCTTTGGGCACAGTCCCATTGGAGAGTCAGTTGCCTTTTGCAATGTGGGTTGTAAATAAAATAAAATACACATATTAATATATTACTTAGCATCCATTTACTGCCCTTTCCTCCACTGAGAAAACTGAGCTTTGTCAATATGAAATTAGCCCTTAATCTCTTATCTGAAGGTCATCTACAGAGGAGAAAGCCCTCTCCTGAGGTTGGTATAGGTAGTCTACTTCAGGAGGCTTCACTGTCTGTAAAATTCTGGGCTTCTATTGCATTCATCCTTCTTTGATTATCGAAAACTTTCCTCTGCAGCTAACACTCAGGAACAATGTAATAAGTAACTTCCAATTAAAGTTTTCCATATGTGGCAAAAATTGTAATGAATGAATAAGTAAAGACCGCATAATGAAAGCCTATTAGCCAAGTGAATATACTCTTTTAAGTCAAATTTCTATACCACTTTTGTATTATCTCCCATCAGAAGAGAACGTGCAATTACCAATTTTATCTTATCTCAGCTTATTATTAAAGAGTAGTAAAGGAAACTTCATTCCAGGAGCCATAATGTGATTTTTGATTAATAGGGGGTTCTTATGTGACAAGAATATTTCTCTTAGGCAAAGTATGCACATGGATTCCCGCCTGAGCTGGCTTGGAAGCTACATCTCCGGTGGAACGACTGTTCAACAATAGAACATATGTTCTACATGGGAGGTCAGATTCTTACTGTACTCCAAAGCACCAGAAGGGTAGGAAGAAGTTGACTCGGACTTTGTAGACACATATTTTTGTTTAGTTGGTTCCAACTATATCAAATGTGACATTGATTTACGTGTAATAGGTGAGATGAGCAGCCCAAAGCTTAGGTCTTCCAGCCTCTGCTGGAAGGAAGCCTTAGACTTTCAGGTCCTCTCTTTGTCTGCTCCAGTCTCTGGTGGGAGTCTCAGCATATTCTGGACACACAACGGATACCCGTGATTCAGGAGACCCAAACATCAGCACTCTCTCCCACCCCAGCTGCACATGGGGAATGGTTTGAATTTGCATTCCAATCCCTCAGACCAACTTTTCTCGGAGAGCTGTTCTAAGGAAGGTTACGTGTGATCTTGCTCCTTGGCTGTGGGTGACCTGTGTTAATGCCTGCAACCTGGGGAAATGTTAGGTAGTGGACAAGGAGGGAGCTACTAAGGTTGACCTGTAGTTAGTAGTCTCTTCTCAGGGTGAGAAGATAGCACTTTGATGAGCTGCTAGGGTGGAATTTAGTTCTGTAAGGAAAATCCATTTTCTATCATTTAGATCATTCAAAAGCCTACAATAGCACATGCCCCTTGATCAGAAAATTTCCTTCTAGAATTTTATCATACAGGAAGTAATTGGGCAAGCATGAAAAGTATCTGTATAAGGATGTTCCTTGATGCACTGTCTACAACAGCAAAAAATTGGAATGAACTAATAATAGTGGGGAGAGGAGGCTGCTGGCTAGATACTCCACCGTATATCTCAACCAGGCATTCTGTCCAGCCCATCAAAGACAATGCCACAGAAGATTATCTCATATCATAGAAAAATGGTTATGATAGGGTGAGTGGAAAATCAGGTTACAAAATAAAATATGCCATATGATTCTATTTTAGAAAAAAAAAAGACTTAGGGCTATATACCAAAATAATAAACATTGATTTTTATAGGGTAGCCAGATTATCGGTTGCTTTAGGTTCTTTCTTGCTCTTTTGCTTATTTCTATATTGTCATTTTTAAAAATAGTCAATATGGAGTACACATGTAATTTTTAAAAAGCAATACAATGTTATTGTGTGAAGTCCTTTTAAATGGAACCTTTAGAACATCAAAGCTCCCAGTGGCAGGGCAGCCAGGCTTGCCTCCTGGCAGAGCTGGGGCTAGCTTGGGAAGTGGGATTTTGGGGGTCCCAGGCCCTTTCTGAATCACTGCTCACTGCTTCCCAGTGCTCTGCTCAGCACGCTTTTCCCGGCTGACAGGCAGGTGCCCTGTCGGGCAGAGAAACACCTCTCACTGCTGTTTTTAGTCACTACCCCTGGTGGGACACAGGGCCTATGGGTCATCTGGCTGCCCGAGTCACCCCTGTGGTCAGGGTAATTCATGTCTGGGACAGGATATGATGGGAAGCGCAGACAGATAATGTGAGAAGAAGGGTCTGTGAGGAGGCAGAGCAGGGCAAACAGAGCCTCAGAGCCTGAGGGGCGGGCATGAGGACGGCTGGGCTTCTTCCCAACTTTGCCACGCAATTTAGTGTCTTCCAGAAACAGAAGATGCCATGGCCGCAAAAGGGAAAAGGCCTGGCTCCTGCCCTGGGTGGCACCATCCACCGCCCACTGCAGACCAGGGCTTGGAGGAGGAGGGATAAATGCAGCTGGCTCCGAGGGGGCAGGGTAATTGGCTTCTTCCTCAGGAGCTTTCCTTTTTAAGGCAGCGGGCTATAACTGGAAGGCCACAAACGCTGGCCGGAGAAGATAAAGCCACCGAAGAGAGAGTGGTTTTGGTTCCTGGTGTTGGCCTTTGTCATTAGCCCCCCAGGCTGTGGTTTGGCCAGACCTGGCTTCCTTAAACCCTGCTGGGCACAGCATAGGACACTGCCCAGCGCAGAACTACCTGTAGCTCCTCTTAGCCTGACCTCTGCAGCCTGAGATACCTTCTCTTGGCAACTGATCCCAGCTGACCTCCCCAGCCTTGCCCACTCTCCCTGTCTCTCCCTGCCCCCACTCCCAGTTACTTGGAATTTAGCCTCATCCTCTGACATATCTTCTGCTGATGCTGAGGCTTTAGGTACATGCTGTTCCCCTTGGCTGGATGCTCCTCCTCCTTCTCCTCCTCCACATGCTGGGCCCTTATTCATCCTTCAAGAACCAGCCAGAATTTCCTATCAGAAAGGCATCCCCGGTTCACTTCATCCTGTGGAAATCATTTCTCTGTATTTCTTTTTTTTTTTTTTTTTTTTAAACAGAGTTTCACTCTGTCTCCCAGGCTGGAATGCAGTGGTGCGATCTCTGGCTCACTGTAACCTCTGCCTCCCGGGTTCCAGCGATTCTCCTGCCTCAGCCTCCTGAGTAGCTGGGACTACAGATGCCTGCCACCATGCCTGGCTAATTTTTGTATTTTTTGGTAGAGACAAGGTTTCACCGTGTTGGCCAGGCTGGTCTTGAACTTCTGGCCTCAGGTGATCCACCCCCCTCGGCCTCCCAAAGTGCTGGGATTACAGGCATGAGCCACCGTGCCCGGTCTTCTCTGTGTTTCTTAAAGGACCAGATAATTAGCCACAAGAAGGAGGAACTGAGGAGGCCAACATTTTGAGATAATTTTCCTTTGAGATTCCAGGCTGTGTATGAATCCCAAATAAAAGCCTCAGCCCTACGAATTGTTATTTTACCTTTTTTGGGGTAATAAAATTTTTATTTTATTTTTAAATGGTTACTATATTCACACAGTCCCCAAATATAATGTAAATATAAACTAATCAAAGGTAGTATTCAGCAGGAAGTCCACCTTCCACCATATACCCCAGAGCTGTCCCTCCCATTCTCTTACCCACAGACAACCAAGGTTACCAGTTTCTTGTGAATGCTTCTGGGCACATGAAAGCCAGCACCACACCACATACAGATTGCTCCAGCTTTTAGACAAGCTGGGCCATGCTGTTTGCCCTATACTGCAGTTTGCTCCCTCCATATCAGTCCATAAAGGTTCTTTTTTTTTTTTTTTTCACTTTGTTTTTCTTATCACTTCTATGCTTCCTTTCAATTGGGGTATCATAGTTTCTTTAACCCATCATCTATTGGTGGGTATTTAGGTAGTTTCCAGTCTTTTGCTCCTGCAAACTGTGCTGCAATAAATAACAATCTGTGCAGTTATTTCCCAGAACTATGTGCGTGTGAGTGGGTTTTAGGATAGATTCCTAGAAGTGGAATTCCTGGGTCAAAAGCACATGCATTTTAAATTTAGATAGCTATTGCCACACTGCGCTTCATGAGAGCTGTGATCATTTATCCTCGCCACAGCACTGCTGGACATGTTTAGTATCCATTTTTGACCACTGTGTGTAAGCTACACAGAGTGGCGGCAGGCCGGAGTTTGCCCAAAGGGTGCCAGTTAGTAAATTCTATTCCAGTTTCTGCTGAAACTTGTAGCAAACAAATGGTTTTGTTCTCAGCATCCCTACCTTCAGGAAACTGCCTCAGACTTCTTGTTGGTGTACCCCTCCCTTCCCACCAGAGGTGGGCACGAGGCCAGTCCTGACCACAGAGATGATTGGTTTAGGGCTGGGCATGTGAGCTAAGCTAGAGTAGTCAGAGACCTTCCTACGACTTTTACTGGGTCCCTTGCGAGATTAATCACCCTTGCTCTACCATCACAAGCCATAGGGAAAATGTGGGTTTGAAGCTTCCAGCGGCAGATTGGGCCTTATTGGCAGAAAACTTCCCTGAAAGGGCTGCAAGGCAAGTCCAACAGGCCAAATCCTAGTCCCATCCTCTAGTCCCTAGATCCCTAGGATCCAGCATGGCCTGAAGCTAATTTACTCTGGGCTTCCAGATTCTGTGATATGATAGAGTTCCTTTGGGGCTTAATTTGGGTCTGTGCAACTGAAGAAATCCTGACTAATAGAGTGCTTTACATGCATGATTTCTTTCAATTCTGATAACAACCTTATAAGACAGGGTTTCATTTTCATTTCAGAGATGAGGGAACACTCAACGAGTCTAAGAAATTTTCCAAAGCTCACAAAATCAGGAGCAGAGCTGGATTAGATTCAGGCTGTCTAGCTCTAACACCCGTGCTTTCATCGTGTTTCTGCACTGCTTCCAATACCACCAACTTGTTTGGTCAAATGCATTCTTTTTGCTCCCTGTATGTTCTGACTTCTGCTCATACCCATGTATTCAAGTCATACTTTTGTTGCTACAAGGTGCAGGTTCAAGAAGTCTGCCTGTTGGAGGGGGTTGGGAGAGAAGTCCACGTTGCCTAAGGGAGGCCAGCTGGCAAGATGTGGCAGGAGAGGATGTCCCACAGTCTCCACTTGAGGGAGGGGCAGATGGAGATGCAACCTGGGAAGGGTTGTGGGCACAGAAGTATTGATGAGCCTGTCCCATTACTGCCAATTCCAGCTCAGGCCCTCCTCTTGTTACCTCAGGGAAAGTCACCCCCAAACACACTGCACAGCAACAGGTTTTCTGTCTGCAGGTGCCATTCCAGTCACAAAGGAAATGGAGTTGGACAGACCTGTTTTGACCCCATCATGTGTTTTAAAATATAGTGTGTTAATAGAAGAGTTCAGGTGCGATAAAGCCAACAGATTAGGAGACTGCTGCCATTCAAAAGACAGCTTGTTACAGTTTCCAAGAGGAGTGGGCATGGGATGCTACACAGGGCCACGTGGGGATTGGTCAGGAGGCTGAAGGGCAGGTGAGAGCCATGAGTAAGAGCCTTTACTGTGGTTCCTGCAAGAAGTAATGGGAAACACAGGGTAAGCAGGGTTGGCATGGGTTAGCTTGAATAATTCAACCAGCTGTGGAGCATAGGGGCCATCCTGGATGCCTGGTACTGGGCCCTGGGGTGACTGGGGCAGGGGATGGTCACCCAGGGTGTGAGAGCTGATAGGAGGTTGCTGGGGTGTGGCTTTGGATTGGTTGGTGTGTATCTAAAACGTATACTTGAAGGAGCACTGTTTATGCTCTCTAGGAATCGACTAACCCTTGGAGGGCTGTCCCTCCAGGATCAGCAAGTCCGCAGATATCAAAGCATCAGAAAATAAGAGACGTGATTAACACACCATGTTACCTGGAATAGGGCTGTGGATGGTGGCTTGGTCAGCTAAAAAACAGTGTCCATCCCAGTATGTGCCATTTTGGTCCGACAATTCTAATTTTATGAGGAAATAGTTCAGCAAATGATTAGTAATGTGTATATAAGGATATGTATCAACACAGTGTTTATAATAGAAAAGGAAATAAAACCCCTACACGTTCAACAGTGGACATGTGGTTAAATAATTGACCATTTATTCCATATGATGAATCATCACATAGTAATTGAGAGTATTGACGTAGAGGCCTATTGATTGATATGAATACATGGTCAGAATACGTTATTGAATGAAAAAAAGGGTTATAGTGAATAAATATGTATAACCCTGATTTTGTTTAAAAATACATGCATGTTATTTATCTAAATGTTCACATTTTCTTTACAGGAAGTATCTTTCTTTTTAATCTGTATTTTCTACTCTATTATACAACAAATTTTTATTACTTGTGTAATATGTAAGATATGTTTAATAATAAAAAAAATCTAAAATATATTCACTCTGTCTGCCTGAGTTTGGCGTTCCCAGTTTTCTTCCAGTGAGCCCCAGGGGCCACACCAGTGCCTGAGGGATGTCTGGGCTTAGAGCAATGGGCAGGGCCTCCTATGACCCTCCCTATTCCACTTCTGTTGTCTTTTCATCTTTCCATCATCCATTTTTCATCTCTCTATATAGCAAGACAGTCCCAGATTATGAAACATTCACTTGCACAAATTTCACCTTATGAAAATAGTTCCATGCAGGAAAGAAATAACATCTACACAAATTCACACTTTTCCCCCGTTGATCTCTGGGACACTGTGAATTCTCAGAGGATCTGCTCATGTTTCCTCCATCTACCCTGTGTTTCACCCTTTTATCATGTTCTGGTCGTGACTGGAAAACCACCATCCAAGCCAGCACTGGAAGTTTGTTCGATGTTCACGGAAGGAAAAGGACAGTGTATTCAGTGCAAACTTTGTGATTCCTTGGATTCAAGAGATAAAAGTGGTGGTGTGGCTGCTACTGCTGATATGAAATCGATAGAAATGTATTCTGAAGCACTTCTATTAGGTCCAACAGAATAAAATTGCCACCCTACTACCATTTTTGACCTACAAAATGATGATTTATATAAGCTAGGCAAGGCCTCTATGAACTGAATAATGAAATAAGTCAGAGAACGTCTGTTTGGGACTTTTGCACAATATTTTGTTTGAAGAAGGTTCTGAGGCTCAAAAATGTATGAAACACACTGGAATAGGACAACTTCGTGGGTTTTTTATATTTAAAATATTGTCCCCTCCTTCACCCCTGCACCTGACTCACACTCCCTGGTGGCCTATCCTCACTCATATCAGTACAGGGGAAGGTCCTCAAGACCCATCCCTGGCCTTCTGGAAATGGCTGTGGGTCCTCACCACCTGCCAGATCCCAGAGCTCAACAATCAGCTCCCTGATTTCAACCTTGACCCTCGTTTCAGGCTCCCCAAACTAGTTGTTCTTCTACCTTCTCTTGGACATCTGGACCAAACCCTGCCCTTTTATAAACTGTGGTCATGTCGCTCCTTTGGCCCAGTGTATGTGGAATGAAACCACCCTACAGATTCAGTTCAAATATGTCCTTATGGAATGCCAACCCCGTTTTGGTCACACAGCTCTTCCCCACCTGCTTCCAGGGAGGAGGCAGATACAAATAGATTCACAGTGCAGGGGCTCTGGGAACTGCTGCCTAGTCATGGGCCAGCTAGGGCTCAATGTGACTATGCTCAGGAGGTTTCCAGCAATCTTTATCATCCTTACCATCAGCATCATCATGGTCTGTCTTGAAGGAGACAGAAGAGGTGTAGGTATGAAGACAGTGTAATGAAGAACTAGAAGAAAGTCCCCCAGGTAGAAGCCCAAGGGTTATCCAAGGATGAAATCACCCACCAAGCAACATGTTGGTTTATGAAGGAGCCTCCGTACAAACCAACTCCAAAGCCTGGGGAAGCAGCACCTGCCACCAGCCTGGACACCTAGAACCACTGGAAGAGGAAGAGGTGGAGGGAAACACAGAGGTTGGGATGTCCAAGTGTTAGAATGAAAGAGTCTAAGACAGAGGTGCCAGGGGGGTGATGAGGAAAGAATGTGAGTCTCAAAGAGAATGGAGATTGTAAGAAAGAGAAGGGGAGTGATGATGTTAGCAAGGAAGGGGGAAACAGATTTGGGGAAGAGAAAGCTTTGTGCTGTGGATTTTCAGAGGTGCCTGCAGAGGTAGGTGACTCCCTCACTTGCATGCTTTGCGAGACCTGCCCAGGCAGATCCTGCCTCCTCCTGGAAGGCTCTGCGGGAAAAGCTGTGCTGTGATTAAGATCTTTTAATTAAGAAAGCCGTTTGCACAGGATGCAACAAGAGGCTGATGGAGAGTTTGCTCAAATTGGATTTTTTTTGGGTTAACTAGAAAAATAATAAGAGGAACTCTGCTTTGTGTAAGTAATAGGGATATGTCATTTTGAAGGGTGCCACGTGAGCTACCTGTGAATGAATTCATCTGCTCATTCATTCATTCATTCCCTGTTCATATTTAGTATCACTACTACTCTAACCCCTGAAAAATAAACATTTATTAAATACTTACTATATGCCAGGCATTGTGCTCATTGCTTTACATGAATTATCTCCTTCATTCCATACAATAACCCCACAAGACACATGTTGTTACTCTTTCCTTTCTATAGATGAGAAAACCTCAGGCCTATTTGTATGGAAGGCATCTCCTCCTCCCTTGTAAAGAAAGCTAATCAGGAGAGGAGAAACAAGATGAGCCCCAAATTTCCTTCCTTTTAAAACTATTTCTCTCTCTCTCCTTTATTTTCTAAGGCCTTCAGGATGTCCTTTCTGACTGTGCACATCTGTCTCAAACTCCTGCCTTAGTTGTCCCCAGGGACAAATTGTAGAATGTACAGAGGCCCCACAATGGCTGACTTTCAGGTCCTGAACCTGGACAGGTGAGAAGGTACTCACACTGGTCACCTCATCTCTTCTTTCCTTTAGTGTCCATGCAGCCCTGGATCTGTAGACACAAAAGACAGTCCCTAAGCAGTAGGACTGAAACTGAGTCAAAGTTCTCGCCTCTCCCACAAATGTCCATGGTGCTGACTTTGTTCTTATAACTGACTTTTTGCTTTGTTCTCTCCACTGTGGTTCTGAGTGGCAAAGTGGCCTTGTTCCTTGTCCCAAGTCATCTAATACTATCCAGGATTGACCCAAGGACAGTTTCTGAGCTAAACACTCTTTGACTGGAAACCCATCTATCTGTCTCTACCCTAGAACAAATTCCCTGACTTTGTCTTCCTCTGGTCTACAGTCAGAAGGTCGGACCTTGCAGCAAGACCCATTCCCTGTGTCCTGTGTGCAGTCCAGCGTCTCTTGCTTTGGGAAAATGCTTTGATATGATTTGGCTGTGTCCCCACCCAAATCTCATCTTGAATTGTATCTCCCATAATTCCCACATGTCATGAGAGGGACCCAGTGGGAGATAATTGAATCATGGGGGTGGGTCTTTCCCATGTTGTTCTCATGATAGTGAATATGTCTCATGAGATCTGATGGTTTTATAAAGGGGAGTTCCCCTGCACACACTCTTTTGCTCTCTGCCATGTAAGACATGACTTTGATCCTCATTGACCTTCCACCATGATTGTGAGGCCTCCCCAGTCATGTGGAACTGTGAGTCAATGAAATCTCTTTCCTTTATAAATTACCCAGTCTCAAGTATGTCTTTATTAGCAGCAGCACGAGAACAGACTAATACAGTAAATTGGTACTGGCTGGCACTGACGTTGGAACTGGGTAACAGGCAGAGGTTGGAACAGTTTGGAGGGCTCAGAAGAAGATAGGAAAATGTAGGAAAGTTTGAAACTTCCTGGAGACTTGTTGAATGGCTTTGACCAAAATGTTGATAGTCATATAGACAATAAAGTCTAGGCTGACGTGGTCTTAGATGGAGATGAGGAACTTGGGGACTGGAGCAAAGGTGATTCTTGCTGTGCTTTAGCAAAGACGCTGGTGGGTTTTTGCCCCTGCACTAGAGATCTGTGGAACTTTGATGTTTAGAGAGATGGTTCGGGGTATCTGGTGGAAGAAATTTCTAAGCAGCAAAGCATTCAATAGTAAGCAGAGCATAAATGTTTGGAAAATTTGCATTCTGACCATGAGGTAGAAAAGAAAAACCCATTTTCTGGGGAGAAATTCAAGCCAGCTGCAGAAATTTGCATAAGTAACAAGGAACAGAACATTAATCACCAAGACAAGGGGAAAAATGTCTCCAGGGCTGTCAGAGACCTTCATGGTAGCCCCTCCCATCACAGGCCTGGAGGCCTAGGAGGAACAAATGGTTTCATGGGCTAGGCCCCCCTGCTGTGTGCAAATTAGGGACTTGGTACCTTGCATGTCCCAGCTGCTCCAGCTGTGGCTAAAAGGGGCCAAGGTAGAGCTCAGACCATGGTTTCAGAGGGTGCAAGCCCCAAACCTTGGTAGTTTTCACATGGTATTGAGCCTGTAGGTGCACTGAAGTAAAAAATTGAGGTTTGGGAACTTCTAGATTTCAGAGGATGTATGGAAATGCTTGGATGTCCAGGCAGAAGTTTGCTGCAGGGGCAGGGCCCTCATGGAGAACCTCTGCTAAGGTAGTGCAGAAGGGAAATGTTGGGTGCAAGATCCTACACAGAGTTCCTGCTGGGGCACCACCTAATGGAGCTGTGGGAAGATGGCCACTGTCCTCTAGACTCCAGAGTGGTAGATCCACTGACAACTTGGACCATGCACCTGGAAAAGCTGAAGACACTCAATGCCAGCCCAGGAAAGCAACTGGGAGGGGGATTATACCCTGCAAAGCCACAGAGGCAGAGCTGCCCAAGGTTATGGGAGACCACCTCTTGCATCAGAGTACCCTGGATGTGAGAGATGGAGTCAAAGGAGAACATTTTGGAGCTTTAAAATTTGACTGCCCCACTGGATTTCAGACTTGCATGGGGCCTGTAGCTCCTTCATTTTGGTCAATTTCTCCCATTTGGAATGGGTGTGTTTACCCAATGCCTCTACCCACATACTATCTAGAAAGCAACTAATTTGCTTTTGATTTTACAGGCTCATAGGCAGAAGAGACTTGCCTTGTCTCAGATGAGACTTCGGTCTGTGGACTTTTGAGTTAATGTTGAAATGAGTTAAGACTTTGGAGGATTGTTGGGAAGGCATGATTGGTGTTGAAATGTGAGGACATGAGATTTGGGAGGGGCCAAGGGCAGAATGATATGGTTTGGCTGTGTCCCCACCCAAATCTCATCTTGCGTGGTAGCTCCCATAATTCCCATGTGTCATGGGAGGGACCTGGTGGGAGGTAATTGAATCATGGGGATAGGTCTTTCCCATGTTGTTCTTGTGATAGTGATTAAGTCTCATGAGATCTGATTGTTTTATGGGGGGTGGTTCCCCTGCACACACTCTCTTGCCCTCTGCCATGTAAGACGTGACTTTTCTCCTCATTCACCTTCCACCATGATTGTTAGGCCTCCCCAGCCATGTGGAACTGTGAGTCAATTAAACCTCTGTCCGTCATAAATTACCCAGGCTTGAGTATGTCTTTATTAGCAGCAGCATGAGAACAGACTAATACACCCTTCTTCCACTGTTTCACAATATTCCTGTTCTGTTGGTGGGTTTTGGGTTGGGTAGGCTCTGGCCACCACTCCCTTACTTCCCACTCCCTAACCATGGCCCAGGCTGGCCTAAGGACTGCATCTTTTTGGCCTAGTGATGGGTTTGGAAAGAGCACATGACCCAAGCTAGGCCAGAGTCCTCCTGGGGCTTTATGACAGTCCTGGTAGGAATGGGAATGGTTCTCTCTAGTACCACGAGAGTTGCAGCAGCACAGAGAGCCTTTCTGAGAGAAAAGCCAGGCCAGCTAAGCACTCTGAGAGAGGTCAAGTCCTGAATACAGCATTTTGACCTATAGGTACCACTGTACCTGAAGCAAGTATGCCCTTTGGACTTTTCAGTTTTGTCTTACTTTGCTTAAATAAGTCTGAATTTAGTCTTTGACACTTGCAGTTGAAAGAGTCTTCTTGTCTGTTTCACTGTTTTTTTGTTTGTTTGTTCATTTGTTTTGTGAGACACTCTTCATTTCTTATATCCAGCTCCAAGTTTTGGCAGAAGATACAGAAGAGTAGTTGTAGGCATGAGTCTGTAATTTGTCCTCAGTCTACGGATGGCTTTTGTTTGTTTTTTGTTTGAAAAAAAATTTTTTTTTTTTGAGATGGAGTCTTGCTCTATCACCAAGCTGGAGTGCAGAGGCATAATCTCGGTTCACTTCAATCTCCACCTCCCAGGTTCAAGTGATTCTCCTGCCTCAGCCTCCTGAGTAGCTGGGACTACAGGCACGCACCACCACACCCAGCTAATTTTTGTATTTTTAGTGGAGACGGGGTTTCACCATGTTGGCCAAGATGGTCTCAATCTCTTGACCTTGTGATCTGCCCACCTCAGCCTCCCAAAGTGCTGGGATTACAGGCATGAGCCTGGCTGTTTGAAATATTTTTATTTTGCTTTTACAACCGAATGGTAGTTTACACCTGGCTGTGTGCTGATTTTTTTAATGAAAAATTTTGAACATGTATAAAAATAGAATAATATAGTAAAATCTCATGTCCCTGAGTATTTTTAAAGGTTTCTATTAGCACAGAATTTTTCAGTGCATTTGAGAAATATTTGTTGGGCTCTTGCCATGTGGTAGGCACTATTCCAGGTGCTGGAGATACAGCAGAGATGGAACCAAGTGCTTCATCTGCTGAGTGTGCATTCTAGTGGGGGAAGACAGATGTGAGCAAGTTTATAAATGCACAGACAAGATAATTTCAGATAATGATAAATAGTAGGGAGAAAATAAATTATGGCACCTGGAGAACGGTGAGGAAAACCTTTTTTTAGGAGAGGGTATCTGTGCTGAGAGCTGAAGGGTAAGTCCCTGCTGTTTGAAGACCTAGTAGGAGGGTTCCTCACAGTCTGAGAAGTGTGTGCAAAGTCCCCAGTGAAAAAAAGGGCATATGGTTTAAGCCCAGGTAAGATGTGCTCAATGTGGAAACCAAACAGGAGCCATGACCAAGGTCTTGGGCCAAGGCAGCCATGTTTGGTGGCATAGATTGTGCACAGCACAGTTCCAGGGAGAGCCATTCAGACAGATCAGGTGGCAGTAATTTTTTTTTTTTGTAAAGGGCCAGATTGTAAATATTTTAGGCTTTGTGGATTAGGTGATCTCTGTCACAACTACTCAATTCTGTGGTAACACCAAAGCAGCTGCAAATGATATGTAAATAAATGGGTGTGGCTATGTTCCAATAAAATTTTATTTATGAGGCTGATGTAGTTACTCAAGCCTGTAATCCCAGTATTTTGGGAGGTAAAGATGGAAGGGTTGCTTGAGCCCAGGAGTTCAAGGCTGCAGTGAGCCATGATCATGCCATTGCACCGGAGCCTGAGCAAAAGAGCGAAACCTTGTTTCAAAACAACTACAGCATTAAAACAAACTATGGACATCAAACTTGAATTTCATAAATTAAAATTAGAAGTAGTTGAGATAAATTTTCTTTTGTTTTTAAAAAATCATTTAAAAAATCTAAGGCCCTTTCTTAGCTTGTGGGCTATACAAAAGGCAGTAGGCTGGATTTGATCCATGTGGGTCATAGCCATGACCATTCATTTACATATCACCTTCAGGTGCTCCATGCATTGGGTGGCAGCTGCAAGCCAAGCACTGAGCCACAAAGCTGAGCAAGATGCCCCCTTACTTAAAGGAAGCTTCCAGATGGTTCATTCCTCCAGGACCAGGCAAAGCCTGCTCTGGCACTGAGTTATCCCAGATCCCACTGCCTAACAGTGCTTTCCGTGTTTACCCCCATAATATGTCTTTGCTTGAGCTGTGTAGCCAGTCGTGAGTGTATGCCTCGGGGACCCCATTTTTGATTCTCCAGCTGTGCCTTGCTGAGTGTGCCACTATTCTGTACCTGTTGAACTGTTTTTGAAGGAGTTCAGTCTTGAAAAAGGCAGATCTCACTTGATAGGTGGGGTTTAGGGAGGAAGAGGAAAGGAGTGGGGAGTTGAGAGAGGGGTGTGCCCAGGTACTCAGAATTAACTTAATTGGGATTAATTGCTGGTAATTCCACTGTCTTGTTTGTCTGCATTGGACCACCTCATAAATGGCTTTTTGCATGTTTTTACGATGAAAGATTCGCCATTTACAAAAAGAAGTACTTAGCTACTCAGCTACAATCACTGTCTCCTTCCCTGGCTACACTCTGCAGCCACCTCTCAATTACCTCTGCAGGCATTAATCTTTTGGTGATTTCTCATCCTTGGTCTTGTTCTCTCACTTCATAGAGTGTATTTGATTTGGGAAAAGAAAAATACCACCCTAATCAAAGCCACTGTGATCTCTTGCTTGGATTATTGCAGTAGCTTGCTAACTGGTCTCCTTGCCTTTGACCAAAATCTACTCTCAACTCAGAAGTTACTATGATCCTATCAGCAGGCCTAAGTCAGCTCAAAAGATGCCTCTGCTCACCTCTCCAACACTTCCTTTCCCAATTTGAATAAAAGTCTATGTTCTTGGAATGACTCAAAATATTCCATAAGGAGGGATTCTTAAACTTGGTGTGCCCTAGAGCCCTCTGGAAGTCTGATGAAGCCCATGTATTCCCTTCTCAGGATGTTTTAAAATGCACGAAATAAAACACACAGAATTTCAAAGGAAACCAACCATCTTAGTCTGCTTGAACCACTTCAACAAAATATCACAGACTGGGTGACAAACAAAATAAATTTATTTCTCACATTTCTGGAGGCTAGAAGTCTGAGATCTGGCTGCCAGTATGGCGAAGTTCTGGTTTGGGCTTTCTTCCTGGCTTGCAGACAGCTGCCTTACTGTATTCTTTCATGGCCTCTGCTCTCTCCCTCCTCTTAAAAGGGCACTAATCCTAGGAAGAGAGCCCCACCTTCATGTCTTAATTACCTCCCAAAAACCCCATCTCCAGAAACCACTGTGCTGTGGATTAGGGCTGCAACATATAAATTTTGGGAGACACAAACATTCCATCCATAGCACTGATTATATTGGAACATAGTTATCAAGCTATTAAAAAACAGAAGTTGGATATAGTAATATATGCATTTTGTTATTAATGTAGTATGCAACTAAAATAGTTAAAAATCAGTGTGTTAAGGTATATTTTAAAAGACCAATTAGGGTGAAAGTTATAGTTGCTTGTTTGAACAAAAACATTCAACCATGGGGTGGTTTGGGGCAAGGCAACATGCATGTCATACTGGATATGAAAATACAGTTGTGATTCTTTTCCCAGCTCAGTCCATGGGCCCCCTGCATGCTCTCCAGGGACCCTTTCCAGTATGGTGTAACCTTCCCTCTTATCTCTTACACCTAATCTTCTAGTCTCCTCAAGACACACTGCCATTGATGCTGTGTCTCCATTAATACAGGCACGTTTCTGCCCCAGGACCTTTGAGTCTGTGCTTGTCTCTACCTAAACTACTCTTCCTGCCAGCATCTGTGTGGCTCTCTCCCTCACTTCTTTCAGATCTTTCCTCAAATCCCACCTTTGAGAAGGCCTCAGTGAGGCCATCTTTGAATATCTCCCACCAATGTAGGGCTCCCATCCTCCCTCCCTGGACATGAGATACATTTCAGTGGAGATTTATCAGTTTTGTCCATGGCTGTATTCCCAGTGCCTAAAATAGAGCAGGCAATCAATAAATATTTATTGACTGGATGCACAAATTTACATGAATTTTATTCTGAGCAAAATGTAATCAGAGGTATGTCTGTTGTTTAACTTCTTTCCAGATTTTGGTGTACTTAATCCTATTCAGTACAACATTGAAAATATCCTCATAAGTGCTAATAAAGCCTCCTGTAAGAATCCAGTGAACTTGAGCAAAACACCCACCTAAGGGTAATATTTGCTTTTTGAGGGAATAAATGAGGGTCAGGAATGGTGAAGTGGGTCAATCCAGGGCCAATGTCTGGCTGTTCAATCCTGGCAAAAACCTTCTCTCTCTGAACCTCATTTTTTCATCTGTAGGAGGAGAATAAATGGACTGACCTCAAAGGGTCACATTGAACCTTAAATGAGATAATCCATGAACAGTGCAAAATCAAGCACAAGAAATGAATGATGGCTGTTGGCAGTACTTGTAATAAGTCACAAGAGAAGAAAGCAAAAAGTTCCAGGAAGTTTTCTGCTCTGCAGGAGACTTGGAGGTCCTGGGGAAAAGCCACATTCGAGCTGAAGAGAACATACTGTGCTGGAGTCACCCTCCAGGTCTCCCCCCATCTGGTGCTCCAGCCTTTTCCACCAGAGGACTTGGTGCTCGGAGCCTGTGCATGATCCTGGCTGCCTGTGGATGCCTCTGGCTCTCAGAAAAGGCCATGTAAATCAGAGCTGAAGGGAAGGGATGGAGGAAACTCAGACCAGGCCATGATTCAAAAGGCAGCAGGAAATGAATATATTTGTTGGAACACAGGTCCAAAAGGACTTGAAGTGTCTGGAGTGAGTCATCAGGTATGCTGAACGCGTATGTAGCTCCTGGCTCACAGACTGGGCTGATGGCTACTGGGAGATCAAGTTATGAATAATATGGTATATGTTCCCGCCAACAGAAATTATTTTTAGATTCGCTTCTGTTTCACATTATTCATTGCCCACTTTCCATTTATTAATAAAGATGATTGGAAGTTGACTGACTATAAATACATTATATATTATTTTATGCATCCATTCACCAAATCTGCTAATCACTAACTATATGCAAGGACTGAGTTAGGCACTGGAGATACTAAGATGAACAATATCTGAAAAGTTCACAAAAATAATCTCATGCTATTCTCAGATCAACTCATGAGGGAGGTAGCAGCTACCTTCAGTGAATAGTGGATTTGTTGATTGATTGATTCATGTATTACATCATCCAAAATACTTACTGAGCACCTACAAGGTGCCAGGCGCTGTGCTAGATGCTGAGAAGTTGATAATAAGACAAAAGCCTACAATCTATGGGAGAGACAGAACATAAATAAGGAAACACATAATTATGTACCATAATGTCAGGAAGTGATGGTTGTCACGAAGAACAATGAAGTCGGGCTGGAGATGGGCGCTAGAGAGATATTGCTAGACAGAAGGTGGTTTTGAGCAGAGAGACCTGAACAAAGCGCGAGAATGGATGGGTCCTTCAGTGGAGGACAAAGGACTTCTCTGGACTTTTCTCTGAAAACGATACCACAGAAAAATGAAATGACTTTCCCAGTATCACACAACCAGGTGACTGCCCAGCTGTGGTACTGCTCTGGCCTCAAGAGGGTAACCTGTACCATCCAGTTTTAAAAATACTGCTCCCTGCCTTCAAGGAAGCCTGCAGTTGGGTTGGGTCATCAAATACAGCCTAGAGCCAGCTGAGGATTCCAGAAAGAGCATGTGATGAATCCCACAGCAAAGTGTGCATGAATGCATGAATGCACGCCTCGCATATGTAGACACGTGCACATTGGCTGCTGCACAGAACAGACTGAACAGAGGTAATGAAACCATAAGTTAAGACCCTGTTTGTTTATAGTTCTTTTCATAAGAGGAGTCATTTATCTCTGCTCTTTCATTCTGCAAATTAGCATATGAAAGTGTTTGCTGAGTTTCCTACCTTGAGTGAGAGAATGCAAAGCTTAATAAAAGAAAATGTTTATCATCTGAAAATTCTTTCTTAAATAAAAGCAGTAGCAGTTTTCAATTGAAATTGTCTTCAGAAATAGAACTAGAAACTTTTGTCCCTTGTGAAAATTTGTTCTTTGTTCTGCCTTACCAGATGCATAAGCTGGAAAAGTGTATTGAGGAGGTGGCCTCTGAGGAGATGAGTGTTGACAAGGTCCCCACGCCCCACTCCGGCCTGAGTGAGAGCTGTTCCCAAAAAGTAGGGGCAGTGAGACCCTTAGGATAGGGTAAGGGGCCCAAACACATCTTTGTGTTTCTTTGCGTGTTTAAAGATTTATTTGATGCTTGAGAGCACAGAGAGATGCCCATAATATTTTCTTTTCCTCCCTTTAAATCTTGTTTTTCCTCTTCTACATTTAAAATCAATGCACATTTACTACAGGAAGTTAGAAAACACAGAAAAGTAGACAGAGTAAAAATTTTCTCTTATAATCTCACCACCAAGAGAAAGCAACAAAATTGTTTTTCTTTCTGATCTTTTTTCGTTGTTGATATCTGATTACGTTTATAACTGAATTTCCCGTGTTTTAATTAAAAATACTGTATTACATATGTATATCTTCATATCATAAAAACATCTCCATAAGCATCACAGAGTTTAAAAAATGTTTGCCTCTATTTTGAAAATACTACAGGTTTATTGTGGAAACTTTGAAGTATGCAAAAAAAAAATTAGTTTATGGACCAAAGGATACTATAAACAGAGTGAACAGAGAGTCCACAGAATAGAAGAAAATATTTGGAAATCATATATCCAATAAGGGATTAAAATCCAGAACATATGAAAGAACTCCTACAATTCAACAACAAAAAACAATCCATTTAGAAAAATGGGCAGAAGACCTGAATAGGCATTTCTTCAAAGAAGACAGATAAATGGCCAGTAAGTACACGAAAAGATGCTCAGTATCACTAATTATTAGGGAAATGCAAATAAAACCACAATGAGATACTACTTCATACTCATTAGGATGGCTGTTGTTCAAAAAGCAAAAAATTACAAGTGTTGGTGAGGATAGAAGAAATTAGAACCTTTGTGCACAGCTAGTGGGAGTGTAAAATGGTATAGTTGCTGTGGGAAACTATAAGGCAGTTCCTCAAGACATTTAAAGATAGAATTACCATCTTATCCAGGAATTCCATTTAAGGGTCCACATCTAAAAGAACTGAAAGCAGAGTCTTCAAGAGATATTTGCATATGTATGTTCATGGTAGCATACTTACAATAACCAAAAAGTGGAGGCAGTCCAAATGTTTGTCAAGAGAAGAATGGACAAAGAAAATATAATATGTATATATAGGAATTTTTTTTTTTTTTGAGATAGGGCCTCGCTCTGTTGCCCAGGCTGGAGTGCAGTGGTGTAATCATGGCTCCCTGCAGGCTTGACCTACCCAAAGGCTCAAGCAATCATCCCATCTCAACGCACCACCACACCTGGCTAATTTTTTCTGTTTTTGCTGTAGCGACGTGGTCTCACTCTGTTGCCTAGGCTGGTGTTGAACTCCTAGGCTCAAGTGATCCACCTGTCTTGGCTTCCCAAAGTGCTGGGGTTACAGGCATGATGGAATATTATTTGGCACAAGTTACAACATGGAATAACTTTGAGAACATTATGCTAAGTGAAGTAAAGCCAATCACAAAAGGACATAAACTGTATGATTCCACTTATGTGAAGTAGGGAGTGTAGTTAAATTTATAGAAAGAAAGTAGAATGGCGGTTGCCAGGGTTTGGAAAAGGGAAGAATGGAGCGTTAGTATTTAGTGGGTACAGAGTTTCAGTTTGGGAAGATGAAAAAGTTCTGGAGATGGATGGTGGTGATGATTGTACAAAGTGAATGTACTTAATGCCACTGAACTGTACATTTAAAAATGTTCGAAGTGGTGTGATATGTTTTGGCTCTGTGTCCCCACCCACATCTCACCTTGAATGGTAATCCCCATAATCCCCACGTTTCAAAGGTGGGACCAGGTGGAGGTAATTGAATCATGGAGGTGATTTCCCCCATGCTGTTCTTGTGATAATGACTGAGTCTCAAGAGATCTGAGGGTTTTATGAGAGTCTGGCATTTTCCCTGCTTGCATTTATTCTCTCTTCTGCTGCCCTGTAAAGATGTAGGATATGGCTGCAAATTAAGATGGCCTTTCTCCATGATTGTAAGTTTCCTGAGGTCTCCCCAGCCATGCAGAACTATGAGTCAATTAAACCTCTTTTCTTTACAAATTACCCAGTCTTGAATATTTCTTCATAGCAGCATAAGAATGGACTAATACATGGTACATTCTATGTTTTGCGTATGTTACCCCAATTCAAAAAAAAAAAAAAATTAAAGCCAATAAAAATCACCTGGTTAGGCACAGCAGCTCATGCCTGGAGTCCCAGTACTTTGGGAGGCCAAGGTGGGAGGATCCCTTGAGGCCACGAGTTTAAGACTGGTGACCTGGTCAACATAGTGAGACCCCATCTCTACAGCAAATAAAAAAATTAGCAAGGCATGGTGGTGCAAGTCTGTAGTCCTAGCTACTCAGGAGGCTGAGGCAGGAAGATCACTTGAGCCCAGGAGTTTGAGGTTACAGTGAGCTATGATTACACCACTGCACTGCAGCCTGGACAACAGAGTGACAGAGTGAGACCCTGTCTCTAAAAAAAGCAAAACAAACAAACAAACAAACAAACAAAAAAAGCCCTGTTTTTCTACTACCTGGAGATGACCTCTACCAACATTGTGATATTTTCCCTTCTCATCTTTTCTACATCTATCTATATGCATATCTAGCTCGCTAATTATATAGATAGATGTTTATATATCTCTATGTATATATTTCAGTCTTATATAGTTGAACTCATACTAACTATATATATGACTTTATATATTTAGAAAGCATTGTTATGCTTAATATTTACCAGTGTCAGTAAAAACACCTTTGTAAACATAATTTAAAGTGGTTCCTTTTCACTCCATCATGACTTCTTTTTGTAAAGAAGTGAAACATTTATAAAGAAATGAAAACACTTATATGTTTTCACCTATATTCTGTTGTTCAGAGTTTGTTATTTCTATTTTTTAACTACTATAAATAACTCTACAATGGACATCTTTGTTTATAAGACATTTTCCCCTGAATTTCATATTAATTCCTTGGTTTAGCTTCTCCAGTGGAATTACTGGGTCAGAGGGTATGAATATTTTTAAAGCTCGTAAGTAAAATTATAAGATTCTCCTCTCCTACCCTCCCTTCCTTCCTCCCTTCCTTCCTTTGTTCTTCTAGTTTTTTTCTTCTTTCTGGGGATTCTGAGAGATAGAACTCTAACAGAGTACTCAAAATTTCTGACCTTTGGGTGCAAATCATTTTTCAGTTATTCAACCAAACACTAATCTAGGTCTTACTGAGGAGAGATTTTTGCAAATACAATTAAGATCTCAAATCAGTTACCCTAATAGGGAGATCGTCTGGGTGGGCCTGACCTAGTCATATGACCCTTTAAATCTGGGTCTAGAAGTCTGAGATGGTGGCAGTCAGAGATCTGAAGAACAGAGGGAATTTGATTCAAGGGAAGTACTTCATTGCTGGTTTAAAGACAAAAGAGGGGTCATGCGGTGAAGGGGAGGTTGTGTGGCAAAGAATGTGGACAGCTTTGAGGAGCTGACAGCAGCCCCCAGTTGACAGGCAGCAAAGACATTCAGACTGCAGTCCTACAACCACAATGACTTGAACTTGAATAACTTGAATGAGCTTGGAAACAAGCCCCAGAACCTCCAGAGATAACTCATCCAGCTGACACCTTGATTTCAGTCTTGGCGATGGCCTGAGCAGAAAGTTCACTCATGTGCTGAACTTCCAACCCACAGAACTCTGAGCTAGACAATGGGGAAGGTTTTATGTCATCAAGTTTCTGGTAACCTGTTATCCACAATAGGAAACAAATACAGGAATGTACAGGATTTTTGTCTATAAAGAGAGAGAGAGAGAGTGTGTGTGTGTGTGTGCGTGTGTGTGTTATGCATAGCTAGTTCTTTAATGTTATATTTCGCATTGGGCTATTCTGATTTTATGGGTCAGTTATCTCATTTGTCTGCCAAGTTCTTTGCAGAAGCACTTTACATATATTTCTGTGTTTAGTAGCTTCATTTAGTCTATTACTAGTCCCATTTTCCAGATGAGGAAACTGAGGCATGGAGTTTACTTTCCCATGATAACACAGCTAGTGTGTGTCAGGGCAAGTGAGAGATGGTGTTGGAACCCAGACCTGTGCGTGCCAATAACCCCCTTTCCTCCGTACCACACAGCACTTTTGAATAACTTCATGGCTAGATGACGATTTGGGTAATGGACTTTACTTATGAATCCAATGAGACTACAGGAGATGGTTGCAAGAAAAAATGAGGAGTCTGAAAGTAGTCTCTTCCAAGGCCAAAGTTGTGCATCTCTTCTGTTGGGGAGCGGCAGCCTTCTGATCTCAGCCTTTTGTGACTTTCCTGTTTATTTCTTTGCTGTTGGTCCTACCCATGGCTCTGGAGGTGACCTGATTCTGCACATGCCTGGTCAGAAATAAGGTCCACCAGGGCAGGGGTTAGATCTTATTCTTTTCTTGAATCTATAGCAGCTCCTCACCAGCAGGGCCTAGCATGATATCCTATAGTGACTGATGGCCAGCAAAATTGTATTGAAGAAAACAGGGCAATGGCCTCTTCTAGAATCCTTAAAAATGGTTGTTTTTCCCCCCTACTTGTGAGGAAGTGCCACCTTCCTTAAGAAAATCATGCCTCACCACCTTCAAGGTGACCTCTCTAACTAACCTGCAGCTCTAGTTTTGTTTTGGAATCAACATCCTGAAGACCTCAGGGAGCACTGTTACTCCATTGTCATTCTGGCCAAAGAAAGAGCAAGCCAGTCTTCCCTTCGTATCTCATAACCTAGATGAGATGCAATGGGACATTTGAACAAATCTGTTTTAAGTATTAGGGGATGGCAACAAGGAAACAATCACATACAGAACCATGCATACTCTTTCTCTGAGTCAAAGCATATCACTGTTCTGCAATTTGTGATCAATCCTAGAATTTCTGCCCACTCTCTGTGAGCACACACCAGGCCCTAGACACCTTGGCATCCAGGTCAAGACAGAAGGGCTGATTCCTACATCCTGAATCTTGCTCACTTAGGGCCCATTTTTATTACCAGGTTTTCTACCCAAGAACCACTGCCTTTTCCTGTGATTCCGTGAATGCCCCCACCAACGCTACCCAAAGGATATATACCACTTCCCATACATTGATGTGTAGCTGTCTTTTCAGCCTGCATGGCATAAGCATTTCCCCACAGAATCCACCAACCCCCTAAGAAGTAGGCTCATCCAGTAGAAAGGGAGGAGTTGTATCCTTGCAGTCAGCCTCAAGTTGATTGGCAAGCTTCAGTTTTCCAGAGCGATGGGCTAGAGAAAAGCTGTTCAGGTGGTGTGGAAGGCAGTTGACTGGGAGTGTTTTTATGGTTTCTGAGATTGGAGTGAAGTCCTGGGCTAGGAGTTCTTCAGATACTAGAGAATGAGACTGGAGAAAAGGACCACACTGCCGGACTCCCGACTCCAATGCCTGTGTTGTCTCAGTAATGGAGCACAAGGCTTTGGGGAGGGTGGGAGGAAACCATAGCCTCAGCATTTCTGAGTGAGGGAGGAGAAAGAGGCAGAAGGGAAGATTTGGCAATGCACAGGCAGAAAGCAGAGTGGGTAAGAGAGACTTGCCCAGTGGAGCTGATTTGGAACCTTCCCTTTGTTTATGGAGCATGAGTTCTGGAGATACACAATCTGAGCTGGGGAACCCTGGTGTGTGCAGGGGTTTGTCTAACATCTTGATCTACTTTTCTAAACACTTTGGAAGGAGAAAACCCCCAAGTTCCAGGGCCAAGCCATTTCCCTCCTCTATTTGTTAAACCCATCTGCAGTTCAAGGGAAATCAGATTCATGTGTTTTTAATTCATTTACACTTAACTGATTAAAATATTGCTTTGTAAGAGCTATTTGATGTCCAGGAAGCCATTTGCATCTCTTAAATAAATCTTTAAAGTCCCTTTTTCTTAGAAACAGGAAATTGCATTTTGCCAAATGCAAATTAACTTGCACCTCATAAAGTTCAAGTTGAGCTCAAAACATACACTGTGTGAGGGTCGGGTGGGTTTCACACTTGGCAAGCTAACTCAAGGTTTAATCTAAACCAAAAGACAGCAATTGGAAGCTCCAAGGGCATTCCAAAGGATGGCATTGCTGCAATCTGCCAGTGGAAAGTCAAATTCATATTCAGCTGTGCTGTGATTTGGAGGCTGATTAGAAGCACTCCCTCCATCTGCCCAGTCTTCTCAGTCTTCTTTGCCCCAGGCTAGGTCAAGAAGACAAAACATGGTCCTTGCATTGTCTCCCACCACCTTAGTCAAGACAACTGGGGGAAGTTAGGGTGGGGTCCAAAGAGCTGAACCTTTTGGTTTCAGATTTTATTGACTTTTTTTGTTCCCTGTGAACACCAAAACCGGGAGACATTATCCCTGCAATGCCTAGCTTTGGACTCACTCAGACACACTCCTCTCTTCTCACATTCCACCTAGGCATAGTTTTCCTTCCCCCAAACTTTTCAGATCCACTGTCCTGTCTTTCTGCACTGCCAGGATGAGGCAGGGCAGGCCGGGACTATTCGCTTCCTTTCACACAGGAGAAAAGAAGGGTCAGGAAGAGTGAGGTGATTAGGTCAGTACTGGAACCAGGTTATTTCCTTCAGAGACCCAGAGAAAACCAACCCTCGGTCCTTTATTCACACCAGGTAGAGAGAAAAGCCTCCCGGAATGGCTGGTCCAGGAAAATAAAACGCTAGAGAATGAAACAACAGTACCAGAGGTTTGCCTGTTGTTCTGCTGAGTCTTATAAATGTATCTTGAGGGATCACCCTATGCTTGGTCTTGTATGAAGTCCAGGAAATGCAGTCATGAATAGCATGTGACCTCAGCCCTCAAGAGACCCATGGCCCAGTGGGGAGATACATGCCTGAATGAATAGCTAGAACAGATGTGGTTAATATCACTAAGGCATGCATGGAGTATTCGAGAGGAACATAGTAGAGGCACTTAGCTCAGCCTGGGGGTTCTGGGAACTTTCTGGAGGAGTCAGAGTCTTTAGGATGATTGAGAGATCACCAGGAAAAGAAATGAGGGAAGGGCATTCCTGACAGAAAGAACAAGAAGAGTGGGGCATGGAGATTTAGAAATAGCATGGTGGAAGTAGGGGATTGTAAGTACTTTGGAATTATTGGAGCAAAAAATTACAAGGAAGACGTAAGTGGTGAGCTTGGACTTAATCCAGAGGCCAGGAGTTCTCAGCCTTTTCCCAATGGGCTCTTCAAATCTGATGAAATTTATGGACCTTCTCTTAAGAAAACTGCGTTTCCTTATGCACACAAAATTATTACTGTAATCTGATGGGACTCTCCTATCTTCTGAAGCCCAGGCTAAGAACACTTGCTTAGGCAATAGGGAGTCACCGACAAGTGTTAAGAAGGAAAATGGCATGATTAGACTTGCATTTCAGAGCACTAGCCTACCTGTAAAGTAGAGAACAGATTGGAATGAAAGTAAGACTGGAGCTAAGAGGACTAGTTAGAAAGCTGATGCAACCAACACTCAAGGTGAGAAATGGTGGAGCCCTCAGACAGTACAGATGCCTCCTTGGAAAGAAGCCAGAGCAATGGACATGGTCTTGGTTGCAGAGTAAATCTCTTTCAAGATGAAGAACCTGCTTCTGAGGACAAGTCTGGAAAGACATCTGATGTCACCAGCAGAAACAGTGAGAGCTGGAGGTGACATCACGCTTCCCAAATATGCAAGAGGAAATGGCAAAAGAGATGAAGACAGGGTAAAGTTAATTTTCTGAAGTTAAAATTTTAACTTTTTTCTAATTTTTCCAATAAATGGTAGTATGCTTGGGTTTACTCACAGCTCCAACTTTTGGGAGAAATGCTTAGCATTGTTGTGCTAGTTAGATGATATCTGTACAACTTTTGTATATGTATATATTTGTGTATATACACACACATATATAATGACATATATAGCTCTCATTACTTAAAAAGTAGTTTTGACTTGAGATTTTAACATACATTTTATAATGTTAAAATAATCATTTAAACTTCCAGTCGTTTTGGGGGAGGGAGGGGAAAATTTTTTCATGTTGGTGTGTGAAGGCCTTGAAAATGTACCCTTGACTCTCCTGCTGCTGAGAACATAATTGAGGACAGGCCCTAAATGCTACCCGTTGGAATCTCCCATCCTGTTTTTGTAGAGGCCATGCTGCTCCCAGTCAATGACTGTGCATGGTGGGGTATTAAGGCAGCCCTGGTCCAGTGAGACAACAATCCAAATGAAAGAATTCACATTATTGCATTGATTGAATCCTCAAACCCCATTTAAGTTTGACAGTTGTCTTATGGCAAAAGGACTGAGCCCCAAAGCACATTGAGTTGTCATGTCTTTTTAGCCCCCTTCCGTTTGGAACAGTTCCTCAGTCTTCCCTTGACTTTCATGGTCTTGATCCTTTTGAAATGTGCAGTCCATTATTTTGTAGAATGACCTGCAATTTGGACTTGCTGGATACTGCTTTAGTTATACTACTTTGGCAGGAATATCACAGAAGTAATCCTGCTTGTATAATTTTCATGACATCCTATCAGAGAGGTACAATATTAAATAATCCTATCACTGGTGATGTTAACTTTGATCACTTGATTGAGACAGTATCTGCCAAATATCTCCACTTTACATTTTTGCCTTTTGTGGTTAATATGTATTTTGTGGAGATGTTCTTTAAGTGTGTATATTCCATTTCTCATCAAAATTTTAATGTATTCATTCATGTATTTATAGAGTATAAATCACACATTTTTATTTTATTGAATAGTTTCCTTTCATTTTTTCCCCCATGCTCAAATTATCCTAAATTTGGCTATTGGGAACACCTTCAATCTACCTTCTGTGTCCTTTGATATGACCTGTCTTGGTCTGTTAGGGTTGCTGTAACAAAATACTTTAGACTGGGTAGTTTATAAACAATAGAAATTTATTTCTCACAGTTCTAAAGGTTGGGAAGTCCAAGATCAAGGTGCCAGCAGATTTGGTGTCTGGTGAGAGCTTGCCGTTGGCTTCTCAGATGGAACCTTCTATCTGTACCCTCACAAGGTGGAAGGGGAAAACAAGCTCCATCAGGCCTGTTTTATAAGGTTACTGATCCCAAAAGCCCCCAAATCACCCCCCAGATGCCTCACCTCTTAATACCATCACAGTGAGGATTAAGTTTCAACATATAAATTTTGGGGGGACACATTCAGATCATAGCAGACCACATCAGTCTCTGAGCAATTTTTTGGTTTCTGGCAGAAAGGGATGTTCCAGGCTCCTTTTTTCTCCCCTGCCCCAGTACTGAAGTCAATAATTTCTCTAAGGACCACTGCTTGTTTTCAACAGAGAATGGCATTTAGAAGCCAAGATTGAGGGCCTATGTGTGCTCATTATTACTGTGCTCTTCTGGTCTCTAAGTGGACAGAATTTTGAGAATGTATGTATATTTATTTTTTCAGAACATGAGTTCACCTCCAATTTCAATTTAACACCTTCTTGGACAGTGGGAAATCTCTCTCCAGTTACCCTTAAAGTATTAAATACATCCTTCTCTATGCAACCTATCTCCTGTCATTGCTGTTTCCATGTTTCCACCCCATAGTATGGACACTCTCAACCACACTTGAACTCTGGCTTCTACACCGTGCACTACCCCTGCATAGATGTCATCCTCAACCCTCTCAGACTCCAACACTTCATATGGGTCCAGTGAAGTCACCTCCCCTTCATGAGAATGTCTTCTTCACACAGCTCAGGCCCCTCCTTCAAGGACAATAAATTAGTTTCTTGTGGTTGTTGTAACAAATTACCACAAGCTTAGTGGGCTAAAACAACACACATTTATGATCCTACAGCCTGGAAGCCAGAAGTCTAGAATGGACCTGCAGGGTTGCAGTCCTTCTGTAGGTTCTAGGTGAGAACCCATTTATTTGCTTTTCTAGCTTCTGGAGGTTGTATGCATTCCTTGGTTCATGGTTCCTTTCTCCATTTTCAGAGTTGGTAGTGTAGCACTTTCTCTCTTTTGTGACCACTGACCACTACTTCTGTCCTCACATCTTCTGTCTGTGTATCTGATTCTTCTGCTTCCCTTTTATGAAGACCTTTGTGATTACACTGGGCCCACCCAGATAATTCACGATAATCTCTCCATTTCATGTTCCTTAACTTGATCACATCTGCACAGTCTATTGTACATGTAGTAAGGTAATATATTCACTGGTGTGAGGATTAGGATGTGAACATCTTTGTGGGAGTTGTTATTCAGCCTACCACAGGCCTTGTTCAGTCTTATTTAGGGTTTTTGGAGTGAATTATTCAGAAAAAGAAAGGAAGAGATAACAAGGGGGAAGAATAAGAAGAAAAGTGAACTGCCTCAACTATGTTTCACAGACAACACTGAGGCTTTGAGAGATTTCATAATTACCCAAGACTTTATAGTTTGCATGCGTCAGGGCCAGGACCCAAATCCAGATGGCTCAATTTCTAAGACATGAGGATTCATTTTTTCACTTATTGTGTTCTAGATTGTCACTTTTTCACATTGCATTCCCTTCACTTGATCACAGACTATCTGAAAGCTGGGTTTTCTCTATCATGTTCAAAGATCCTTCTTGCATTCCAGGGGGTTCATCTGGAGGTTAAGCATAGTGATCCCCCATCATTTGGTTTTATTGTTGTTGTATTGCATCAACTGACAACATCATTTTCTCTATGGTTTCTGGAGAAATGGAGAAAAACCTGTTTCTAATTATCAACACTCTACTTTCTCCTGTTGACCTTACCAACAGCCTTACAGGAGATGAAAGTGACATCCATCATTATCTTATTAATCAGACTATGATTTCCTTCCTTCTTTCCTTCCCTTCTCTCTCCCTCTTTCTCTCTCTCTTTCCCTCTTTTTTTTTTTTTTTTTTTACCTCTGTGGGGGCAGAAGTCAGATTGAACTATTGAGATAATACTTGGTCCAGGTTTTGTGTCTACTTCATTGTAGACATAGTACCAGCAAAATCTTCAGGACATATATGAGTCAAAGTAAGCAAAGTACCAGCTTCCTTAGTGCCTCCGTGGGGTCAGTGTGAACCCAGCTCACCAGCCACAGCAAGGATATCAATGCCATCAGAGCATCATCAGCCCTTATATTCTGTGGATACAGGTCTCATCTGCTGTCCCGGAATTCCAAAGTCTTTTCAGAATTAGGGAAATCCCTGTGGCTGGGACAAGCTCTTCTGTTACTTGGTTTCACCAGGAGGTGAATGACTAGGATAAGAAAAGAGAAGAACGGCATGCAAAATCCTTTCCAGATAATGTATAGAAAAAAAAAAAAAGATGCCCTTTCCCAATAAATATTCAAGTTCTTAATTTTTCCCCACTGTGTAAGCGCCCTTGATATTGTGGAGGATTCCAGTGTATTTGTAATCCGTTTGTTTATCCACTCACTCACCCATTCATTCGGTGAAGTTTATAGATGGTTCACTGTTCACCAGGTGCTCTGTGTAGTACCTGGGGCTCAGAGATGTATTAGATGCAAGCTCTTACGTCGAGGAGCTTACAGGGCTTGGCCACAGGGAAACCATGGTGGGCTATTGGAATGCCCAGTGTTTCTTCATATTTTGAGCTGAACTCAGAATTCCTGGTACACGGTTGTTGCTCACTAAATGTTTGGTGACTGAAAAGACACAGTTACTGCCCTTGAGGACCTAGAGCCTGGAGAAATAGTCAAGTGAGAGAGGTGAACCAGAGGATGAAGACCTCTCAAGAGAATCTTAAGGATAAGTCCGATTTTTTAAAACTCTCCCTGCCACCCCTGCTACCAATCTCAAAAGGCACTCACTTATTAACAACAACAACAACAACAACAACAGCGTGCAGACATAACTAAAGAAGAAAACAAAAACTCGCTCATAATCCCAACACCTAGAGAAGATCACAGATGGAGACTCCAACATGAAAGTCCCAGTGTTATCTTGGAAAGATGGTGAACTTGATTAGATGTTCATGGAACACCTGGGCTGCTTTGGACCCAGCCACCGGAAGCTGTTTGGAGTCTTTTATGAGGATGAATGGGAAGCATGACACTGAAAAGCAAGCAGATTTCTGATGGGGCTGAGCTGCCTGGTTGTGTATGGGTGTCCCTGGGGTTCAGGGGTTGAGTCCAGATCCCAGCTCTGGGTTTCCTGCTCTTGAAGGGGAGGTCTCTCCGAAGGGACTGCTGGAGAGGCTGGGCCAGGGTGGCTTTCCCTAGCCTGACCCCCGCTTCCTGGAGACCCCGGTATCCTGTGTTCTAGCCCTCAGTCCTGTGTTTGGGATCTGTTCTGATAAAATCTGATTTAATGCCGGGACACTTCTCGGTTTTCCAAGATGAGATTCTGAACAGAAGAACTCAATGATCTGCTGAAGTCAGAGACGGCCTGGTGGACTGGTTTCTTGTCTACATCATAAAAATGGGAGGGGAAGAAAAGAGAACTAACATTTATTGACGGAGCATTCCTCTCAGCAGTTCCTTGTACACTGTTAAGTTTTGTCTTCACAATAGCTCTGCATGATTGTTCTTATTATGTCTATTTTCACAGATGGTAATAGAGGTTCAGAGAGGTTGTGACTTGTCTAAGGTAGCATAGCCAGTACATGGCAGAATCGGGATTTGAACCTAAGTCCCCTGATGCTCATCTCACAGAGAGTATGTTGCAGGTTCAACCATGCACATGACAGCATGCAAAAAGGAACCAGGGCTAGATTCCCATGCTCGATTGCTGATCATTTGGCCTTCAATTCATGGGCTCCTTATATTGGTCTCTGCTCACTTTCTTCTGGGCCTCTCCAAATTTATGAAGGTTCCTGCTCCCTCTCCTAGCTCAAGCGTCCTGCTTTCAGTTTGATACGTGACATCTTGCTTTCCTCCTCCTGGCTCCTTCACCGCCACTTCCACATTGGGGTAAAGCCTAGATCTGATGTCCCTTCTCAGCTGAGCCCCAGAGGGCCAACAGTCCAGATCATAGCCAAAGGGCAGAAGTTTTCAAATGTATTTTACCCAGAGACCTTTATCCAAATGGAAGCTGACATGGAAGCTCAGCATGTGAAACGGAAAAATATGAGAGTTCACTCTGGTGGGAGTGAGCTGAGGACCTGGAGTGTGGTCTGTTCCTACTTCCTTCCCACTCTCCCCTCTTCCAAACAGCAGGCCCTGATGAGGTTCACGGACCTTTAGGCCTCAACAGAGTCCTTTGCAGTCACTGCCATAGTGAACACAGGACTCTGCATTCTCCAGACAGGACTGTGCACTCGGCACTATGCTAGGCCATCCAAGGAAGTGTGAGCAGGAGGGCGGGACTGGGGGACACCCAGGCTGGATGTGTGTGAGGGCCCTACACTGGTCTGTAAGGGAAATTACTTCCTCTTCTCTGGCATTTTTCCCCACTATATTTCTTTAAGGTTCTTATACTCCTGACAAACCACAAGCCTGGTGGCCACTAGAGGCAACCCCAGACGTTCCCCCAGCTCCATTCCTTTCCATCTGGATGAACCTGCCTCTGCATGATGCCAACTGTACCTGGGTCCTAGCCCTCTGACTTTGAACATTGGACTTGCTTTCCCTGGGCTTGATTTTAGATGCTTTGTTCTTTCTCACCCCTGTCAGTCTCCAAATCTGGCGGTCTCAAATAAGACCCCTTGTTCTATCTCTGGCTACTTGGCTTTGTATGAATATAAATCCATTGCTTCTCAGCTTAGCTCTGAGGAATGCTGGAATTGTCCAAAAGAAGCTTTACTAAGATGCAATAGCAAAACAAAAAGGAAACAAACAAAGAAATCATAGCAGCACAAAATGACTGACTTCGGCAAACTTAAATTCCTTATTCTAATTCCTGCCACAGAATGGCTTGGCTGGCATGAATTCCAGGCATGCTGCCCGAAGAGCCTCCCTCCCTCCATCCTGAGTTGGCTTGGCCACTGCAGAGGCTTGGTGGCATCCTTTCTCCTGGATGATTTCTTTATCTTCTTTTTGTTCTGGTCCCAGGTCATCACCCCCAGCTTTAAGCCTAGCTATCTATAAGCAGGCAGCTGCCCTAGTCCTCATGGACCACTGTCCCTGGAAGGCACCTCCTTTCTGGAGCATCAAGTAGTCCTCTCTTAGTTGCTTCTGACCTGCAGTTGTCTCCTCTGCACCTCCACACCCCACCTCAGTGCACAGGTAGTCTCCCCGGCTCCCTGGGGTCCTCCTTTTCTCCTTCTCGCTGCTATTGCATATTAGTGTAGAAGTTTGCTTGTTTAAGGAACATTGACTCACAGGCTTGATGGGTTGTTTTAAACTGTAGGATATACTTTATTTTTGTACTTTTCTATTTTATTGCTCTCCTAAACACTTAAAGTAATACATTATTATGGAATGAGGTCACACAAAAGAAACTTGAGTAAATATAAAAGAAACAGTAAATGAAAATACAATTCAACGACTATTTTGAAGCAGGCAACGTTACCTTTTTGCATATATCCTTTTGTATCTTTCTCAAAGCTCATATACATAGGCAAACACACAAAGATTTTTTTTTTCACTGTAGACCTGGCATTATTCCCTGCCTCACTTTGCAACTTGCTTTTTTCACTATAGTTTTTCATGTTGTATAATTTGTATTTTGATGGACCTCAGCTCCCCCACTTTATTCTAGGCCAGAAGTTCCAAACTATACTTGTGCAGGACATTGGGCTTTCTTAAGTTGAACCAAGATGCTGAATTGTTGACATCCAGTAATAATTGTCCTTGGTTCAGTTTGCAGAAAGTTAAATAAATAAGTATAATTTTTAGCACTTTGACTTTCTGCCATGACTTTTTATTAAAACATTGACTCTACCACCATTTGGGCTAACTAGGCTCTAACCCCAAATGATTTCAAAGTTATTACAAAATTATACTTAGTTATCTTCAGTTTAATCTGCCAGTATTTCCCAAGATCTTGCCAAGAGCCCTGCAACCTCGAGGGATCCTGGTACTTTCCTACGTCTGGGACACATTGTGGGTCTGGGAAGTGGTTTTGGCATGAACCCACAGTTGACACCTTATCTATCAGTCAGGGAGTGTGCCTAGCCGGAGAGGAACAAGGTGATAAGTACAACTGAGAAGCACCAGGGGTTCATGGAACTCTGTTGAGGGACTTTTCCAGAAAAACAGAAGGCAGATAGGGGGAAGCATTTCTCCACCTGCAGGACAGAAGTGAGTGCAGTGGAAGGGGTAGCAAGACATCAGGACACCAGCTCAGGGAGCCTCTGTTGGGCAGCAGAGGGCCTGGGCCCTGCGGGAGTGTTCAAGTTGGTATCCTGGAGGGATTGGTGGTGGAGGTCCAGGAAGACGGCTGGACGAAAGTAGAAACACCAGAACATTGGTGATTTCCCTGGGGCCTCACAGAAAGATACTGGAGAGGGTGGAACTTTGGGAGGAGGTTGGGGCTCTGCGAGGGTGACTCATTTTTACCTATGTGCAATAGGTGGGTTTAGGGGTTTGTGTCAGGAACAGAAGATCTGACTCAGAGGTGTGTAAGCCAAAAGGGAATGTACTGGCACATATCCTTGATTTATAAAGAACACTTATAGTTGCTGCCTATGGGAGCTCAAATAGTGTCGCCAGAACCTGGCTTTCTTGTCTCCGTCTCTCAGTTCCCCTCTCATCCCTGTCGACTCCATTCCCACCCAGGCTGGGCTCTCCCTCGGCTTCAGAGGTGGCTGACTGGGCCCCAGACATCACATCTCCTCAACTTCGGGACCAGCAGGAGGGGCACTGGTCCCATCCCTGTATGAGATGCCACCTCCAGGGAACAGAATCCACTGATCGGCTTCTGTCTGGGTCATGTGCTCCTTTCCTGGAAACTGGGGTGGGTATTACATTCCAAACTGCCAGCCTGGGCAGGGTGACTCCTTGAGAAAACCAGAGGAAACCTAAGAAGTGTGCAGGAGAAGAGAGGTGTTGGCAGGCCAGAACCAATACCTGGAAGTTTTAGATAAATATTGGGTAAGTTGAGTGGTTAAATATCTGTGAGAAACTCATGAAGAAGAGAAAACCGAAGGAAGATAAGGTGACCATTTTGGTAGACATAGAAATTTTCATAAATAAGCTGGAAAAGGTTGATTCTAGGGGCTCAATAGGGCAGACCACGAGCCCCTATCTCTCTGAGTGGGAATCAGTATTTCCTATGCTAAGATCCCATATCCCAGCCATACTTACCAATGAGCTAAAAGATTTTTGCATAATGCATAATCACGATTTTCTTGCTAGAGACAAAATGAAGGGAAATGGTATAATGCTTAGCAAGGGGTTGGACAACAGGAATAGTTTTCAGATGTGAAGACTTAAAAGAAACAGAAAACAGGTTGCTGAGCCTTGTGTGTGAGTGTGTGCATGTGCGCAAACATGTCTTGATGTGTGTCTGGCCATGTGTTTAACCCTCAGAAAAATGGTGAGGGTGGAGGCATTTTTCGATTGGCTTGAATGCCTTCTGACCTAAAGATAGAGAAAGGAGCCATGGATCACTCCTTTTTTTTTTGACTTAGGTAATTGAAAAAGGTGTATGCCTTCTCTCATGGCCCAGAGTATAATCTTCATTGGGACTGGACTTCTTGCTGCCCAATAGCCTGGCACTTACTCCTTCCCTCAGTTTCTTCTTCCTGAAACAAAGCCCACAAAACCTGCACGGACCTCTCAGGGCTCTGACAAGAGCTGTTGTAGGGTGGAGGGAAGGAATTGGAATGGCCCATCACCCTACAAATCTTCTCACCTATCCTCAGGTTTGGGTCTGGGGTAGGAGAAAGAAAAGAAGAGCCCAGGAAAGAAGTAGAAGGGATGGTGGGGAGAGAAAGGGTAGGGCAGGAAGATATGTGTGTGTGTGTGTGTGTGTGTGTGTGTATGTCCATGGGTGCCTGTGTCCTTGAGGAAAGGTTAGCAGAGAGGGCTAGAATTAAAGTTGCCACGGAGGCCCGAAGTCAGTATCTCCTCTCTTGATCTTAAACCTGGGGCTGGCACTTGAGTGAATGATGAATTTGCCTTGAGCCTCTCAGGGCAGAGGAGCCTCTTGAGGCCCTATCTGTGCAGCATGCCTGTGGGAAGGGGGAGCAGAATAGCTAGAGCAAGGAGGGGCTCGGGCCCCTTCTTCCAGGTCTGGCCTCCTACTGCAGATTTTTCTTGTGAGGCTGTGGAAGATGTCAAACACAGCTCCTCTCCCCCGTGGAAATGAGCTACTTGGCAGTAACAGGTTTGCTATTCATCTTATCTCCTATTAGGTAACCCTTTCCGTCATCCCAGGGCTCATTCTCTCTCTCTCTCTCTGTCTCTCATACAGACTCCTTAAATCCCCTATATTAAATTACTGTTGAAATGTTTCGAACTCTCAGCACCAAGATCATATGACAGAACGCATGAGGGTTTGCTTTTTAATCTTGCCCAAGAGAGAGAAATGAAAATGACTTGCAGGATTTTGACAAAATGATCAGACAAAAATTTTTTTAGCCCCTACCCTTCGAATAAATGAGAACTTGTCAAAAGCCATTATCAAATCATATAGATCAGAATTCGTCTCAGTTTTTTTTTTGGGGGGAGGGGGCTAAAAGCAATAAAGAGTTGTAACCGCATTCCAAGTTACGTTTGGATTACTGACGACTCCATGACTGAAGATTTGTCTGTCTTGAAGGCAGATGGAGTTTGAGCTGATTTATCTCCTGGAGCTGGAGGCGCCATGGATGCCTCATTGAGTCGTAAAATGTCACAGTGAGCTCTGCCCCTGACCACTTTGAATCATTGGGCTTGGATTTTCTGATGTGACCAGCTGAATCTTCAAGATTCAGAGAGGTGGGGGAGGAGAGGGGACTGGCTCTTTTTCCATTCCTGGTTTCTATTTGCTTGGGAAAGAAAAAAAATCTGTTCTAATAAAGACCTCCTCCTGTGCTGAGCGATGCTCAGGGATTATTTCCTGCCATTGTTTCTCCATTAAATAAATAAATTGCTGCTGGTTTTGATTTTTCATCAGAGGATTTTGACAGATCTCGAATGGGTGACTTGAGGTTTAAAGTCTTATTTGGGTTAGTTTAACTTTGTGGTGACTTGGGCAGGATGGTAATGTAAAGTAAAAAGTTGAATTTCTTCATCGTGGGGGGAAGAAGGGAATCGGGGTTATATGTGCCCTCCTTTTCTTCTCCATTTCATTGGTTCTTTTCTAATGAAGACAGATGCCAGGTAACTCTGGTTTATCCAGCTACTCAAAGGTGTAACTGACTTCCCAATTTATTAACATTGGTGATTCATTACCATGACAATTGGGAAAAAACTGATTACCTTTGAATTTCTGATGAGGTAATCCTGCCTCTCTCCAGCCCTGGTAATGAATCATCATTTTCCCTCCCTCTTCTGACCTAATTTTCCAAATCATGTACCTGTATGAAATATTGTGTGGAGGCGTGCACCTATTTATCTTACAGGAGTCCTCTCCTTCTGAATTCAGAGGAGAAGACAACCCCTCCAACTGGGAGGGAAGATTCATGAATGTTCTGGGTCTGGAATTCACCAAAGCCCAATTCCCCACATAATCAATCTGTACTGTGACAAGTCTAGGAACAAACATTCTCCTCTTATTGGCTGGTACTCTGGCGTTTTTACCTGATGGAAATGGAGAAATCTATAAGAACAATATGATTCCACTTCCCTCTGTGAAAAGGGGGTACCTAAACCACAGCCTTAAAAGGCTGAGATTCCTCGCTATAATCCTTTAAGCTTCGTAATGTCTCAACCAAGAGAACTCAATGGTCTCACAATTCTTAGCTTAAATAAATGGTGCCATGGATCACCCATGGGCCTCAGAATCAGTGTGATTTGCACTGATTTGATATTTGCAAATTGGTGGTCACTTAATTATTTAGGCTCCCCACCTCCACAGGAATCTGGCCCATGGTGTGGTAAGGGTACCACACTAATTTGTTCAGGAGAATGCAGGGGTGGGGTACCACCACTCATGTTCTCTGAATCACTGTTAAATACTCTTTTATCTTTTTTCTTGCAGTGAGAAGCATTCCTAACTTGGTCTTTGTTTTAAGATCCCTGGTTAAAAATATTCTAATATTTTCCCTGTTGACAGGAGCAATTATCTCCTGTCACCCAGAGCATAGCTACACAGACCAGAGGACACATCTCCTGGACACACATACACTGGGCAAGTTGATTCTCTTTAGTGCATATTTGCTAAATGTCTATTTTTCTGGGCACTGGAAACAACTAAAGAGAAATGCGACACACACCTGATGCCTCAAGAAATCTTCTTTCATTTAGGGGATCTGCATCAGTGTGGTCTGGAATGGAACGTTCCTATTGTATTTTAATATTTGTCTAGGTTCTTAGTCTCACCAGTTTTCCTGAACAGCAGGCCCAAGGAAAATGTCTTGGTTGTATGTAACTATTTAGGAAACTTAAGTGAGGAAGTGGGAGAAGTGAGTAGGGAAAAGATAAAACCAATGTTTTAGTGATGGGGGCTCAAGTCCATGGGGTAGCCCCTAGCACCATGGAGATCTTGCCTGGGAACCCAGAGGACACTGGAAGGTGAGGCATTTATCCCCCCAACCCCATCCCTTTGAGGTGAAGTGTAGCTCCTGTTTTTTTGAGTTATGCCTGAGGCAACTGAGCAAACTCTATGGTGCCAGAGAAAGCCCTGCGGGGAGGAGGGAGAAGAAAAGGGGCAGAGTCAAGAGAAGGGGCAACTGAGTACCACAGCGGCTAGTAGTGGTTGAGGGTTACCGGGCAGGGTATCAACAGCGACTACAATGACTCAAATAAAATGAGACGAGCTCCATGAGATGCTTTGAAAACCAGACAGGCGACTCCATAGATTGGGCTGTGGGGGCCCAGAGCGGGACTTGTGGGTCTCTGTCTGTAGTTTTGGCTTGCTCCCCTTGCTTCCTCCTCTCGTAGCAGAATTCTTCTTTCCTCTTGAGACTGTCCTCTCTGGCTTGGTTGAAGGCTTTCTATTGTATGACCTTCCATAATAACTCAAGTTAACCAACCAGAATAGTTTTTGGGGGGAATTTGCATGAATATGTGAAGAGAGAATTTGGGACATTAGGGGTCACTTAAGTCTGAATTGATGGTGATATTTTTCTACCATGTGTGAGGTAAAACCAATACACTGGAGAACAGAGCATTGGCGGGGGAGGGTGGGGTGGGGGGTGGGGAGGGAAGACAGAGAGAGACAGAGAGAGAGAGAGAGAGAGAAAGAGGGAGAGAGGCAAAGAGGATAAGAACTGGAATACATCATTTGCACGACAGGATCCATACCTGCAGTATCAATTACTCAGAAAGGCTTCTGTCACCCTAAAGCTGAGGGATGTTGCCTTCCTCAGTTATCCAAGAATGCCATGTGATTAAGTCTATGTTTGTACTTACATTGCAACTGTCCGAGTGCCTAGAACAGTCTGGCACTTGGATGCTGATATTTGTTGAATGGATGAAGAACCATGCTGTTACTTTTCTGGTCATCCTTTCATTGATTGTCAGAGGAGCACTTTTCTGGAGGCTGCTGGATGCTGCAGGGCTCCCCACTGCTAATTAGCACCCCTCTTCATGGTTATATTTAATATCCTTGGGGCCAGAGAACATGCTGGGGCCCAGGGATAGCTGGATTGGGCTATCAAATGGAAACTCTTCTGAAGGGCCCTTTGTAGGGCTACTTTATCCAATAGGGCTTTCTGAAGAAACAGATGAAAGGGAGGGAGAATGGGGAGACCCTAAAGCTTTTTGGGTCAGCTAGAGGTAGTGTAACCACTGAGAGTCGAGAGTCATGAGGTTCAGGCTTTTCTGCTACAAGCAATAACTTTCAGTTAAGTGACCATCGTGGGTAAAGATTTTAACTCACTCAAGAATTATGACTCATACACTGAGGTGTAAATAGATCATGAAGAGAGGCTACAAATTTAAGTAGTTTCCAGGTTGTTCTTTGTTATTGTTGAGTACCTAGTAGGTATTTAAATATGATTAAGTGATGTGAGGCGTTCAGGTAATATTGGAAAGGAGTTCTGGAGAAAATAAAAAATAATAGACTATATATCAAGAAACTAGATGCTAAGCATAACCTTGTACTAAGGGGGGTCACATTGAAGAAGTTACTCAACATCTCTATCCTTTAATTTAGTCATCTAAATCACTTACATGATTTTTTTCTCCATTCGTCCCTTGCTCCCTCCCTGCCTTACTACCCTCCTTCCCTCTTCCCTTTCTTTCTCCCTGCATCCCTCTTTCCCTTTCTCATTTCCTTCCTTCTTTCATTTAATAATAATGTTCTGAGCACTCGAGACCCTGGAACTTTTTCCTCCTGTGTTAGTATTCTATTGCTGTATACCACAAACTAAGTGGATCTGTTATTTCACAGTTTGTTTAGGTTAGTAGTCTGGGTTCAGCAAAGTTAGGTTTTCTACTTAGGATCTTTCCAGGCTGAAATCAAGGTGTCATCTGTGTCTGTGGCCCCATCTGAGGCTGGGGGATTTCTTCCAAGCCCACTGGTAGTTGGCAGAATTTAGTTCCTTGAAGTTGTAGGACTAAGACCCCTGCTTTCTTGCTAGTTGTCAATTAGGGGCTGCTTTTAGCTTTCAGAGGCTGCCTGACACCCATTGAGCCATGACTCTCTCTACCATGAGGCAGTTTATTTCTTTAAGGTCAACAGGAGAATCCCTCCCACTTGGAATTACTCTGATTCTCTTTTAAGGGCTCAACTGATTAGGTCAAGCCCATGAAGGATAATATCCCTTTTGATTAACTCAAAGTCAACTGATTAGGGGGTCTTATTTGCTTTGCAAAACCTTGTCTACCATGTAATAGAATATAATCACGGGAGGGATATCCATCATATTCACAGGTCCCACTCACATCCAAGGGGAGGGGATTATGCAGTGTGTATACGCTGAGGAAAGGGGGAGAATTTGGAGGCCATCCTGGAATTTTGTCCACCACATTCCCTTCCCCAGCCTCTTTTATTAGTATCCAAAAGGACTTTGTCATAAAATGGGGCTGTCTTCCTCTTGGGAGAGTGCATTCATTTTTCATGGGAAGAGACGTGTGGCATAGGGCAGATGTTCTCAGCTAGTCTGGTTTTGGTCCCAGAGGACATTTGGCAATGTCTGGAGAGATTTTTGGGGTACCACAACTCAGGGATAGGTACTACTAGCTTCTAATGGGTAGAGGCGAGGGATGCTGCCAAACATCATATAATGCACAGGACAGCTCCCTCTCACCCCCTCACCCCCACCTCGCCAGGTTATCTGACCTATAATATTACTAGGGTTGAGACTGAGAAGCCCTGGCCTAGGGTGTAAATAAATGGAGCTGCGATGTTAGAATGGGAGATGGAGTGGGGGTGGAACAACTAGTGCATCTGCAGGAAATGAAAACTGTGTGTTTTAGAAATGGTTAAGTGAATGAACACAAGTATCTCCATGCATGACCTGAGATGCAGGATCTTTATTCCATCAGACATGGAACAGGTACAGGAAGGACCAGGATATATGCAGAGAAATCAGAAATTCTGAAACCTAGAGTCCTTTAGCATACCTGGGATTTGAGACTGGAGGGCTTGCTGCAGGGGAAAGAGAGAAAATTAGCTCTCTGAATAAGGTTACTGAGAGGTAAGAAACAAATAAAAACAACTTATTGTGATACAATGGAAACATATCCTACTCCAACTATCTTGCAATTTGCTCTAAACTCTTTTCTAGACCTTTCTTGCTAGTCTTTTGGAGTTAAAAGGGATAGTAAAGATTATCTATGGTGGGGTCACAAACTCAAGTGCCCCCAGGCATTGGGCAGGTGTTGTAAGGGAGTGTGGGGGTGCTGCTCCGGATTTCAGAATCTGGAGCGCACCCACCTTGTCTGAGGAGGGTGCCACCTCTCCAGGTCCTCAGACTGCATGAATGGGGGCTCAAGTCAGCACATCTGATTTTCCAAACAAAGCCAGAGAGTAAGACTGTTATTTCCAATCTCTTAGTTTTCAAATATTGGTGATTGATTGAATAACAATAGTGAATTAGAATGCGTGGTCCAGGTCCACTCCCAGCGTAGCGGGCTGGACCTTACCCTCAGACCAGCACTTTGCAGCCCCACTTGGAGCATTTGGTACTGGTGACAAGAGAGACTCATTTGGGGATTAATTTCTCACATGAAAGAAGCCCAGGGTGGGTAATCTCTTGAATTGTTTCACCAGGCACCCGAGCTCCTTTGTTTTGCAAGAGCCACAGTCATTGCTCAAGGACTCATGTTTGCTTCACTGATGCCAAAATTTTACCCAAGCTCTGTTTCCATGCATTTCTGTGTGACCATGAAGTGTTTGTTTCAATGTTGATTCAGAGTGTAATTTTAGGAGGACATTATAAACAGCAATGAAACTCTACGTGCAAGGAACCCAGGGTGCACACAACACAGGGGATGCGACAGCAACTTGAACTTCTGGGCCCTTTGAGCGTATGCTCAGACTGAGCCAGGACTGCCGCCCGGTTGAGCCACTCTGAGATGAATGGCAGGTAAGATGCATCCTGATTTTAGACGGATCACATTGTGGGGGAAAAAAGCAGGGCTTAAAGCCAGTAAAATGCATTTTTCTGTTTGGTACATGGTAAATATTGGCATAGAGAAAGGAAGCAGTGTCCACTTAGGGTGGATTCTGGAGACCAAACCTAACCAGAGAGTCTGGGTGCTGGAGTTCATTCTGCCACCTTGCTGTCTTTACCTGTCTCAATTTATTTTTCTCCGGCCATCTCTCAACCCCTTCTTTGAATCTTCAGTGAGGAGCCAGGGAGAAAGATAGCAGTTTTCCCAAAGACTTGTGTCCCAGCTCTGTCACCCTCACTTAGAACTGTGTGATCCTGGACTAGCTGCCTGAGCTTGAGGAGGCTTGTTTTCCTCACTTGTAAAATGGTAATAACCCTTCCTTCTTCTTAGGGTTAGGCTGCAGATTAATTACATGTATGCATCCTTCCTAGCACTGTGCTCAACAGAACAGCTGCTTAGTAAATGTTAGCTTCTCTTTCCCTTTCCCTTTGCAGAACTCACTCAGCTAACCCACTTGCCAACTCCTTTATCCATTGGGAATAGCCCAACAACTCACAACACAGAGGTTGTGACCTTGTGCATCCAGGTTCTTGGTCCTTTTCCAGAATCTCTTCTGCCTGCTTTGTGGAGCCTGACATTTTAGCACAGGAAGTTTGACTTTTTATCTTAATACATGTCTCTAGTTTGTCTCCCATCTCAATGTCCTTTCTTTTGGGTAACATTGTAGAATGCCCACCAGTCACTCATTCCTTGGCATGAGTGTTATTAAGTCCTTTCTAAAGGCCTAAGACAGAGGACCCAGACGATACTGGGCACCTGTTGATGGCAGGAGGATGTGGGGAGAAGGGAGTGGGCATCTGGGGGTTGGAAGCACCTCCAACTCCCTGAGGGTATTGCGCCATTGGCAGTCATCCATGGTGGAGACACAGTTTGTTTCATGACCAAATCTCCATATTAAAATTTATTAAATTCTCCCTTCCCCTCTTATAGTAGTTTTCTCCTTCCGCTATCCTTAGGGTTGTATTTTGCTGTTTTCGTAACTTCCCAAAGTGACTTCTCTGTTCTTTTCAATTCAATGCATTAACCTTTGAGGACAATTTTATTTGGATTCTGTTTTGATATAAAGTATTCATTTTCACTATTTAAAAATACTTCATAATTATACGTGTGTTTTTTTCTTTCTCTCTCTCCTTCCCTTTATCCCTCCTTCCTGCCCTCCCCTCCCCTCCCCTCCTCTTCTCTCCTCTCCTCTCCTCTCCTCTCCTCTCCTCTTCTCTTTTTTTCCTTTCTTATCTCTATGGCATTTCCCCCCACATCAAAGTTCTAGGAATATCACAGAACACAAAAAATTGCAGCATACTGATCCTACCAAATGCACAAGACCCATATTTATGTCCTCTGACAGTAAAATCACCAGAGGCTGCATATTGAATAAAACGAACATCTTGTGACCGCCCACATCTATCACTGAGCCAAAATGGGGACACAGAGGGTGCCAGTGGGTATGCACAGTTTACCGCATGGACACCTGTAAGGAATTTTCATTTATTTGTTATTCATTTTCATTTTTTTCATTCAACAAGTTGAAAGCCTAGCATGTCCCAGTACTATGTTAGGCAGTGACAATAGCAGCCACACTCTTTGCTCTTACAAAGCTTTCTATCTTGTAGGGAAGACAAGCATTAGACACATAACCATCTCCAAAAAGTGTGGGGGATACGGCTACCAGAGAAGGCCCACAGCTCTGTCAGAGCCTGGAACAAAGGAATCTGCTTTGTGAGTGAGTGGGTGAGCTAGATTATGAAGGAGTAAGCTCTGGGAACTTAGCTAAGACTAGAGGATGGGTAGCACTGAGCAAGGTGAAGGCGCCTCATGAGGAGGAGCAGAGAGCTGGCCACTGTGGGCAAAAGACTGGGAGCTGCAGCCCAGAGCCCAGAGGGGACATCTTGTATGAGAAGCTGAAGCAGCAGATGGTGTCCAGACATGCAGGTCCTGTAAGCTCCACTAATGACTTTGGTCTTTATCCTAAGACCATTGGATGGTATTGATCAGATTTGTGTTGTGAAACAGTCTCCCTAGCTGTTTTGTTGGAAACACAGTAGAAGGGGCAAGTGTGGATGCAGGGAGGCCAGTCAGGAGGGCTCTGCTGGGGTTCAGAGGGAGACAAAAGCAGCTTGGGCTAGGCTAGGGGTGGTGGATATGTCAAGAATAAATGGATACCAGAGGGGCAAGTTGTAGAAGAACCAAGACTTGATGATTGTTGGCAGGGAGAAGAGGAGGTTTGTGGGGTCGGGGGGTGGGGGCTTGGCTGACTCCAGGGCTTCTGGTCTGGGTACCTCCTGATACAGTGGGTGGGTTGGTCTGGCTGAGAGCAGGGCCAAGTGCCCACCATTACTAGGCTCTATGGAGGTGGGTCTGCCTTGGTGTTTATCTCTCTCCATCTTCATTGTCTGGCCTTCCTTTACTGCTTTGAAATGCAGTTCTGTGGGATCTGAGTTGATGTGTGCTTCTAAATTGGAGAATTTGGTTTGAGTTGAGGTAGCTGCATTCCCACCCTTAGCAACCCCCCTGCAAAGTCAAGTGGAACCAGATGTCTAACAAGCTCCTGGCACCAAAAGGCTCATTTAAAACTGGATCAAGGGCCAGAGTGATTTGGGGGAGGGCTGGGGGTTTTGAAGTGTTGGCCACATGAGATGATGTTTAGAAAGCTTCTTGTCACATGCCATTGAGTTGCTTAAGAGAAGGGCTTCCCTTCCATTCTTATCTTTGTTATGACTGCAGCAGCAGCAGGGGGGTGGCAGGACTGCATTCATGGAAATGTCATATCCTCAGGGTGGGTAGGAACAGCCCTTCTCTGAGCAGGGCTGGACAGGGAGACAGAGTAGGAAGTAGTCCCTCACTGGAGGAGTTGGAGAAAGGAGTAGGGGGCTGCCTCTCAGGGTTGTGGTGGAGAGCATTCCTGAACAGGGCAGCGTAGGCCACACCAGGGCCCACTAGACAGTAGCAGGTGTAGCCTTCATGTGTGTATTCACCATGGATTTTATTTTCTGTACTATGGTGCTCTGACATTTTGAGGCACTGCTGACTTTGGAGGCATTGCATCTCTCAGGGTGAGCCAATTTCTAGAGATAATAAACAACTCACCAGGGGCATGCTTTGCAGATACACACCAACCAATCCAGACTCCACACTCCCAGCCACCTCCTCTAATCACTCTCACAATCCACACTACTATCCACCTCCCTTAATCAATCACTCCAGGGCCAGATACCAGACAACTAGGGACAGTCCCTACACCCCAGAATCTGCTGAAATTATGCAAACTGACCAACTCTAGGCCTGCTGTCCCTGCTTTGCCTGTTCCTTCTCAAAGGCACCACAATAAAGGCTCTTCCCCCAAGTTCTTTCTTCCCCTGCCTCCTGTCTACCCCAGTGTTTCCCGGATGGCCTTGCATGGCGTGCTTCTTCCCCTTGGGAACTGTGAGTAACAAACTATCTTTTCAATGGCAGTCGTCTCTTGGCCTGTTGGCCTTAATGCAGTTCACATTTTCTATTAGTACATTATATTTTAGAACAGTAAGAACAAGGGTTTCCTAACAAGTCATGATTCACACTCCCCTTGAGCCCTGTGTCTACTTAAATGGGTGACATGTGAGATAAATGGTGCATTTATTGGCTCTACCAGATCAAAATAGTCATTGTGGCTGTTTTCAACATGGTGCCCACATTCTTTGACACTCTCCTCATTGAGAAGTGAGATCTGTGTCCTCTCTTCTTAAGTCTGGGTTGGCTTGTGACAGCTTTGGTCAATCGACTTTGCCAGAAGTGATGCTATTGACTTGCAAAGAAGGGCAAGAAAGTCTTGCAACTTCCTCCTGGTCCTCTTGTGATATTTACTCTGGGGAAAGTCAGATGCCATGTAAAAATTCTGGCTAACCTGGGAACCCCGTGCTGCAGAGGCCATGTGTAGGTCAAGCTTTCTCAAGTTTCTGATTCATAAAATCATGAGCAAATTAAGATGGTTATTGTTTTAGGCTACTGATTTTGAGGACATTTTTTGCTTAGCAATAGTAACTGAAACTATAGTGTACATTTATTTTGCACTTCCTATGTGCCAGGCATCTTGTTAAGCACTTTACATACGTATTTCTTTTGATTCTATTAACAATACTATAAAATAAGAATTATGCTTCCCATTTTCCATGTGAGAAAGCTGAAATTCAAAGAGGCTAAGTGGCTAAACCAAGGTCACACAGCTAATATGTGACAGGACTGGGATTCAAACCCAGAGCTACCTGAACTCCAAAGTTATTTTGTTATTTTCAGGACATGATACTGAGGACCCAGTTCTTTTTAAGGCAAGCACCCTGGAAGACTGCTACAAAAATGCTGCTTACCTGCCAAAAATTACCTAAAAATGCATAATATTATCTCTGCATTATTTATTTTTACTTAACATTTTGTACGTTCTGACATGTGTGTTGTAGGCACTGTTTTAGTCCTTTGGTTTCAGGCTATAGGCATGATTGTAAGTTATAGTTCATTTGAATCTCAGTTTAATTGAATAAACCTTGTATTCTTTCTGGGTGAATCTCTTAGGATACATTTCTGGAAGGTGGAGATTTCATTGAATCATTTTTTATTTTGCTTCAAACACAAGGCCCTTTACTAATGAGAAGGCAATGTGCCCATATCGCTGTGTTAAGGATGAGCAGTGTCTGGCACATAGTGAGTGGTCAATAAATATTTGTGAATGACTGAGTCAGTGAACGGAAGGAGTTTTTACATTTGAGAAGCATTTTCTAGGAACCATCTTTTAAAAAATGGGTTCAGGGGTACATGTGTGAGTTAATTATGTAAGCAAACTGTAAGTCCTGGAGGTTTGGTGTACATATTATTTTGTCACCAAGGTAATAAGCATAGTGTTTGATAAGTAGTTTTTCAATCCTTACCTTCCTCCACCCTCCACCCTCAAGTAGACCTCGGTGTCTGTTGTTTCTGTCTGTGTGTCCATGTGTACTCTACGTTTAGCTCCTGTTTATAAGTGAGAGCATGTAGTATTTGGTTTTCTGTTTTTGTTAGTTTGCTTAGGGTAGTGACCCCTAGCTCCATCCATGCTGCTGCAGAAGACATGATCTCATTCTTTTTTATGACTGCATAGTATTCCACTGTTATGTATCACATTTTAAAAATCCAGTCTACTGTTGATGGGCACTTAGGTTGATTCCATGTCTTTACTATTGTGAATAGTGCTGTGATAAACATACACATGCATATGTCTTTATGGTAGAATGATTTATTTTTCTTTGTATGCATACCCAATAATGAGATTGCTGAGTTGAAGGGTAATTCTGTTTTAAGTTCTCTGAGAAATCACCAAACTACTTTTCACCGTAGCTGAGCTAATGTGCATTCTCAAAAACAGTGCGTAAGTGTTCCCTTTCTCCACGGCATTGCCAGCATCTGTTATTTTTTGACTTTCTAGTAATCACTGTTCTGACTGGTGTGAAATGATGTCTCACTATGGTTTTGACTTGCATTTCTCTGATGATTAGTGATGTTGAGTATTTTTTCATTTGCTTGTTGGCCATGTGTATGTCTTCTTTTGCAAAGTATCTGTTCATGTTCTTTGTCCACTTTTTAATGGGGTTGTTTTTTTACTTGTAAATTTGTTTAAGTTCTTTATAGACTCTGGGTATTAGACCTTTGTTAGATGCATAGTTTAGAAACATTTTCTCCCATTCTGTACTGTGGATAAGTTAATGATATTATTTGAATGTTGAGATTTCCTAATACTAGAGATGACCATTTTGGGTCATGTCTCAGAATACAGGAATTCTCTCAGGCCATTTAAATCATGCCACGGAGACAGTGCCCTTCTCCTTATCATCTCTGTTTGCAGAACTACTGGTTCTGGAAGAGAGGCCCCCTGCTACACCGGGTCCTTGCCAAGTGGCTTCTCCACATTGTCTCCCTCCTTGGCTACCCAGAGGGGAGTCGTTTACACAGCCTCTCATGCTCCTCTCCCTCAGGGAGTGGGAAACTGAGGCTCAGACTCTCCTAAAACTCTAAAGTAAAACCTCCCTGACCTGGGAGGGGGAGCAGAGAAAGCTAGAGCAGACTGCCTTTAAGGCAGGGGCAACAGCAAGTGGCCAGGGCAGGGGATGGCCATGCATTATATTGCACTAGTCAAGGGGACAGGGAGGATGGTTTTAGAGTGGCCCATGAGGTGGGTTCCTGGTGGAGCGTGGCATAAAGTTCATATCCCAGCTCGCTGACATCTTTCTAATTACTGATAATATAGGACATTTGTTTTTAAGACCAGGTTGGGCAACCGTGCAGGTATCAGCAGTGACAGCCAGCTACCATGTATTGTGCTTATGAATATGATGTGCCAGATAAGCTGTACCAATATTAATAAATTACCGTGACTTAACCTGCAAAGTAGCTCTTACTATCCCTATTTTACAGCTAAGAAAACTGAGGCTCAGGGAGATTAAGTCACACGGCTGAGATCACACAGCTAGTAAGTGATGAAGTTAACATTCAGAACTGGGTTTTCATTCATTTGTTCACTCAGTCAGTGTTTATTGGTTTCTTAGTGTGCATATTCCAGGCACTATTCCAGCATAGGGAAGGCATGTAAAATCTCTGCTGTCTCAAAACAAAAACAAAAACAAAAACAAAAACAAAAACAAACCCAAAACCAAAAATCTGCCCTTGTATTCTAGTTGGGGAAAGAGAGACGACAAACCCAGAGACATGTTGGCAAACCAGCGGAGTGATTCCTGATGCAGATAAGCCCTGTTGATAGAGTTTGGATGTGTGTCCCTGCCCAAATCTCATGTTGAACATAATCCCCAATGTTGAAGGTGGGTCCTGGTGGGAGGTGACTGGTTCAGGGGAGCAGATTTCTCATGAAAGGTTTAGCATCATTCCCTTGGTGCTGTCTTTGCATTAGTGAGTGAGTTGTCACAAGATCTGGTTGTTTAAAAGGGTGTGGCACCTCCTCCCTCTCTCTCTTGCTCCTACTCTGGTCATGTGACATGCCTGCTCCCTGTTTACCTTCTATCATGATTAGAAGCCTCCTGAGGCCTCCCCAGAAGCAGGTACTGCTATGCGTCCTGTACAGCCTGCAGAAATGGGAACCAATTAAACTTTTTAACTTTATAAATTACCCAGTCTCAGATACTTCTTTATAACAGTGCAAGAACAGCCTAATACACCTGTAAAGAAGATAAATGGCAGTGAGGTAGAAGGGAGTGACTGGGAAAATAAAGGTAGGCAAAAGGTGAGCCCACCGTTAAAATCTGTGCCCTGTCTGCTCTGAATGCTGTGCTGTGCTGCCTGTGAAACGGAATTAGGGCCTGTAGATAGGATTTGACCAGGACCCCACGGTGTCATGGGAACTGTAGAAACTACTAAAGTGATGAATTGGTTGCTAAGGAAAATACTGGGAGAATAAAAGCTGGACTAAGAGTCAGGAGACCTGGATTCTGATCCTAACTTTGCCTCTAATTTGCTGTGCAACTTTGTGCAAGGTGCTTAGGCTCTCTGGACTTCATCTCTTCAATGGTGTATACCATCTTCTGACAAGGAGAGTAATGTAAGAAAAGCTGCTCTGTGCCTCTAATGTCCCCTAAGATTCTAAGACTTCCTTTTCCCCTCTCAGTTTCTTTTTGGGTTGACCAAAGAGTCTCTCTTCCTAACAAGCTGGGAAACAGGTCATGGTGTATGCATAATGCTTGCTTTTCCCACGGCTGCCCTAAGTCTTACTCCTCCTGTCCTTTTGCCCTGGTGGCACTGGGGACGCCCTCTCTGCTGTCACTGATAGCAGCTTGATATTAAGCCGCCCCTTTGTCACAGCGAGCTTTAATGCACTCTCCGTTCTTGGCACTCGGCGGTCTGGGAGTCCCTGACTGCCTGGTCCTCTATCTGAAGTCTCCACACTCTCCTCTCTTTGTCACTCCAATTCCTCCTCAAAAGCTCCGAGTTATCCCTTTCGAGCACATGTGCCCCTTCAAATCTATTTCCCCACTGACACCTTTTGCTTTGTTGGGAGCAACCTGTTGGTTTTTCCAAGAAGGCAGTGCATTGTCCCTGTCGTCGCACTACCTTCCCCACCCCTTGGTCCCCCACTTCCTTCTCTAGCTTGTGTGTTGTAAGAATTTCCCAGGTGGCATTTTTCATTTTCTGCTGCTGCTGGGGCTGGTTCCTGGCTGATGTGTGCCCAAAAAAATCCTCTCCTTCTTGGCATTCTCTTTCCTTCTACTGAGTTGTCCTTTGTTGTGAACTCTGTATAGACAGTGGGATTTCTCACATTGTAATTTGCAGACTTCTGTACTGCAAATTCATGTGACTCAGAATTTCGGGGCAGGAGCTTTGTGATGTAATGTGTGTGTGTGTATGTATCTGTGTGTGTGTCTATAACAAGGAGAGAGATATAGAGAGAGACACAGATATATAGAACTTAAGGATGAGTGTGTGGATACATGTAAAAGCACTATCTCAGAGTTCAATAGAAATAAAGGGCACAACTCTGTCACACACCTCCCTAATCCACCATACATAGAGTAAATCACTCCCTCTAACATGCTTTTGAAACGCACACCTCTGTAGTTAAATATTTATTGAGCACATCTAGGATCCATGTGCCTTTATCTTGCTCCTGTGGGAGGCTGTCTGCTGATGCTGGTATAAGCGTACATGTTTTGATGTGTGAGCAGGTAGGAGTGTGGCTTCAGATCTCAGAGCATCGTAGGAAGAAGGGACTTGCCGGTACCTCCCACCACACAGACTTGTACATTCTCTGCCATCACCACACATTCACATCCCTGCACAGATTGATGCTCACCCTGGATCTTTGACAAGCCGGCCTCCCCAACACAACCATCAGTTTGCTGAGAGCAAACATATCTGTATCCCAGCATCCAGCTCTGTAGCTGGTAAGTAACACGTGATGAACAATTGATGACTTAAAGTTCATACTAAAGAGACAAGAATTTCTTCAATTCTGTACTATTCTTTGAATTCCATAGCAAGAAAAATATTCTAGCGTGGGTGCAGCGCTTCATGCCTGTAATCATAGCAATTTGGGAAGTCAAGGTGGCAGGATTGCTTGGGTCCAGGAGTTCAAGACTAGCCTGGACAATGGAGTGAGACCCCTGTCTCTACTTAGGAAAGAAAAATACTCTCTAAAAAAATAGAAAAATATTCCAAGTGGCTTCTCTGGCCACTTTACTATGACTGATAACCTGAAACATAGGAATTTAAAGACTTAAGTACTTATTGGTAAACAAGGCAGATTTGAACACACCCTCATTTAAATATTTTCCCTTCTAAAACTCTAAACTAAAGGAATTAAAAAAGTAAACACTCCTAAGGGCAAAGAGAAAAAGAGAGTAGATCACAGCAGTCGAGAGATGGCAACACATTTTTTCAAGATGCGGAGTGAACAGGTAAATAGGAATTGACTTAGCAGAGAAGAGAAAGTTGAGACCTGGCCTGTCAGGATGGGGATAGAGTTTGGGGAAACTATCATGAAGCAACCTTATTCCCACAGCAGAACCTCGGGAATTCTTCGAAATTGTAGGCCGTGGGTTCCTCTTAAGGTAAAAGTGAGGAACTTTAAGTAGTAAGACAGTTCAAAAGTCTTTAGAAAGTTCAGGTAGACCTTGTAATTTCTTCTTTTGTTCCATGCAGCAGGCAGCCAGTTCTGCCCTCCTCCAGCAGCTCAATGGAGGTCAATGACGAAACAACAAGGGGAAGGACCTCTAACCTAAGGACACCACCAGTGTGAAGGGGTTGCCATGTTAAGAATAGGGAATTGAGGGCAAGTCTATGTTTCGAGCAACGAGACTCCATTCCTACCCGTCCCTCTTGTGCCACTGAACTTCCTGAAAACTGGCCTCCAGAATTTGCGCTGCCCAGCAGGAGTTTGAGTTTGCTAACTGAAAAAACTGACCAATTATTGAGGGATCCTAATAAAAAGTTGGTTCAGCACATTTTCACCTATACTGAAGTTTTCTCCAATATACATCATTCATGCACACAGAGCTTCCAGTTGGCTTCCAATACCAGTCACATAAATATGGTTAGCAGATTACCAGACACGTAAGCCTCTAATATGAATGCTGGACAAAAGAAAATGCAGAAGCAGCAAAATTATAAAAGTTAATACAATCAGTGTAATAAAGTAGATTGTATCTATAAAACAAGAACAGGAGACTATAAAAAAGAACATCCAGAAAACAATAAGGAGCTGCTGGGAATTAAAAATGGAATCATAATGTCAAAAATGTAATAGAAAGTTTGGAATATATATTCATGAAATTTCCATGATAGGAGAAGAAACATAGAAGGAGATGAAACATAGGAGAAAGATAATCAGCCAGGATGTCCAACATTTTATTAATAGATTTCCAAAACATTTTTTTAAAAAGGAAAATATAGTAAAGGGAAGGGACTCTTCAAAGAATCAACACTGGAAGTTTTTCTAGAACTAAAGGATGTAAGTCTCCTGACTGAGAGGGTCCATAGAATGCCCAGTACACATACACACACACTGCACCACACAACACCACACCGCACAGACCACACACACACCATGTACAGCATACATCATGTACCACACACACACATGCACACACACATATACACATGCACACATACATACACATATTAGAATTAGAATATTGTGCATCAAGATGGGATCCTAGAATTTTCCAGAGCAGGAGAAACAAATCAAAATCTGAATGCAGAAAGCAAGTCACAGGTCAGAAAAGCCCTTTGATTATTCACCAGGATGTGGCCTCCTGGAGACACCAGGAGACATGAATGAGAAAGATGTAATCTGTGGATTTTTCAATGAAGGGAAAACTGGCCAATTATAATTACTTTCTTATGGACTCACCTAAAAACCCTGCTCAGAGCACAGGTGCTAAGAGCCCCAAAAGGTCATGCAGTGTCTTCAGTGATTCCCCAAATAGGCTAAATTCACAGTGTGGCCGTCACAGCTCCCATGATCTCAATACTTAGTCACTCGCTTGTCATTAATTAAGTTTGGAGATAAAACATCTCTTTATTCTGAGGAGAATTTTAAAGTGAGTCCATAACACAGTATTATAATTTACTCTTTTGCCTGTAACTTGTGCCCTCATCAAGTTTCAGGGTGAAAAGGTGTGGTTTGGCTTTGCCCTTGAAGCGGGGGCTGTCTCCCTGGTGACAGTAGAACTCATTCACAACAGCTGGCTGGGTGCTCCTTACAGAAAATGGATGCTGACGCCACTGTCATCCAACCTGTCTTCAACCAACCAGCCCAGGGAGACTTGGGGAGAGCGCGAGGGCAGGGAATGCGTCTGAAGGTGTCACACCTCACCAATGCAGGATCTATGTTTACCCAAGTTCACCAACTCCCCTGCCTTTGCTGTTGTTCCATCTCAAGAGTGGAACCTTGTCCCCTCCCCTTCCCTACTGAAGATAAACAGGGACTCCCCAGGTGGTGAACCCACAGACATGGATCTGAAACTAGGCCCTGCCTTTTGCTGTGAGCACAGTGGATAACTTTCTCTGAACCTAGGTTTCTTTAGTAGCAAACAGATTCCTAAGGCCTTTTTCAAGTCCAGGCCTCTGTCAGCCCTGGGTATTTATAATGAGCATGACACAGTCTTTCTCTCAAGGGACTCCTAGGCTTGAGGCTGAATCAATCAAATAAACAAAGAATTACAACACTTACATGTGATGGGCTGGAAGGGGGAATTCTGGGGGAATGTGCGCCCCCAGGCAAGGAGCACCTGACCAGTGATGGGGGACAAGGCAGGCATGTCAGAGGATGGGGGTACCCTGAGATGGATCTCAAAGAATGAAGAGGACTTGGCTTTAGCAGGATGCTTCTCTCTCTGGATTTCATATTCATTCATCTGGATATGGTGTTAATGCCTCATTTAAAGAGGTGCAGTTCCCCACGCTTGTCAACAGTTATCCCTCAGTTGCATTCAAGAGATTTATTTTATTGACACAATACAACTTACAGTTCTCTCTTGTTCTCTGGGCCTTTCTACGTGCCATTTCCTTTCTCTGGAATGCCCTTCCTATTGAATTTCTAATTATCCTTTCTGACTAAGCTCCAGCTAAATGTTCTTTGGGAAGGCTTATCTTAACCCTTCATACACGTCCTATAAGCATGTTTTGAATGAGTGAATAAATGGATCAGTCTGTGACATATGGACCCCTGGAACTTTGTGTTTGTAGGCAGTCATGCCACCTGCCACACCCAAGCTTAACATCATCTTTACCCTATTGGTTAAAGCTCTCTGAAGTTACCTGTCTGGCCCTTATCTCCACCATCAGGCTTCAGAAAAGTAAAAAGGCTGCTCCTCCAGCTCCTTCCCCTCAGCTCTGAAACCATGGGGCCCGAGAGAGCTGTACCAGCTGTAGGATGACTTGTTAGATCAGCAACTGTAAGGGACAGAAACATCTGTTGGTACTCTCTGTCACTAATCATTCTCACGGTTTTCATCCTGGCTGCTGACACCTGCAGCTGAGCCCAGAGTTCTGTGATCTGAGGTTGGTGATTGGTAAAATGCCACTTCAAGTCTATGCCTGTCAGACCACTCAATGTCTGCTGCATGGCCTGGCCCCAGGGCACGTGAACAGGCAGGCAGCTGACACAGTTGACGGTGGTCAAATCTAGGTCCAGTGTGATGAGCAGGGCTCCTCATTCTCTTAAGTTTTGAGTGATACATGAGGCTATCTCCTGACACCATGTGTCTTTATTGCCAACTTATACTCTGACAGGCTGTGTAAAGTGACAAGGTTTTAAGGATGTCACCAGAAGAGTAGTCACACCTGATTTGTGAACAGTCAGAGAAAAGAGTTAAGACGTAAATATTGGAGAATTTGTAATCAAAAGCAAATTTCAGTGAAACAAATCTGACAAAGGATTATAGCCATCATATATCAAAAGTTCTTACAAACCAATAAGAAAGCAATACTACAACGGGAAAATGAACTAAAGACATAAATAACTTTATGGAGGAAGAATTATAAATGAACAATAAACATAGAAACATGTTCAGCTTTGCTAATAAATACACATACAGAAATTAGAAAATCTTAATTTTCACCTATCAAACTGGCAAAAAGCTTTAAATAATTATCCTTAGTTTTGGTGATAGTGGAATAACCTGATTACACTTTCTTTTGGGAGTGCAAATTGGCATTACCTTTCTGGAAAACAATTTTGCAGTAGGTACCTAGAAACTTCAAAACATTCCTAATGCTTGACTCATAATTTCTCTTCTAGAAATGTCTGCCAAAGAAATAGAAACTGGGATAAAGATTTATGTACAAAGATGTGTATCTGCAAAGCTATTTGGAAGCAACTCAAATGTCCCACCATAGCAGCGTGGCTAAGTAAATTGTAATGTAACTACACAGAGAAATATCATGCAATCATTAAAACAATGCCTTTGAAGAATTTCAAATGACATGGGAAAATACTCATAAGATCATTTGAGGTGAAAGATTCTTGATAGAAAACTATCTGTACATTGTAAATTCAATTATGTAAATACTGCTCCCATTTAAATTCTATTTTTTTTATTATTATACTTTACATTCTAGGGTACATGTGCACAACGTGCAGGTTTGTTACATATGTATACATGTGCCATGTTGGTGTGCTGCACCCATTAACTCGTCATTTACATTAGGTATATCTCCTAATGCTATCTCTCTCTGCTTCCCCCTCCCCACAAGAGGCCCTGGTGTGTGATGTTCCCCTTCCTGTGTCCAAGTGATCTCATTGTTCACTTCCCACCTATGAGTGAGAACATGCGGTGTTTGGTTTTCTGCTCTTGTGATAGTTTGCTGAGAATGATGGTTTCCAGCTGCCATAAAAAAGGATGAGTTCGTGTCCTTTGTAGGGATATGGATGCAGCTAAATTCTATTTTTGGAAAAAAATGGAAGAAAAATACAAAAATACAGTGGTTATCTCTGGATCATGAGACTGTGAGTAATTTTAGTTTTTTTCTACTCATTTTCTAAATTTTTCAGACTTTCTACAATGAGCATATTTGTAATTTATCCACTTATTCATGTGTTCACTCATTCATTCATTCAACAGATTGGTTGAGTGCTTACGGTAACTCTTCTAGGCACCAATAGTAATAATAATAATAACCCTACAAACATTCTGCTTATGGTTGAAGGTGCTGAAAGCAGACCACTGGAATTTAATCCTGGTTCTAATGCTCAGGTCCTTCCTCCCCCTGTTCCTCACTTTCCTTAAGAGTAAAATAAAGGATGGTACAAGTACCTTTATCATCCTGTGCTTGTAGGGATTAAACAAATGTGTGATAGAGCTTGGCATGGTGCCCAGGGCACATAAGAGTGTCTTAACCACTGGGAAAGCCACATGTACAGAGCTCCTCCTCCGTTTCTCCGCTTACCCAAATCCTACCCAAAGTATGCAGAAGCAAGGGGTGAAAAGTGGGCTCCTCCTCCCCATCTGTGCCCCTCCCTCTTCACACTTCCAAACCCACTCCTGTGTGCAGAAGAAACCACAGGAAACAGCCTTGTTTATTTATCCTTCCAAAACATGGTTCCTCTGCATTTCCACAGGCATGTAGATGTGGAGTTCTACAATCCTGTGAGGCAGATCTGATCGTGCTCATTGTCCAATAAAGAAGCAGAGGCTCAAGGAGAGCAGAGTGCCCCCCTCACACTGATGATCACAGCCAGGCCAGGAAGGCTGATTTGATCAATCTAACGCTGGCGCCCGAGCCTTCTGCACTGGCCCTTCAGCTCTGAGCCCAAGCCTGGATGGGGTCTTCAGCTTATAAAGAACATCACTCCAAGGAAAAAGCAGGACGTTGGAAATCCAGGACTTGGTACTGCAAACGTCAAAGCCACTTTGTTTCCCACTGTCACTTGCATCTTTCTCAGTGGGGGTAGCCCTCCTCTTTGCCCTGAGGTCAACTTGGTAGACCCTCAACTTTTGTCCTCAATTTTAGTTGATGAAGTACTCCCTCACCGTGATCACAAGCCCGGTTGCAGTTGAGGCATTGAGTCTTCTCTTCCCGCTCAAGGACAGGAGAGGGGCTGCCTCTCTCCACATCTCCCTGCAACTCCTTCTCCAGCCATTAGCGCTTGTCTCCATGGATCCTGGGTGTGGGAGCAGGAAGAAGCGGAAACAGGCTATGAAGTTTTTTAGTTTCCTGAAGCCTACTGACTTCAGACTCTTTGTATTTGGCAGATGTCTGTAGCTGCCTCTGGCTTTGGTGGGCATATTGGGATTTCTTGAGGGACTCCCTTGCTGGGCCCCTCTAAACAGCCCCCTAGCTTCTTCAAGTGGCTGCCCTCACAGTCTCACAAGGCTACACTCTTGGGGATGATCTTCCTTCTTTCTTTCCTTCCTTTTTTCCTGCCTT